>NC_042617.1:277689181-278024235 GCF_901001135.1 Rhinatrema bivittatum | reverse complement strand
CCCCCCCACTCCATGGTCCATGACATCCCCTCTTTCTTCCATTTCTTGCCCCCATCTCCTCTCTCTCCCCCCTCCTGACCCACAATGATACCATGTCTCTCCCCCACCCAGCAGTTTAGTCCTCAGGCTGAATCAGGTCTAAAAGAAAGTCTCCCTTTGCCTGTCCAGACTGAGCGTGACCTGCTGCGGAGGGAGAAGAGAGAAAGTCTCCTGCTCACCATCGCCTTTGACCCCAGAAAAATGCAACATTTTCATTACATTCCTTTAAGCAGCATTTATTCACCACCGTGACCTACCTTCAGGGCAGAAATAAAGGTGAGAGGAGATCAGCACCTGGACAGGTTGAAGCTGGTGGTGGATGGGCGTTGCAAGTTTGGTGGAGTTGCTGGCATGGGGTGCAGAGCAAATCCTCTGCCCTGAGCTTGCTCTTGTGTAGTACTGCCTGCCATGCCCACCTATGATTGGCTCAAGCACGTATGTGGCAAAAAAGGCACCAGAGGCAGTGCACACTGGCAAAGCAAAGCTCCACTACTCCCTCTCCAGGAGCCCCAACACTCTGGCTGCCGCGTTCAGCCTGATGTCATCAATGAAGCCAGGCCCAAAATGTCCCCCTTTATGACACACGAAAATTGTGCAGCCTTTGATGACGATGTCAGACTGGGGGAGGCAGCTTAAGATCGGCAGCCCTGAATGGAGAGAGCTTTACTTTACCAATATAACTGGTTTCAGCGGAGGAGCAGGTGGGACTATGAGAGTGGATATGGTGTTGTTGCAGGTGAAGGGAACAATCATGCTTGGGGAGGGGAGGCAGAGGAGACAGCTTTTCAAGTTGGTGGTGCCTGTGCATCACTGTACACTATGGATGCTATGTCCCTGATCGTTGGTATCAGTCATAATGTTGTCCTCAGTAGGCAGGTCTGCTTTTGCAAGGATTGTGCTGGCATTTTCTTCATGTGGTCATTCAGTCACCAGCTTCAGTCAGATATTTGTGGTCAATGCTGGTTGGTCCTTTGCATGTCTCTTGCAAACATTTCATTTACACTTGGTTTTTAATGCACATTTTGGAGAGTAGCTGTCATTTGTTGTAGGAGAGTCTCTCAATGTTGGGAGATACAACTTTCAGTGCCAACCCTTGAAGAGGCACCTGTTTTGTGGATCCTGATGTCTGTGTCAGTCTTCAGGCATCTTTAGTTGGTAATATGCTTGGTTGATGGTATTAGCAGGATTAGCAGTCATAAAGACCCCCAGGGCCGCGACGTGGACGCTCCTGCTGTGGCCCCGGGATGGGGGAAGGATCCCTCTTCAGAGAGGGGGGAGGGATTTGGAAAGAGGGGGAAGGGAAGGGTATTAGAAGGGGAAGAGGAATGAAGGGAGGGGCATGACTTTAAGGGAAGAAGTGAAGAAGATTCTTGGTCTGCAGATAGACATCTTTCATTATCCTCCCTTGCCAATGGATTGATTCTTAACGAGACAGTAAGAGTGACAATAGGTTGTGGAGAAGGTGGGACAGCAGCAGGGTGGGAATAAAGATCTTCCTGGCCTTCCATGTCGGCTGAGTTCCACAGCTTTACCTCTTCTCTTCAGCCAAACCTCTCTCACAGTTTCTCTTCACTAGAAATGTGATTCGGCCGAACCTTTCGGTTCAGCCTTTGTTATCGGCCCGCCATGGGAAATTTCCTGGTGGTCCAGTGGGAGTCCCAGGAGCGATCTCCTGCTCTCGGGCCATCAGCTGCCAGTAATTAAAATGGTGCTGATGACCCTTTGCCCTTACGTTTGAGAGGGCTATTGGTGCCATTGGCCGGCATCTGTCACATGGTAGGAGCAATGGACGGCCAGCGCCATCTTAAAAAATGGGGTAGGTTTGGGATTTATTTTTTTTTATGTGCCATTTCTTCCCCCCCCCCCCAAAACGATAAGAAAACCACATGAAATGTAAGAAAATTATTCCTTACCTGCTAATTTTCATTCCTGTAATACCATGGATCATTCCAGACGGTGGGTTATGTTCCATGTCCAGTAGATGGAGTCAGAACACAAAATTCCCAGAGGAGGACCCATATAACCACGCCTCCCCTGTAACAGCTCTCAGTAACTAGACTAACAAAGCCCAAAAGAGAGAGACTAAAAACAGAGGGATCAAGTAATCAAAGAAGGAATTGAAATAACCGCTGTCCAAATAAACAGCAACTAAATTCTGAACAGTGAACTTGCGAACAGCAGTGCGTGAACAAAAAAGACGCGCAGTATTCGAAATACAGAGTAAAAGATTGTTAAGACAGGTAGGCAGGGATGTCCCACAAGCAAACCCCCAAACCAAGGGAGGGTGTCTGGAATGATCCATGGTATTACAGGAACGAAAATTAGCAGGTAAGGAATAATTTTCTTTTCCCTGTACATACCAGGATCATTCCAGACGGTGGGATGTACCAAAGCTTTCCCATCACGGGTGGGCCGCAGACAGCCCTGCTCGTATTACCTTGTCTCCAAGCTGACCGCCCGACGGAGCACCGACGTCCAGGCGATAATGTCTCGCAAAAGTATGGATCGACTTCCAGGTGGCCGCCCTACAAATCTCCTGAGTGGAGACGGAGGAGCTCTCCGCCCAAGATGTCGCCTGGGCTCGAAGAGAATGAGCCTTGACAACCTACGCCAAGGTACGCCGCTATGATCGCTCCCTTCAACCACCGCTATAGATTGTTTGGAGGCCATGCAACCCTTCCGGGGTCCGGACCAGAGGATAAACAGATGATCGGAGAGCCGAAAATCATTAGTCACCTCCAGATAGCGTATCAGAGACCGCCGTACATCCAGTCTACGCAGGTCTCCAGACTCAGAAGAGGCAAAAGATGGTAATTCCACCGATTGGTTGAGGTGGAATGCCGAAACCACTTTAGGGAGAAAAGAAGGAACCGTCCTCAGCGAAACCCCTTCAGGCGTGAAACGAAGGTATGGTTCACGACAGGATAGGGCCTGCAGCTCGGAAATACGTCTTGCTGAACTGATTGCCACGAGAAAAATGGTCTTGAGAGTGACGTCCTTGATGGTAGCCGAGCTTAGAGGTTCGAACGGCGAACCACAGAGGACTCGAGCACCAGATTCAGATTCCACGACGGACAAGGTGGAAACGGGAGACGTCCGGATGCGAGGACAGAAACTCCTTATTTCCACTGCGAAGAAAAGCCCCCAAGGCCGCCACCTGAACCCGAAGAGAATTGTAAGCAAGACCCAAATCCAAACCTGCCTGCAAGAAGGAAAGGACTTGTGGCACTGAGGCCTGCATGGGAAGAATGTCATTCGCTCCACACCAATCCTCAAAGACCTTCCAGACTCGAACATAGGTAACAGAGGTGGACATCTTACGTGCTTTCAGTAGCGTTGAAAAACCGGCTAGGCTCCGGATAACCGCGCCTCCTCAACTGACGCCTCTCAAAAGCCAGGCCGCAAGACAGAAGCGATCTGCCTCCTTGAAAAATATTGGTCCCTGGCGTAGAAGACGTGGCAGCTGACCGAGACGAAGGGGACCCTCACCGTCAAATTGCGCAGATCCGCGAACCACGGTCGTCGGGGCCACTCTGGCGCCACAAGGATCACCGGCCCTTGGTGTGCCTCTATCCTGCGGATGACCTTGCCCACGAGGGGCACGGTGGGAAAACATATAGGAGACAGTGGCGGGCCAGGGCAGGACCAGCGCGTCCACGCCTCGGCGCCGCGCTCCCGCCTGCTGAAGAAGCGGGCGGCCTTTGCATTTCCGGCGGTTGCCATTAGGTCTACGTGCGTGTCCCCCATCGCCGTACTATTATCCGCATCGCCTGCTGCGAGAGCTCCCACTCTCCGGGATCCAAGTTTTGTCGGCTGAGAAAGTCCGCCTGTACGTTGTCCACTCCCGCTATATGCGAGGCCGCTAGTCGTTGGAGGTGAAGCTCTGCCCACTCCATCAATTTGTCGGTTTCCAGAGAGACCAACCGACTTCTCGTGCCTCCCTGGCGATTGATGTACGCCACTGTAGTCGCATTGTCCGATAGCACCCTGACTGCTTGATGGCGTACTATGGGGAAGAAACCCTGTAACGCCAGACGGACCGCCCTGGTCTCCAAGCGGTTGATGGGCCACTTCGACTGTTCCTCCTCCATCGACCCTGGATTGAGCTGTCCCGACAGACCGCTCCCCAGCCTGTGAGGCTGGCGTCCGTGGTGATAATCACCCAATCCGGGTCCTCCAGCGACACCCCCTGAGCTAGGTGCCGCGGTTCCAGCCACCAATGGAGACTGATGAAGGTTCCTCTCGGAATCGGAAGGATTGCCTGGAAATCTCTCGACACCGGCTGCCACCGGGAGAGTAGGGATCTCTGCAGAGGCCTCAGATGCGCAAATGCCCAAGGAACCAGATCGATGGTCGAGGCCATGGTCCCCAGTACCTGCAGGTAGTCCCAGGCAGTGGGTCTCGAGCGCCATAAATCCTTGAATCTGCTGACGCAGAGAATGAGCTCTGTCCGGATGCAGAAAAACCCTGGCATTCTTGGTGTCGAAGTGAGCTCCCAGAAAATCCAACGACTGGGACGGGACCAGGCTGCTCTTGGTGAAGTTGACAATCCATCCCAGAGATTGGAGAAGTTGTACCACTCTGTCGACTGCGAGGATACACTGCGCTCGTGACTTTGCACGGATGAGCCAATCGTCTAGGTAAGGATGCACAAGGATGCCTTCCTTGCGCAAGGTTGCCGCCACTACCACCATGATCTTCGTGAAAACCCGTGGAGCTGTGGCCAGGCCAAAGGGAAGAGCGCGAAATTGGAAGTGTTGACCCAAAATTTTGAAGCGTAGGTAACGCTGATGAGCTTGACAAATTGGTATGTGGAGATACGCCTCCGTGAGATCCAACGAAGCCAAGAATTCTCCCGGATGAACTGCCGCTAACACTGAACGGAGTGTCTCCATGCGGAAACGAGGGACTCTGAGGGACCGGTTGACCTGCTTGAGGTCCAGGATAGGACGAAAAGTACCTTCCTTCTTGGGAACCACAAAGTAGATTGAATAATGCCCCCGGCCCAGTTCGGCGGCTGGCACCGGCACTATGGCCCCCAATTGAAGGAGACGATCGAGGGTCTGCCGCACGGCTCCCTGTTTGATTAAGGACCCGCAAGGGGAAAACAGGAACCGGTCCCGAGGAGCGCAAACAAAATCCAAAGCGTAACCGCGTCTTAGAATATCCAGAACCCATTGATCCGACGTGATTTGGACCCACTCTTCGTAGAAGAGAGCAAGGCGACCCCCCAGTCGAGGGACCACCTGCGGGTCCGTCTGGCATCATTGGGTAGATTTAGCGGATGTACCAGCACCCTGCGCTTCCTTACCCTGGCGGGCCCACGAAAGGGCCGGTTCCAGGAGTGCGAACGAGAAGAGGGAGCCCGAGGTGGCTGTTGCCTCTGAGGACGCGCTCTCCGCTGGTTACGATAACGGTTTCTGGAGTAATTATATGATCTTGACGAACGGGGTCGATCTTCGGGCAACTTGTGCACCGCGTTCTCATTAAGGGACTTGATGATCTGATCCAAGTCTTCACCAAAAAGACCTACCCTTAAAAGGAAGGGACCCCAAACGTGTCTTGGAAGAGGCATCAGCCGACCAATTGCGAAGCCAAAGGAGCCGACGGCTGAGACCGCCGCCACCATGGTTCGGGCTAGGACCCTTAAAAATCATATAAAGCATCCGCTCCATAGGCAACCACGGCTTCCAGTCTGTCCGCCTGGTGAGCCTCAGCGTCTGGTAAGGACTGGGAGGTGAGAAGCTGCTGCACCCACCGAAGACCCGCTCGCTGTGCGAGGGAACTGCAGATAGCCGCCCGCATCCCTAAGGCCGAGACCTCAAAGATACGCTTGAGGTAAACCTCCAGCTTCCGATCCTGCATATCCTTCAACGCCGTCCCTCCAGTGACAGGAATAGTGGTATGCTTTGTGACCGCTGATACCGCAGAATCTACGGCGGGAACTTTGAGAATTTCCAAAAAATGGCCGGCAGAGGATACAATTTTTCCATGGCTCTACCGACCCTAAGGTTGGCCTCCGGGGAATCCCATTCCCGAGTGATCAACTGCAAGATCTTGTGTGAGTGGGAAAAGACTTGGCTAGAGGCCGCAGTCCTGCTAGGAGGGGGTCCCCCTTCTTGAGAGCCGGGTCAGGCCCCACCGGTTCCGGAGGGGGATCAATATCCATTTCCTGGAGGATGTAGGGAATGAGGTCATCTAACTCCGCCGCTTGGAAGATGCGGAGGACCTAGGGCGTCGCCCTCCACCTGGGCCGCCAAGGTGGGGTCCCCCACTGACCTGAAGAAGAACTGACGGGGAATTACCCTCCCGACAGCAGGTGGCCCCGGGGAATGGTGCTTCGCGGGGCCGCAGGTCGGGACGTCGGTCGCTCCCCAAAAGGGAGGGGGGGGAAAACCTGGGTCAGGAGGGAGAGGCCGGCGCTACCGACGTTCACCTCAGAGAGCCGAACGGAGTCCAAAAATTGCAGTCTTCTTCTGAAAAAGAAGATGAAACAAAAATACACTTACCCCAACTGAGCCCTCAGTGAGGAAATGAGAAACAAAGAAAGAAAACAGGCAACAGCCTGTCAGCAAATCACCAGGCTAGAGAGTGATGAGCCAGCACCAGCGGAGAGCTCTCCCCCTGCTGTAAGAGGAGCCTTAGCAAAGTGACCTAAACTGTAAATTTAAACTTCCTATTTTTTTTTTTTAACTTGATCCCCCTGAGGAGTAGCCCAAGCTAACAAGCTGGGGACCACAAGTCCGCTGCTCACATCTGCTGGAGTCAGAACGTACTGAGAGCTGTTACAGGGGAGGCGTGGTTATAGGGTCCTCCCCTGGGAATTTTGTGTTCTGACTTCATCTGCTGGACATGGAACATAACCCACCATCTGGAATGATCCTGATATGTACAGGGAACATGGGTTTTCTTATCATTTCGTCGCCCCCCCGAAAGTGACAAAATAGGAAATATCATCTCTATTTCCTATTTCATCACAAACGAATGCACATCCCTACTCTTCACCACTGGGGCCGGTCCTCCTCCTACACAGCCACTCTTTTGTGGCTGATACTTCTCCTACATAGCCGCTCTTCTTTGTGGCTGATCCTTCTCCTACATAGCCGCTCTTCTCCTCTATGGCTGGTACTCCTCCAAATGCTACTCTTCTCCATTGCAGCCAATCATCATACACAACTTCCTCTATGGCCAGTTGTCCCTCATAGCCTCTCTTCTCTCGTCCATGGCCATTTTCCTCTTACACAGCCTCTCTTCTCTCTGCGGCTGGACCTTCTACCAGAGTTTCCTCTGCAGTCAGTCTCTCTGTCTGTGGCCAGTCCTCCCCACACAGCCTCTCGTCACCTCTCTAGCTGGTTCTCCTCCCACAAACCTCTTCTGAGGCCAGACATCCTTCACAGCCTGTCTTCTCTTCATAAGCCAATCACCAACCGACCAGCTTCCTTTCTCCTTTGCAGCTGTCCCTCCTCCTGCAAGCCTCTTTTCTCTGATGTTGTCAGCCCTCCTCCTGCACAGCCTCTGTTCTTCTCTCCTGCTACAGTCGGTCCTCTGATGCCTCCTCCTTACAGTGTTTTCATTAATTTTATTTCAAAACTGAAACACACAGAAACATTACAAGTTTTCTTCAGGATTTAATTAAAAAAGAAACCTAATCTATGCAGAACAGTATACAAAACCATAAAGGCTGAATAAAATTGAAATACAGTTTTATTTCAATACTTAATGTACAACAAAAAACTGATTTACAAAATCCCCCACTCAACAGTAACCTGACCTCTATCTTCCCCTCTCCATGGTCCTCAACATCCCCCTCTCGCTTCCATTTCTTATCCCCCACCCCTTCTCTCTTCTCCCTCCCCAGCAGTTAGTCCTCAGGCTGCATCAGGCGAAAAACGAAAGTCTCCCTTTGCTGAAGCTTGAGGATTGACATGCTGAGGGAGAGAGAAAGGAAAAAAAATCTCCTGCTCAAGAAAGCCACCAAGAAAAATGCAGCTATTTCATTATATTCTTTTAAGCAGCATTTATCCACCACCATTACCTACCTTCAGGCTAGAGATAAGGACGAGAGGCGTTCAGCACCTGGACGAGGTTGAAGCTGCTTCAGGAGTGCTGGTGGATGGCGGTGGCAAGTTTGGAGGTTGCTGGAATGGGGTGCAGATCAAATCCTCTGCGCCTGAGCTTGCTCTTGCTGTAGTGCTGCCTGTCATGCCCACTTTTGATTGGCTCAAGCATCATGGGTGGCAAAAAAAGGCACCAGTGGCAGTGCACACGGGCAAAGCAAAGTTCCATTCCTGTTCTGGGAAACTGGCACTGGGCTGCCATGCCCAACTTGATGTATCAGTAATGGCCAGGTCCAAAATGTCCCCCTTTATAATACTCATAAAACTGGGCAAGCCTTCGATGATGGTTTCAGACTGGGGGAGGCAGCTCAGAATGTCGGTAGCCCAAAGTGGGAAGAGAACTTTACTTTACTAATATAACTGGTGCTACCAGAGTAGCAGGTGGGTCTATGGGAGTGAATGGGATGCTACACATGGAGAAAATAATATGCTTGGGGAGGAGAGGCAGAATTACAGCTTTTCAAGTTGGTGGTACCGGCACACTCCTTTAAAGCTGATGGTTCCGGTGCATCACTGTACACTATGGGCGCTATGCCCCTGATCGTTGATATCAGTCATTATGTTGTCTCAGTAGCAGGTCTGCCTTTGCAAGGATTATGCTGGCATTTTCTTCATGTGGTCTTTCAGTCACCGGCTTCATGTCAGGTATTTGTGGTCGATTGCTGGTTGGTCCTTTGCATGTCTCTTGCAAAACTACACTTGACACTTGTTTTTTGTGCACATTTGGAGAGTAGCTGTCGTTTGTTGTAGAGAGTCTCTCAATGTTGAGAGATACAACTTTCAGTGTCAACCCTTGAAGAGGCGCCAGTTTTGTAATGATCCTGATGTCTGTGTCAGTCTTCAGGCATCTTTAGTTGGTATTATTGCTTGGTTGATGGTGTTAGCAGGATTAGCAGTCATAAAGACCCCCAGGGCTGCGACGTGGACGCTCCTGCTGTGGCCCCGGGGTGGGGAAGGATCCCTCTTCGAGAGAGGGGGGAGGGATTTGGAAAGAGGGGGTGAGTAAATACAGGAAGGAATGAGGGGGAGGGGCATGACCTTAAGGGGAGAGATGAAGAAGTTCTGGGCCTGTACAATAATGTAAACACACTCATAATCCTCCCTTGCCAATGGAATGATTCTTAGCGAGACAGTAAGGAGAGTCAATAGGTTTTGAAGAATGGAGGAATAGCAGAAAGGGGGGGCAAATCTTCTTCCTGGCCCTGCACCTCAGCTGCTCAAGCTGCACTGCTGGCAGGATTTTTTCAGGGACCGGAGTCTGTCCTAGAGAAGATACTTGGGGATTATTTGCTATGAAATAATTTAATTTTAAAAAGTATTCATTATGTGAGACTTGTTGAGTCCTAACATCCTTCAGTTAGTATGGGGGCTATTTTCTCCAAACCTCCCTTTCCCCTGTCACTGCTACGTGTTTTTGTCCTCCCAGCAGCTGTGCCTGCTTCCACCCACCGCAGTGTCATGGGTTATTTCGATTAACCCGGGAAGGAGACGGATAGGACAGAGCGAGGAAAGGGAGAAGAAAAAAAGAGAGGCCGAGAGCAAGATGAGGAACTGAAGGGAAGCAGCAGAGAGCAAAGGAGAGGGCCGAGGGGAGGCAAACTGGAAGTGATGCTGAGACGATGCCATGGACCAATTTGCTGCCTCCCTCAGTCCAGAGGTTTGGTCCAGGTGAAGCCTTAGTCTTCAGGCTCAGGACTGAGATGAGAAGGGAGATTTAGTGATGGGTCTGCTGGGGAGGAGGGTAGTTGGAATGGAGACATTTTTTTAAACAGCTTTGTCAACTCTTATTTGATTTCCAAATAAAAGGCTAAACTTACCGAATTATTTTTCCGCTAAACAGCAGAATATCTTGCGGAGCCTATAAGGAAAAGAACACGTGATGGTTATTCAGCTGCAGTCTGTTCGGTGGGGGAGATACTGAGGACGAGGACAGAGAAAACATCTGCTCAGTCTGCTGGAGCTGGGAATGGCTGGAGCTGGCTGACTAGTTGGGGTGGGAAGGAGTCTATGGTCATTAACTGCACCACAGAAGGTGCTGTTTTACATTAGATCCAATATTTCCTCTATTCAGAAAGATTTTTACAAGCATATAGTTAAGCAGCCAATCCTCAAAATTATTTCTGCAAGTAAAAGTGTCATCTGTCTGAAAATGATCCCCCAATGTGTCAAGAGCTAGGTGCTTTTTTGGACAACGCCTGAACTTTCAGCGGCAGAGAACGGAAGTGTTCCTGGGGCATGTTTACGTCAGGGAAGGAAAATGCGCAGATTGCATTTTCAAATCTTTGTGTACGCTTTACAAGCATTGTCTGAATTATCAAGGTGGCTCCTCACCCTGTAAAATGTTGCTAACAATAATTTTTTATGGATTTGACAGTTGCTTATTTTGATTGTAATATTACTACACTTAACATAAAGCTTGGGGTAACCTGCTCAGAGCAGCAGGTACTACCAGAGGAAGCTTGCTGGACAGACTGGATGGACCATTTGGTCTTTTTCTGCTGCCTTTACTATGTTACCAGGAGAATTCTACCCACACAAAATGCAGGAGCAAGTAACCGCTGTGATAATTATACTTTCAGTTTGAACTGGTGCAAAGGCCAGGGGTAAACAGTGCACCGGTCTTTGTCCTAATGTGGACAGTTTGAAATTCACTCCCAAATTGTGCTTTTGAGAACAATGATGATATAAGTGGATGAGACAAGCCTAAGGAATAACCCTCATCCCCTTCAAATTAGTAAATTAGCTGTGGGTGATGCCCGTCTGTCTTCATTCTCCCCATGCTCCCCTCCCACCTTCTCCACCTTCTCTCACTTCCATGCTTTCCTCACACTCTCACTCCATCCCTCCCTCACACTCTCATCCCATGCTCCCCTCACACTCTTTCTCTCACTCCATGCTCCCCTCACATTCTCTCCCACTCCTATGCCTACTCCTTCCTCAATCACTGAGCTCCCTTTCAAACCCTCTTCAAGCCAAAGAACACTCTTGCTCCATGTCCCCTTACAGTATCTCCTGTCCTCATGTTCTCTCGCTCTTCTTCCCCGTTCCTCTCCCACTTTCTAATACTCCAATCCTCTCTCACACTCTCCCCTTTTGTATTGCTGCTCTCCCCATCTTAACTTAACTTCAGCAATATAAAAAAACAAAAACTCATGACCTTAAAGTTTCCCTTGGGTCCTCAATTATTGCTCAGTCCAGGGGCTTGCTCAGAGGAGAGTGAGGGAAGCAATTTCATACAATTCTGTGGCCACTTGGAGCATGTGTAACGGATGTGGCCCCTTGAGCCGGCTAGAGTGTATAGGTGATCCGCTGAAGGATGGGCTGCAGTGGAACTCGAGCCAGGAGGTGGACCAGAACCAGGAGACCTGACAGGATCTTCACTATACCAACCCTCGTTCCCCGCAGGTTGAGCCCTTGGGTGCCAGGGCCAGCAGGACTTAGGCGGAGTCTACTGGTGAAGAGGAATCCGGTGGATGGTCCGAGTCAAGGCAGACGGAAGAGGAGAGGAGACGGGGTCAGTGCAGAGGTCGTGGCGGCAGCAGAGGACCAAGAAGGAGACAGACTGGAAGTCAAGGCAGGCAGCAGACAGTGGAGACCGGAGACAAGCCAGGGATCTAGACGGGCAGCAATGAGGAATACCAGAAGACGAGCCGAAGTCAGGAACCAGAAAGTCAAGCCGAAGTAAGGACAGGAACTGGAGAACAGAGGTGGGAACGGATCAGGAATCAGGAACAAGCTGGAATGGAGCGGGATCAGGAACAAGCTGGAATGAGCGGGATCAGGAACAAACTGGAACTGCAACTAGTAACTCCCAGGAGTTGACCTGTTGCCAAGGCAAGGAGTTGTGCTCTAGACTGGGTTTAAATACCCTAGAGCATCTGATGTCATCCCCAGGGCCGGGCCGTAGTTTCCCGGCACAGCCCCTTTAAATCTGGAACTCCTGCACGTGTGCGCGCCTAAAGGGCGGAGACTGCAGTGAAGGATCAGCGGCATCTCCCTCGTGGAAGGAGCGCCGCAAGAAAGCCAGTCATGGCCTGGGGCCGAATGGAGGATGCCGCGACCAGCTGAGAAGAGCAGGTGAGTTGGGGAGCCGACCACGGCCTCCCACAGTCCTGGTTTTCAACAGTATCCCCCCTCCTACGTCCCCTCCCCAGAGGTCCAGGTTTGCTTGGATGGTCCCGGTGGAACTGATGGAGAAGAGATTTATCCAGTATGTTAGAAGCAGGTTTCCAAGTGTTCTCCTCAGGACCACAACCTTCCCAGGAGAGAAGGTATTCGCGTCTCCTATGGTAGAAGCATATATCTATACATCACGTACTTGGTAAATGGTCTCCATTTCTGCTACCATTTGGAGGGTTCCAGGGGATTTTTGTGGAAGACCGACAGAATCAGTGGTTTAAGTAGTGACACATGGAACACATTGTAAATCTTCAGAGTGGATGGAAGGCGCAAGTGATAGGAAACCGTACCCACTCACTCTATGACCACAAATGGACCAATGTATTTAGGTGCCAAGCACATGGAGGAATCTGGAGACGAATGTGCTTGGTGCTCACCCAGACTTTATCTCCTGGGTTGAAAATAGCAGCTGGACAATGATGTTTATCAGCATTCTTCTTGGCTGTGTCAGCTGTTTGCGGGAATTTGGTCTGCGTAGATTCCCAGAGGGTTTGAAGCTGTTGAGCTGTGAGCTGAGCCGCAGGTGAAGGCACTGTCAGTGGAAGCGGCAACGAAGTGTTTAGTTGTTTACCATAAACAAGCTGGAAAGGAGACGCTCTGGTTGCAGAATGAACATGGTGATTATATGAATATTCAGCCCATGGCAGTAGAGACACCCAATCATCCTGCTTGTCTCCTATGAAGGATCGGAGAAGGCCTTTAAAGACCGATTAGTTGTTCTGCCTGTCCATTGCCTTGCGGGTGCAAAGCAGATGTAAAGTCCAAATGAACCCCAAACCTTTTACAGAGTGCCCTCCAATATTTAGCGGTAAATTGTGAGCCTCGGTCTGAAGCGATGTGAAGTGGTAGTCCATGAGTGCGGAATATATGTTGGGTAAAGAGTTGTGCCAGTTCGGGTGCAGTTGGAAACTTGGCTAGAGAAACAAAGTGAGCCATTTTAGAAAATCTGTCGACAGTAACCCAGATGACGGTTTTCTCTTCAGACAGAGGTAAGTCCACTACAAAGTCTGTAGAGAGATGGGTCCATGGTTCTGTTGGTATAGGAAGCGGTTGTAGAAGACCCCAAGGATGACTTGGCAAGGGTTTCTGTCTAGCGCAGGTAGGACATGAACTGACATAAACTTGGACATCCCTCCTGACATGTGGCCACCAATAGTATCTTGTTAGCAGCTCTAGGGTTCATGCCTTACTGGGGTGCCCCGCTGTTAGGGAGTCATGGGCCCAAGATAGGACCTCCCTACTTCAGTGGAGAGAAACAACAGTTTTGCCCATGGGGACTACATTCGTGATTTATTTATTTATTTATTTATTTTTTTATTTTATACCGATGTTCCTGAAAAGAATACATATCGCACCGGTTTAAAGAATACATATCGCACCGGTTTTAAAGAATACATATCGCACCGGTTTAATACATATCGCACCGGGTTTTGATGGCTATAAGGAATTAGCTGACTCTAGAATGTATTGAGGAATGGTAGGAGTGTCTTCTGTCTCGGTAGTGCGGGAGAGAGCGTCTGCACGAAAGTTCTTTGATGTGGGCCTGTAGCGCAGAGAGAAATTGAAATGGCTGAAGAATAAGGACCATCGAACTTGCCTGGGGTTCAGGCGCTGAGCCCGACACAGGAATTCCAGGTTCTTGTGATCTGTATAGACAATGATAGGATGTTGGACCCCCTCCAGCCACTGATACCATGCCTAAAATGCTAGTTTTATGGCCAAAAGTTCCTTATCCCCTATGCTGTAGTTTTTTTCAGCAGCAGAAAACTTCCGAAAGAAGTATGAGCATGGAAGTAACTTGCCCTTGAAGAAATTTGACTGCGAACAGCCCCCACAGCTAAATCTGATGCATCTACATCTACAATGAAAGGTCGCTGAGGGTCCAAGTGATGTAGACAAGTGCCTAAGAGAAAGGCTTTCTTTAGATCCTTGAAAGCATGTTGGGCTGCTGGAGACCAATCCTTAGCGTTAGCTCCCTTCTTAGTGAGGACCCTTTGTGAATAATGGGGTATGAATTGCCGGTAGAAGTTTGTGAATCCAAGGAACCGCTGGAGAGCTTTGATGCCTACTGGCAGAGGCCAATCTTCAATAGCGGATACTTTGTCGGGATCCATATGAAATCCTGTAGAGGACACAATATATCCCAGAAATGGCAGAGATTCTTGCTCAAATAGGCACTTTTCAAGCTTAGCAAATAGGCAGTTGTCCCTAAGTTTCTGTAACACTTTCTTGACTTGTTGCCGATGTGTAGTGAGGTCTTTGGAATATATTAGTACATCATCCAGATATACTATGACTGAGGAATGAAGCATATCTCGTAGGACTTCGTTCATCAGGTTTTGGAAAATCGCGGGAGCATTACACAAGCCAAATGGCAAATGCCAGGTACTCGTAATGCCCATCACGAGTGTTGAAAGCGGTTTTCCACTCATCTCCTGGTCGTATTCTAACTAGATTGTAGGCCCCCGGAGATCAAGTTTGGTGAAGACCTTGGCTCCCTGTAGCCGATCTAGGAATTCCGGGATGAGCAGTAACGGTATCTGTCCCTGGTGAGGTCGAGAGTCAAAAAATCCATGGTCCAAATTCTCCTGGATGTAGCGGGACATGGCTTGTGTCTCTGGAAGAGATAGAGGATATACACGCCCTCTGGGTGGCATGGTGCCCAGAAGTAAGTAAATAGTACTATCAAAGGGACGGTGTTCTGGAAGAAGTTCTGCCTTTTCTTTCAAGAATATTTTCAAGTATTCAGAGTATTGCATTGGCAAAGATATGGAGTAATATGTAGGGGTTATTTGGAGAGTATCCCACTGGATGATGGGTGAATGCTTCTGGATCCACGGCAAGCCAAAGACTAAAGGATGAATGGCTTTCTCTAGAACCAGAAAGGAAATCTCTTCGCTGTGAAGAACTCCTGTGCGAAGAGTCACCGGAGTCGTAGTGGCAGAGATACAGCCTGGGAGTGGTGTGCCATGGATGGAAGAGATCCATAGTGGTGGCGTGCAAGGCTGTACAGAAAGTTGCAGCTGTTGTACGAGGTCTGCCAAGATAAGGTTTCCCCCAGCTCCAGAGTCAATGAAGGCAAGAGTGGAGAACGTTCCCCCAGAATATTCAAGGTTAACTGGAACAGTACATTGAGGAGTGGGATTTACACAGCCTAGGGTCAGCTCCCCAATGACTCCTAGGCCCTAGAGTTTTCCGGCCGCTCACTGCATTAAGCCAGCAGATGGCCCTTATCACCACAGTAAAGACAGAGGCCTAGAGCGCGCTTCCTCTCTTCTGGGGTCAGAGGGATGCGTCCCAGCTGCATAGGTTCTTCTCTGCGACTGGTCGAGGAATCGGACGAGGAAGCCAGAGGACTGAGAAGGAGGGAGCCAGTGAGACTGCCCTTCTAGCAGGCTTGACTTCCTGAGCTCGTTGCTGAAGCCGGCAGTCAATCCGACCTGCGAGGTCTATTAGAGTCTCAACTCCTCTGGGAGATTCCGAGCAGCGAGTTCATCCTTTATTCGGGGAGACAAGCCTTCCAAGACAATGCTCCGCAAGCTATCATCTCGCCAACCTAGCTCCGATGCTAGCGTGCGGAACTCCACTGCGTAATCAACCAGAAGGCGGGACCCCTGACAGAGGAGCAAGAGTTCAGTAGCGGAGTGGATTGCTGAGCTGGTTCATCAAATACAGTCATGAACACGTGGATAAACTGCTGCATATCCCCAAGCAAGGAGTCGCCTTGTTCCCAAAGTTGTGAGGCCCAAGCTAGGGCTCGCCCATCCGTATGTTGTTTTAATCTGGTCCGATGGGAACTGCGCTGGTTGCAAGGCAAATCTCATGAAATAATGGTTCAAAAAACCACGGCACTGGTTTGGATCTCCTGCATATCGTGGCAGTGCTGGTAGGTGTAACGATGCGGCTGGTCCAGGAACAGGAGCCGGGACTGGAGGTGGCACTGCTACAGGAGGGCTACCATCCAGGCAATTAGCCAATCTCTCCATGGTAGCCGCCAGGACATCTAAGCAGTGTTGCTGCTGCTGCTGCAGACTTTGAGCCATGCCAGGAATGGCTTGAAGACCAGAAAGATCCGCCAGGTCCACGCCTTGGTAAACTATTACGGATGTGGACCCTTGAGCCGGCTAGAGTGTATAGGTGATCCGCTGAAGGATGGGCTCCAGTGGAACTCGTAGCCGGGAGGCGGACCAGGACCAGGAGACCTGACAGGACCTTCACCTATACCAACCCTCGTTCCCGTAAGTTGAGCCCTTGGGTGCCGGGGCCGGCAGGACAGGCGGGGTCTCCTGGCGAAGAGGAATCTGGTAGATGGTCTGAGTCAAGGCAGGTGGAAGAGCAGAGGAGACGGGGTCAGTCCGGAGGTCATGGCAGGCAGCAGAGGAGCAAGACGAAGAGACAGACCGGAAGTCAAGGCAGGCAGCAGACAGCGGAGACCAGAGACAAGCCAGGGATCAAGATGGGCAGCAATGGGAATACCAGAAGATGAGCCGAAGTCAGGAAAAAGAGAGTCAAGCTGAAGTAAGGTCAGGATCTGGAGTACAGAGGTGGGAACGGAGAAGGAATCAGGAACAAGCTGGAATGGAGCAGGAATCAGGAACAAGTAGAACTGCAACTAGTAACTCCCAGGAGTCGACCTGTTGCCAAGGCAAGGAGTTGTGCTCTAGACTGGGTTTAAATACCCTAGAGCGTCTGACGTCATCCCAGGGGCCGGACCGAGGTTTCCCGCCCTGGCCCCTTTAAATTTGGAGCTCCTGCACGTGCGAGCACCTAAGGGGCAGAGTCTGCAGTGAAGGATCGCGGCATCTCCCTCGTGGAAGGAGCGCTGCTAGAAGGCCCAGCCATGGCCCGGGGCCGAACAGAGGATGCCGCAACCAGCTGAGAAGAACAGGGGTGAGTTGGGGAGCCGACCGCGGACCCCCGCAGTCTGGGTTCTCAACAGCATGCTTCTTTAAGGCAGCAGAAACTATGACCTGCAGGGAGACCTTTAGGATGCAGATTCCTGTTTGTTTCTTGCACCCTGCCCTGGAGAAGCTGGGAACTCTCCGAGAGAACAGAGCAAATATCCTTGAAGCCTGATTCAGTTCTGTGATTGCTGTTACAATACTATGGGACAGATGTATTGAGCATTTCTCTCACAGACACATTGGAAGAACCCCTTCATACATCCAACTCATCACTTCTTTCATGCTTATCAGCACTGTACTATGTTAGTGGTATAAATAAGTATAATGCTATTTACCATAGTGCCTTGCTAGTCTTTCTAGAATTAAAAGAAAATAAATAGTGTTAAAGAAAGATTGACAAAGTATGACAACACAAAGAATGGGCTACTGCACTATGAATCTATACAAAGGTTTTATGATATTCTCAATTTTGTTTTCTATTCTTTTCCAAATAATTCCTAATAATCTATTTCCTTTCTTCAACTGTTGCCAAACCCTAAGCTGAAGCTATCAAGATATTGTCCACAAGGACTATGAGGACCTTTCCTGGGTGCTGACTTCTAACACTGAACCCAGCATAATTAACCTGTAGTTGAGATCCTTTTTCCCTACATGCATCACTTTGCACTTGTCCACATTAAATTGCATCTGCCATTTAGAAGCTCAGTCTCCTAGTCTTATAAGGTCCTTCTGCAGTTCCTCACAATCTGCTACTGTTTTAAAGATCCAAAGCAATTTTGGCCCTGCATTCCTCTGCCTGACAGATTTTCTTGTGTAGCATTTGACTGGATCCCATGCTGCATCCGGGCCTCAAAGTAGAGGGTTGGCAGGAGACAGTGTGGGCAGGGAGACCATAGCATCTGCCATCGGGGAGCAGAAGGAGACAGCGGCAGCATCATTGGTGGGCAGAAAGACAGAGGAAGAGACAGCATCGGTCCATGCTGGAATAGGGACATTCTGGGATGAAAACAGGACAGCAGTGACAGCTATGACTCAGAGAATACTGCAGAGGCTAAAAGGGGAGGGGAGAAAGAAGAGAGAGCTTGGAAGGTGGCTAGGGATGAGAAAGAGAGGCTGGAAGTGGGTAGGAGAGAGAGAAAGGGTGAAGGGGTAGGTAGGGAGAGAGAGAGGGTGAAGGGGTAGGAGAGAGAGAGGGTGAAGGGGGTAGGAGAGAGAGAGAGAGGGTGAAGGGGGTAGGAGAGAGAGAGAGAGAGAGGGTGAAGGGGTAGAAGAAAAAGAGAGGTTGGGGGGGAGGGGGGGGGGAGAGAGCCATGAGACAGAGTGATAGAAAGAGACTGGTGAGGGACAAGAGCCTGGGGGGAGGGGGTGACTATTACAGTATGTTGGAAGGAATTCTGGGGCAAAAACAAAAACAACTATGTCTTTATAATAACTGTTTCTACATTAAAAATAATATATAATAATATATATAATGATTTATTACATTTTAAACAAAGACAGTGACCATAGAGTATTACATTAACAAATAAAATATTCAACATTTTACAATATTCTGCTTTTTCTCACAGAATTCCCCCAGGAGAATAGACTTTAGTACTTACGGCCTGTCGGGTTCTTCTGGGGGCTCCTCCAAGGGGGGTTCGGGGAGGGAGGCCGGGAAGAACTAGGGGAAGGGTTGGGGAAGAAAGACAGCACAGGGGATTGGGGGCGAGACACAATAGGGAAGTCCGAGGGGGCAGGGAAATTTGGGAGGGGGGCCTAATATATATACTTTTAATGGAGGGGGTAGGGGATTCAGGGTCAGGAGAGGGGGGAGGGCTTGGAGAAGCTCCAAAAAGAAGTTTGTTTAGACTGCAAAAAAGAAAAAGACAGGAATTATTAGATGTAATTATGGATACACAAAAAGCCCAATCTACAAAGAAGATATTCTAATTACCCCTTCCTCTCAGGGCAACAACCCCTTCCTCACTCATCTCCACCCCTCCTCTCACCCAGGGCAGCGACTCATCCCTCACTCACTATCACCCCTCCTCTCACCCAGGGCAGTGACTCATCCCTCACTCACCTCCACCCCTCCTCTCACCCAGGGCAGTGACTCATCCCTCACTCACTATCACCCCTCCTCTTACCCAGGGCAGCGACTCATCCCTCACTCACTATCACCCCTCCTCTCACCCAGGGCAGTGACTCATCCCTCACTCATCTCCACCCCTCCTCTCACCCAGGGCAGTGACTCATCCCTCACTCACTATCACCCCTCCTCTCACCCAGGGCAGTGACTCATCCCTCACTCACTATCACCCCTCCTCTCACCCAGGGCAGTGACTCATCCCTCACTCACTATCACCCCTCTTCTCACCCAGGGCAGCGACTCATCCCTCACTCACTATCACCCCTCCTCTCACCCAGGGCAGCGACTCATCCCTCACTCATCTCCACCCCTCCTCTCACCCAGGGCAGTGACTCATCCCTCACTCATCTCCACCCCTCCTCTCACCCAGGGCAGTGACTCATCCCTCACTCACTATCACCCCTCCTCTCACCCAGGGCAGCGACTCATCCCTCACTCACTATCACCCCTCCTCTCACCCAGGGCAGCGACTCATCCCTCACTCACTATCACCCCTCCTCTCACCCAGGGCAGTGACTCATCCCTCACTCACTATCACCCCTCCTCTCACCCAGGGCAGTGACTCATCCCTCACTCACTATCACCCCTCCTCTCACCCAGGGCAGTGACTCATCCTCACTCATCTCCACCCCTCTCTCACCCAGGGCAGTGACTCATCCCTCACTCACTATCACCCCTCCTCTTACCCAGGGCAGCGACTCATCCCTCACTCACTATCACCCCTCCTCTCACCCAGGGCAGTGACTCATCCCTCACTCATCTCCACCCCTCCTCTCACCCAGGGCAGTGACTCATCCTCACTCACTATCACCCCTCCTCTCACCCAGGGCAGTGACTCATCCCTCACTCACTATCACACCTCCTCTCACCCAGGGCAGTGACTCATCCCTCACTCACTATCACCCCTCCTCTCACCCAGGGCAGCGACTCATCCCTCACTCACTATCACCCCTCCTCTCACCCAGGGCAGCGACTCATCCCTCACTCATCTCCACCCCTCCTCTCACCCAGGGCAGTGACTCATACCTCACTCATCTCCACCCCTCCTCTCACCTAGGGCAGTGACTCATACCTCACTCACTATCACCCCTCCTATCACCCAGGGCAGCGACTCATCCCTCACTCACTATCACCCCTCCTCTCACCCAGGGCAGCGACTCATCCCTCACTCACTATCACCCCTCCTCTCACCCAGGGCAGCGACTCATCCCTCACTATCACCCCTCCTCTCACCCAGGGCAGCGACTCATCCCCTCACTCACTATCACCCCTCCTCTCACCCAGGGCAGTGACTCATCCCTCACTCATCTCCACCCCTCCTCTCACCCAGGGCAGTGACTCATCCCTCACTCAATATCACCCCTCCTCTCATCCAGGGCAGCGACTCATCCCTCACTCACTATCACCCCCTCCTCTCACCCAGGGCAGTGACTCATCCCTCACTCACTCTCACCCCTCCTCTCACCCAGGGCAGTGACTCATCCCTCACTCACTATCACCCCTCCTCTCACCCAGGGCAGTGACTCATCCCTCACTCACTATCACCCCTCCTCTCACCCAGGGCAGTGACTCATCCCTCACTCACTATCACACCTCCTCTCATCCAGGGCAGCGACTCATCCCTCACTCACTATCACCCCTCCTCTCACCCAGGGCAGCGACTCATCCCTCACTCACTATCACCCCTCCTCTCACCCAGGGCAGCGACTCATCCCTCACTCACTATCACCCCTCCTCTCACCCAAGGCAGCGACGCATCCCTCACTCACTATCACCCCCCCCTCTCACCCAGGGCAGCGACTCATCCCTCACTCACTATCCCCCCTCCTCTCACCCAGGGCAGCGACTCATCCCTCACTCACTATCACCCCTCCTCTCACCCAGGGCAGCGACTCATCCCTCACTCACTATCACCCCTCCTCTCACCCAGGGCAGCGACTCATCCCTCACTCACTATCACCCCTCCTCTCACCCAGGGCAGCGACTCATCCCTCACTCACTATCACCCCTCCTCTCACCCAGGGCACTGACTCATCCCTCACTCTCTATCACCCCTCCTCTCACCCAGGGCAGCGACTCATCCCTCACTCATCTCCACCCCTCCTCTCACCCAGGGCAGTGACTCATCCCTCACTCACTATTACCCCTCCTCTCACCCAGGGCAGTGACTCATCCCTCACTCACTATTACCCCTCCTCTCAACCCAGGGCAGTGACTCATCCCTCACTCACTATCACCCCTCCTCTCACCCAGGGCAGTGACTCATCCCTCACTCACTATCACCCCTCCTCTCACCCAGGGCAGTGACTCATCCCTCACTCACTATCACCCCTCCTCTCACCCAGGGCAGTGACTCATCCCTCACTCACTATCACACCTCCTCTCATCCAGGGCAGCGACTCATCCCTCACTCACTATCACCCCTCCTCTCACCCAGGGCAGCGACTCATCCCTCACTCACTATCACCCCTCCTCTCACCCAGGGCAGCGACTCATCCCTCACTCACTATCACCCCTCCTCTCACCCAAGGCAGCGACTCATCCCTCACTCACTATCCCCCCCTCCTCTCACCCAGGGCAGCGACTCATCCCTCACTCACTATCACCCCCCCCTCTCACCCAGGGCAGCGACTCATCCCTCACTCACTATCACCCCTCCTCTCACCCAGGGCAGCGACTCATCCCTCACTCACTATCACCCCTCCTCTCACCCAGGGCAGCGACTCATCCCTCACTCACTATCACCCCTCCTCTCACCCAGGGCAGCGACTCATCCCTCACTCACTATCACCCCTCCTCTCACCCAGGGCACTGACTCATCCCTCACTCTCTATCACCCCTCCTCTCACCCAGGGCAGCGACTCATCCCTCACTCATCTCCACCCCTCCTCTCACCCAGGGCAGTGACTCATCCCTCACTCACTATTACCCCTCCTCTCATCCAGGGCAGTGACTCATCCCTCACTCACTATTACCCCTCCTCTCACCCAGGGCAGTGACTCATCCCTCACTCACTATTACCCCTCCTCTCACCCAGGGCAGCAACTCATCCCTCACTCATCTCCACCCCTCCTCTCACCCAGGGCAGTTACTCATCCCTCACTCACTATTACCCCTCCTCTTACCCAGGGCAGCGACTCATCCCTCACTCATCTCCACCCCTCCTCTCACCCAGGGCAGTGACTCATCCCTCACTCACTATTACCCCTCCTCTCACCCAGGGCAGTGACTCATCCCTCACTCACTATCACCCCTCCTCTCACCCAGGGCAGCGACTCATCCCTCACTCATCTCCACCCCTCCTCTCACCCAGGGCAGTGACTCATCCCTCACTCACTATTACCCCTCCTCTCACCCAGGGCAGTGACTCATCCCTCACTCACTATTACCCCTCCTCTCACCCAGGGCAGCGACTCATCCCTCACTCACTATTACCCCTCCTCTCACCCAGGGCAGCGACTCATCCCTCACTCATTTCCATTCCTCCTCTCACCCTGGGCAGTGACTCATCCCTCACTCACTATCACCCCTCCTCTCACCCATGGCAGCAACTCATCCCTCACTCATCTCCACCCCTCCTCTTACCCAGGGCAGCGACTCATCCCTCACTCACTATTACCCTTCCTCTCACCCTGGCCTGTGACTCATCCCTCACTCACTCTCACTCCTCCTCTCACCCAGGGCAGTGACTCATCCCTCACTATCACCCCTCCTCTTACCCAGGGCAACTCATCCCTCACTATCACCCCTGCTCTCACACAGGGCAGTGACTCATCCTCAGTCACTATCACCCCTGCTCTCACGCAGGGCAGTGATTCATCCCTCAGTCACTATCACCCCTGCTCTCACGCAGGGCAGTGACTCATCCCTCACTCACTATCACCCCTCCCCTCATGCACTGCAGCGACTCATCCCTCACTCATCTCCACCCTCCTCTCACCCAGGGCAGGGACTCATCCTCACTCATTATCACCCCTCCTCTCACACTGGGCAGTGACTCATCCCTCACTCATCCTCACTCACTATCACCCCTCCTCTCACCCAGGGCAGCGACTCATCCCTCACTCATCCTCACTGCTATCACCCCTCCTCTCACCCAGGGCAATGACCTCCCTCACTCCCCATCAGACTTCCTCTCCCTCAAGATAATGACCCACCCCTCACTCACCACCACTCCTCCTCCTCTCACCACTCCTCCCCTCACCCGCTCATTACCCTTCCCAATTACTAAATAATCGATGTATTACCAGTCTTCGATAAAATGACCTGTAAGGAAAACATGGAACTGGTAAGCAAATAAAAATATTGATGCACGCTAAGAACAGCTCTAATTTTTTTTTTTTTTAATTTAATTTTTATTCAGTTTCAAACAATATAACAAGAAAAATACTTGTAAGGAAATACAGAAAATATATATTATTAACAACAGAATTTTCATACAAACTAGTGTACTTAACTCAATACACATAGATGCATTTATTTCAGGAAATATCAATAAATTGTATTCATTGGAAAAAATGGGGGGAGGAGGAAAAGGAAGAAAAAAATGAAGGCGTACATAGGAAAAATATTATATTATTTGCCGCTGCTTAGGCCTCATAATACTTTCTTATCCCCTAAATGGTCTATGTTCCACCCTCCAGGAACTGTCTCAATTGTTCGGGGATAAAAAATATATACGTATTCCCAGCATGTTTTACAATACATTTACAAGGTAGTCTCAATAAGAAACTTGCCCCCTTGGCCAAGACCTCAGGGCGCATCATGATAAACATTTTCCTCCTCTGTTGGGTCGCCCTAGACAGATCCGGATAGATCCTTACTATGGCTCCCATAAAAGGAGTATTCATATTTTGGAAATATGCTTTCATTATTCTCGATCTATCTGGTTCAGTAAAGAATGAAACAAAGAGAACTGCTCTTTCTGTTATTTCCAAAGTTGAATTCTCCAAATATTGGGTTAAATTATCTAAATCCACTCTGTTCCCCTCATTAGGTAACTGAGAAACTTCTCTTCTTAAAGGTAAAAATAATACTTTCTTAGTAGCTGGTTGAGATTCAACAGGTAACTTTAGTATTTCCCCCAGATATCTTTTAAAAGTCAGCATAGGGAATTCTCCCACAACTTTTGGGAAATTTACCACTCTTATATTCATTCTCCTTAAATGATTTTCGATTGATTCAATCCTCCTCTGGGCAATCATACGTTCTTTTATAAGAGCAATATTAGAATCTTGAAGTTGTTTCACTTTAATTGACATATCTTGAATTACCAGTTTGTTCCTGGTAATTTTGCTTTTGATCTTTCTCCACTTTCTCCACTTTCTCCATTTTTTTATCCATAATCCCCATCTGCTGAGACTGTTCCCTTAAGGTCTGGGCATTGGCCATCATTAGATCCCAAAGGGACTCTAATGTAATGTCCGTTGGTTTCTTAAACTCCCAGGGTAAGGGAGTAACAGTTCCTACCTCCTCCCGTCGTGGCATTACACCCGATGTTCCTGGCACTGCATCCTCTGTTCCGGGAATTCCCTTCTCCAGAGTCTCTTGCCTGTTTTCCGGGTTGGGCAGGTCAAGCACTCCCGTCCCTGCTCCCTCGATGCTGGTGGTTCCTCCACACTGCAGCGTCTCGGCCAGCCTCGGGTCGATAGGCACAGCCCCTCCAACACCGGGAAGTGGAGAGCTGCATAACGGCAAACGTGGGTCTGGGGGGCTCAGGGTGATCTCGCCAAGCGAGAATCCCGCTCCTTTCGAGATCTCTGCAGCGGCGTCTGAAGCCCCAAACTGAGCGCCATGAACTGCGAAGTCGGTGATGACCCTCTGCCCTGGGCTCAGTAAGTCCGGAGGAAAAACTCTTACTTTGCCCTTCTTCTTGTGCGGCATGATTTTAAATTCTAGATGAAAAATATCACTAGGTAAAAGAGGAGAGCAGCGACTCAGCGTCTTCCAGCAGCGGCGGCCATCTTAACTCCTCCCCAGAAGGATCAGACTGAAGGACTGGGCAGAAATTATAATACAAAATCCCCACAAAAGTGAGTATTTAAGAAGTAACTTTCAAAGATTCTCCCTGGTTAAATGGGTGCTTATCCATAGAGAATATCCCTTTGAAAATTGTTTCGTCCTCCCCAGTGTGGAGAAAAGGGGCAGGGACATTTGGAAATTCTGGCACATTCTTTACTGCACATATGATGCACATGAAAAGGAAACTCCATGGGTTATTAACACCTAGAAATGTGATGGCAGGGCTGTCCCCGGCCTCCAGAGGAACAATGTGCTTTCTTTTCTATCAAATATAAGTCACTTCCCACAACTGCACAATATCTTGTGACATAATTATTTAAATTAAGCAGTATTGTGTCAGAATCTGGCTGTCACCCCTTGCCAATCCAGGTAGGATAGCACAACTGGCAACGCGGCTCGTCTGGAAGAGGGGAGAAATGCAGGAGCCCCCACGACCCCCTTCTGGGTTCATGCAGGCTCTGTCTGGTCTACAGTGGCAAATCCACACGGAATAGGGAATTCCACAGTGAGGTGGCAACAGGCGATTGGCTGAGCTGGTATTGCTGGTCACCCTGGGGGCTGGGTGGACTTGCTCATGGCAGAAGGGAGGATCAGAGAGTTGCAGATGAAGGTCTAAAATCCAGACATTTTCTCAGATCTTTGCATCCCTGATTGGTGGTGCTTACAATTTTGTAAGTTGTTGGTACACATTTACCACCGTGCACTACTGATGTTATGCCCATATCACTATTATATCCTCCCATCTTGTCTCTTCTCTAGGGTATACATGTTTAGGTCCTTAAGTCTCATCTCATAAGGCTTTTAATGCAGACTCTACTATTGTGTTTGTTTTTCTCTGCCATGCTATTACCCTATTTGTATCCTTTTTAAGATATGGACTACAGAACTGAGCACATTACTCTAGGTGAGGCCTCTCCAATAAACTGCACAGGGGCAATATCACCTCCTTTTTTTGA
The DNA here is from genome assembly GCF_901001135.1 of Rhinatrema bivittatum. NCBI lineage: Eukaryota > Metazoa > Chordata > Amphibia > Gymnophiona > Rhinatrematidae > Rhinatrema > Rhinatrema bivittatum. Next base: position 277,997,888 of record NC_042617.1, on the reverse strand, counting down.
TGGATTATGTCTTTCCCTAAGCATCCCGCTGCTCCGGCCACCACCTTGTTAGACTGTCTTGATAACTTAAACCATCAAACATTATCGTCCCACGGTCTCACTCCTGGTTATTGCACACCAATGCTGCTCCACCAATGCATGTCTGTGGATTTTTTGTTCTGAAATTTACCTGCCAAGCATTCAACCAGCTCCTTAAGTTCTCTTTCCAATGTTAAAAAATTACTACATCCACCAGACTTTTGCACCGTGCTTCAAGCCTCCATCTTTCCAGTTCTTGACTATTGCAATAGCTTATACACTGTTCAATATATTTATATTTATATTTATAAATGATCTGGAAAGAAATACGACGAGTGAGATAATCAAATTTGCAGATGACACAAAATTGTGCAGAGTAGTTAAATCACAAGCAGATTGTGATAAATTGCAGGAAGACCTTGTGAGACTGGAAAATTGGGCATCCAAATGGCAGATGAAATTTAATGTGGATAAGTGCAAGGTGATGCATATAGGGAAAAATAACCCATGCTATAATTACACGATGTTGGGTTCCATATTAGGTGCTACAACCCAAGAAAGAGATCTAGGTGTCATAGTGGATAACACATTGAAATCGTCGGTTCAGTGTGCTGCGGCAGTCAAAAAAGCAAACAGAATGTTGGGAATTATTAGAAAAGGAATGATGAATAAAACGGAAAATGTCATAATGCCTCTGTATCGCTCCATGGTGAGACCGCACCTTGAATACTGTGTACAATTCTGGTCGCCGCATCTCAAAAAAGATATAATTGCGATGGAGAAGGTACAGAGAAGGGCTACCAAAATGATAAGGGGAATGGAACAACTCCCCTATGAGGAAAGACTAAAGAGGTTAGGACTTTTCAGCTTGGAGAAGAGACGACTGAGGGGGGATATGATAGAGGTGTTTAAAATCATGAGAGGTCTAGAACGGGTAGATGTGAATCGGTTATTTACTCTTTCGGATAGTAGAAGGACTAGGGGACACTCCATGAAGTTAGCATGGGGCACATTTAAAACTAATCGGAGAAAGTTCTTTTTTACTCAACGCACAATTAGACTCTGGAATTTGTTGCCAGAGAATGTGGTTCGTGCAGTTAGTATAGCTGTGTTTAAAAAAGGATTGGATAAGTTCTTGGAGGAGAAGTCCATTACCTGCTATTAAGTTCACTTAGAGAATAGCCACTGCCATTAGCAATGGTTACATGGAATAGACTTAGTTTTTGGGTACTTGCCAGGTTCTTATGGCCTGGATTGGCCACTGTTGGAAACAGGATGCTGGGCTTGATGGACCCTTGGTCTGACCCAGTATGGCATTTTCTTATGTTCTTATGTTCTTATCTCACAAACTCAGATCAAATCCTTGCAACATTTGCTTAATTCTGCCGTGCGGCTTATTACTGGTTCTAAATGATACGAACATATTGAGAGGTCGGGTAGGCTTCATGCCTGCCCATCCAGGATAATATGGCGCCAAGCTCGCTGATGCAAGCCTGGCTGGTGTTGTGCAGGGGGGAGGGGAGCCTTGAGGTGATTAGTTGGGGGGGCAGGGGGGTGGAGCTGGAAGAGAGATTACCTATTCCTCGGGGTCCATCTCTCTTCCTGGCCGGGCATCTGGCGCTGCATCCCACCCACCCGCCCTTGTTGCTATTGTTTGTTGTATGGGGCTTTATGGTTGTCGCAGCTTCAGTGGGGGGGGGGGGGGGGGCGCAGGTAGCCCAAGCCGATTGGTGGTGGCTTGTGCTTTGGCACTTGGTGGCTGACCTGACAGGGGGCAGGTCAGTGTTCCCTAGCCAAACAACTGGGTGTAGTTGTGGCTGGTATGGCTCCTTGCTGGACGGTGGTGGGGCTCGAATTATTCGGCTCCTTGCTTGATGGCGGCGGGAGTCGTGGGGGCGTGATAAAGGTGGGTGCTTCATAGCCCCATCTGGCTTGTGGTGGATGGGTGCAAATGGGGGAATTCAAAGTTATATGTGTATGGCTTGGGCTCCGGGGTGTTTAATAAAGCTGTGGCCTGTTGACTCCCAGATCTGTGTTTGTGTATTATGTGGTTGTAAAGGGGCAGGCTTGGGCAGAAGCGTCAGTCCTGGCTGCCCATATTATACTCCCATCCTAGTGGAATTACACTGGCTCTCAATCAACGAATGCATCAAATGCAAACTTGGAATGCTCGTACACAAACTTCTTAATGATCAAAATTGTCACTGCGTGAACGTGATTTTAAGATTTTATCAACCTACTAGACTTCTCCGCTCTTCCAAAGAGGCTTACTGGAAATTCCATCACCAAAACTAGCCAAACTTCACATTACTCGTGAGTGTCTGTGAGTGCCTCTGTATCGCTCCATGGTGAGACCGCACCTTGAATACTGTGTACAATTCTGGTCGCCGCATCTCAAAAAAGATATAATTGCGATGGAGAAGGTACAGAGAAGGGCTACCAAAGGGCTACCAAAATGATAAGGGGAATGGAACAGCTCCCCTATGAGGAAAGACTAAAGAGGTTAGGACTTTTCAGCTTGGAGAAGAGACGACTGAGGGGGGATATGATAGAGGTGTTTAAAATCATGAGAGGTCTAGAACGGGTAGATGTGAATCGGTTATTTACTCTTTCGGATAGTAGAAAGACTAGCGGGCACTCCATGAAGTTAGCATGGGGCACATTTAAAACTAATCGGAGAAAGTTCTTTTTTACTCAACGCACAATTAAACTCTGGAATTTGTTGCCAGAGGATGTTGTTAGTGTAGTTAGTATAGCTGTGTTTAAAAAAGGATTGGATAAGTTCTTGGAGGAGAAGTCCATTACCTGCTATTAAGTTCACTTAGAGAATAGCCACTGCCATTAGCAATGGTAACATGGAATAGACTTAGTTTTTGGGTAATTGCCAGGTTCTTATGACCTGGATTGGCCACTGTTGGAAACAGGATGCTGGGCTTGATGGACCCTTGGTCTGACCCAGTATGGCATTTTCTTATGTTCTTATGTTCTTATGTGTGCTTTCTTTGTCGCAGCACCAAGCTTATGGAATTCATTTCTAATAGAAATCAGACAATGTGATTCACTCAACAGATTTAGAAAATTAATTAAGACCTATTTATTTAATTTAGCTTATGGTTAAGTTTGTTTTTATCATTTAACTCTTGTATTTATCAAGTGTTTTAACTTAATATTTCTTATTTTTTGCACCATTGTAATATATCTTAATCTTTTATTTTAATTTTAATTGTATGTTCTTGTATTTATTGTTTTCTGATTCAAATTGTATATGTTATTTTGTTCACCGCCTAAGCCTTTTAGTGTTAGGCGGTCTATAAATCTTAATAAATGTAAATCTTATATCACTTCTCACTCTTTCTACTCCCTCAGAGGTGTCCACTCAGCTGCAGATATTTTTGTCATCCAAAAAAAGGCAAATTTTTTCTTCTGTTCCCTCCACAATATTGCTTACAAATATATTGAACAAAACCAGCCTCAAGACCGATCCTGGAGTTCCTCCACTAATCACCTGTCTCTCCTCAGAATTACTTGTATCTATCACTATCCTCTGCTGTTTGTCACCTAACCAGTTTTTAATGCAATTCATTGCCCTGAGACCCACGCCCTGGCTACTAAATGTATTAATGAACCTTCTATGCAGGAAAGTATCAAAAGCTTTGCTGAAATCCAATAAACCACATCCAGCAATGATGTCCTTGAACCAATTCTCTAGTCACCATGTACCCAACAGCCTGTAAGTTCTGCTGAGAATGAGCTGTCATAGAAAGAACCCATTAAAATTCTGGATATTGCTTGTTGTGCTTATTCACCAAGAATTAGTGTGTCTCTTGGGCATCATCAAAAATGCCTAGTGTCTGACAGAAGCCTCCAGTTCACCATGGGTCAGATAATCAAATAGATACTGATCATACCCCCCTTCCCTAGCCCCTCTATAACACAATTATGTTTTCCTAAATGCTTCTACCTTTGAAATGCACCCATTGTCTCTAAATGTTCCCCTAGTTTACTACCTGTACATACATCTACCTCTGTTCTCATGATTTATTTATGAATGCCAAACCTGTACACCATTATGAACTATTGATTTTCACATGGAATAACGGTTTATAAGACACATAAATAAATAAATCATCACAAGCATGGCCATTACATGAGGAGGGAGAGATACATGGCCAGCCATAGTGCCAAGGTACCCTCAGCTCCTGTGTAGCTCTGGGATAGGGAAGAAGGAATCCCCTTAAAATCTTTATTTCCTCTTCTGTTGCATGCCTTTCTGTTTTCACCATCCCAAAACTGGATTGAAGAGATCTGTGAGTTTCTGGGAATCACAAGAGATGGTTACCTGCATTGGAAAATGTTGACCTACATTTGTGAGCAGTATGACTTCCACAACCTTGAAAGACTGATGCTTGATGCTCTTTTCCATAATGCTGGTCAAGATGATGCCATAAGCCTACAAGAATGTTTCTATGAAGTATTTAAAAATGGTAAACTCCCTTACACCATCTGCTTCCACACACTAAAGGGAGTTGAAGAGGCATCTCTTCATGCAGACCTTTGATAAGAGTGGGAGATGCTACATTGCCCATGGTCAATGAAGGGCACAGTTGGCTTCTGTTTGCACTCCTGCCTAGATGATGGGCATAGGCAAATTCTTCTCTTTTGGGCCAGTGGGACCGACTCTATTTTCTTAGCTGTCAATACCCTTGCTAACAGCTTTAGATCCAGATTAATCAGAGATATATGGCAATAAGAGCCACATACAGCCGGGTCTCGGCCTGGTTTCACGATGACCGTAATCCACGCCTTGTTAGAGTGCTCCGCTAGTGAACTCTCCTCTCTAAGAAAGTTAAACATATTTGTTAGTGGGGTTACAAGTATATGAGAGAGGATTTTATAGTAGCTACTGGATATTCCATCCAAACCCGGGGATTTCCCTGATTTAAGTGACTGAATGGCTTGTAGAACTTCAGATCCTTGATAGGGCTATCTAATAGACTTTGTTGTTCATCTGAGAGTGTGGGTAATGTGATAGTGTCTAGATATAAATCTATGTCCCCATCCTGTATGCTCTCATCAGTACTGTATAGTGAGGTATAGAATACCCTCCGAGGTGGTAAACATTTCACCTTTTGAGCTCTTAATTTCGCCTATGGAGGACTGGGCCATAATTGTTTTCAATCGCCTTGCCAGGTAAAGTCCTGCCTTATTCCCCCCTTCGAAATAGATTTGCTTAGATATCTCTAGCGAATGAGCAATAGCCTCATTATCCAGGGTCTGTAATTTTGACCTAGCAGCGGTAAGATGTTTAAGATCATTTGGCAATTGAGAGATCATATGCTTCAAGATGGTTAATAGGAGACCTTGCCTGCAATTTTCTTTTTCCTTTTTTACAATAGGACGCCTGGGAGATAATCAAGCCTCTGCCCACAGCCTTTGAGCATTCCCATACTGTACTGAAAGAGGAGTCTGTATTTATGTGACGCTGAAAATAGTCAAGGAGAGCACCTGCAATTTGCTAAACAAATGTTGTATCTTTTAGGAGAGCCTCATTCAGATCCAGAAGCTGGCCAGGGGTTGCATCTAGAATTTGTAGATTGAACCATACTGGTGCATGATCCGACCAAGTTGCATTGCCCATATTCACTCCCATTACTCTATTTTGAATGTTCCTGTCAATTAAAAAGAAATCAAGGCAAGAGTAAGATTTATGAGGGGTTGAATACAAGGTATAGCAACGGGATGTGTGATTCCTCTGTCTCCAAATATCTACTAAGCTCCAACTATTTAGAAGATCCATCAGAGTTATCCGTGCATTTTTTGAGCCACTCGCACTGGAGGATGAATTATCCAGTACTACATTCCTGGATAGGTTAAAATTGCCACCAATAATCACCGATTCTTCTGCATGGTGTTTCCAAAAGGGTAGCCAGTTTCTCAAAGAACATCCCTTGAATGGAATTGGGAGCATAAATGGACACCAGAGTGAAAATATTCCTCCCTAGGCTTAATACTAATAGCAGATAAAGGCCTTGGGTGTCAGCAGTCTGAAAGAGTACCTCATGAACTACAGAGCTTGTATGCAGGAGTGGGTATCTTGATTTCTTTGTTTCTTTGATGCTTGCTGCCAAAAACATATGAGGGTAATTGTGTAAGGATAATAAGTGCTCGTGGCGCTTGCGCAAGTGCATTTCCTGGATCATTGCTATCGCTATCCTGTAGGTTGTTAATTCTCAAGCTAACAAGTGGCATTTGCGATAGTGGTTTCCTTTAACGTTTATGGAAAATATTCATTCTGCCATTTATATGAAAAGAATGTACAGAATAGTAAACACTTCAGCTCTATCTACCCCCCTTCCAGTAGATCCTTGAATATTTCTTGGTCTTTCATAAAGCATAGATATTAATAAATCCCCCATCTGCTTACAAACAGTTACCCCTCTTGACTCACTCCATCCCCCTATTTTGAACCACCCAACCACCAAAGCAATCCCTTCTAGCCCGGGGGGTGTTGCCAGCGTACCAAGAGGGAATACCCCCATCATACCTCCCCTCACGGAATACCAAACATACCAAAATTATGTGTTACATAATGATAACATTCAGTTTCCCAAACTTAACAGCCAGGGTTGACATTATTGGTTAAGTTGAAAGTTGCAGTGGCTCGAGGCTTCTATAAAACAGCTCTCCAGACTGCCATCAATTTACCATATCAAAGTCTGTAGCAAAGTTCTTCATCCTTGATCTGACATGGTAGCTCCCTAATTCTCAGAATGGCGACGTAGACGGCCGACCCAACTCACATCATGTGCGGCCCTGCTCTCCTCTCCGGGTAAAATCGCGGCTGTGACTAGCTGCTCCCGACACATGCCTCCTATCTTCCAGGACTTCTCATGGCGGTTGGGATGCTGCCGACCTCCATGTCTCTTCCGGGACTTTCCAGGCACACGCACCACCAAGCCTACTTTTAAGGACACTATGGCGGGAACCTCAGGGGCATCTCCTATTGATGACATCACCAGCCAGGATTCATAAGCACCACCTTGGGCTTGCATTAATTGACTTGGCAACGAGTTCCTTCACTACTGGTGCTTGTTCCTGTCTGCCCAGATGTCTGTACCTGCTCGGATCTCTCCCTCGGTTCCTGGACTCTGGCTCGGGTACCCGCTCCACAGGGGCCTGTGCGCACTTCTCGGGAGACTTGTCTCCGGACCTCCCCACTCCTCGGAGTGGTCCCTGCGCCTCTCCAGAGGTCCTGCCTGTTGGCCTCCCCACTCCTTGGGGTTGCCCTGGAGCTACTTTCAGAGACTCTTGCTTTGCATTTCCTCACTCCTCAGGGTTTTGCCTATGTCCCTCCACCAGCAACTGGCTCTGTACTTCCCCTCTCCCCAGGGCAGTGTCTTTGTCTCGACGCCAGCAACTTGCTTTGCATTTCCCGCTTCTTGGGGCAGCGTCTACACCTCTACTCGTGCCTTTGCTCCTGCTCTCCGAACTCCGGGTAGCCTATGTCACTGCGGCAAGAACTGACTCTGCGCTTCCCCGCTCCTCGGGGCAGCCCCTACGTCATCTGTTACCACGCAATATTACAGTTGTGTATTCTACTATTGCTGACCACGCCTCCTGACGGGGAGGATCTGTGGGGCTCCTCCTCTCAGACTGTAACAACACACACCTCGGGCTAAGGGCCCACAAACCCATGAATCCTAACAACATCTTTACCTGCTCTATGCTAGCGTGGCAAAGATTCTTATTTCTGCTGGTGAGGCGCCATTTTGGGTATAGTAAAGTTAATCTTAATACCCAAAGCATTGAAAGCATTTGCCGCCTCTTCAAGAGTCTTTATCCAGCGTGAATTTCCCTGAAATGTAAATTGAAGGCCGAATGGAAAAGTACAGCGATATTGAATTCCCTCTGCTCTGAGGAGAGAAGTCGCCTCTCTAAACTCAAATCTTTTCCTCAGTGTTGATGGTGCCAAATCCTGGTAAATATTTATAACGTGGCCTTCCCAGGTCCAATTAACCTGTTTCCTGGCTGCTTCTAGAATTTGAGTCTTCTGAGTGAAACTATTCAGGCAGAGAATAATGTCCTGCGGTCGTGTCCTAGATCTGGGACCCAAAGCAAAATGTGCGCAGTCTGTGGTGATATCCTGCGGTGCAGATTCATTTTCCCTCACAGTAGCATTGCCTCCTGCTACAATAAACTGGCAGATTTTTGTGGCCACGTCAGGATAGTCGGGTACTCCTATTATTCGGAGATTACACTGCCTCGTGCTGTATTCCAGGTCCTCTAATTTATCTGACAGAGACAAAATCTCTCCGGTAAGGATTTTATGCTGAGCAGCTAAAGTATTTAATGCTTCACCATGGCCCTCTACTTGTGTTCTCACTTCATCGACCCAGTGACCTAGCATCGCAAGGTCTTCCCATACCTCAGATATGGATACCAGTAGTTCAGTCTGGTCACCGACTAAAGATCGCCCCCGATCCTGACTCCATTCTAATGCTATGGCAGAGTAAGCTTCTTAGATTAATTTGGAAACGTCGACCACCTAGGGTTTCTAAGGCTGTTCTCTTTCACGATAAACTTAGAGGGGGACTCCAGGTCCCAAATTTGGCCTGACATTTTGCTGCAGCTCAATTGAGTGCTTTAATTCACTGGCATACAAGCGGAGAGCTAAAGCCTTGGTCCAGTTAGCTCAATGGGGAGAGGGTGATCCACCTTTGCATATTAGGGCCTGGCAACGGGGTAAGATGTGTCTTATTGGGCTTTCCCCCTTGTCCAGTTTGATTTTAAAATTATGGGGAAGATGGAGATTGAAACTGTGGGTGATAAACAGTTGTTTCACCTAACTTTTCACCTAACTTTTGACGGAACCTGCGGAGATAGAGCGGTGGAGAAGGACGGGTTTGTTTAATGGGAGCAGATATGGGATGGGCCAAATCGCCTCCTATTTAATACATTACAACAATGTTACCCGGTTTCTACAGTAGACGGATTTGCCTATAACCAGCTTATTCATTTCTTAACCTCAGCGAGGGTCGGTCAGGAGCTTATAATGAGCCGATCTCTTTTTAAATATTATTGTGTTCGAGCTGAGAAGCCTACCAAGCCCATATCTAAGATCTATGCCCTATGCAATCAGGAATCCCAGGGGAAAATGGCGTTCCAGCTTGCATGGGAGAGAGACCTGGAGGGTGCCCTTGGAGATGAGGAGTGGGATCAATGTTTCCTAGCTATTAGCAGGGGCTCGGTCTCCTCCCTAATAAAGGAGAATGGGTACAAGGTATTATATTGTTGGTATTTGACTCCAGCTCAGTTGAGTCAGATGTCTCATGGATCTAATGATAGGTGTTGGAAGGGCTGGGGAGCCCAGGGTATGTTTTTCATTTGTGGTGGTTCTGTCCGGAAGTAATTAAGTTATGGGAGGCCGTGCTCCACTTTATTTACACATTGATTGGTTTCACAGTCCCCAGAGATCCCAAAATCTGCTTACTGTGCATAGCAAGAGCTGTGGGAGATAAGTCTTTCCAACGTTGGGTACAGCAGGTTTTCACTACTACCAGATGTGAGATTGCCTTCTGGTGGCAGAAGTCCTCAGTTTCTTCCTTACTAGATGTATGTTCCAGAATTGACAGAGTTTGTTACATGGGGAAATTAACAAATATAAGAAATGACAGGCTAACTAGTTTCGAGAGGATACGGTATCCCTACTTACAGTGGAAGCTCAAGTTCACGATGAGTGTTGGGAAATGAAGAGGATATACAGGATTTCAACTCCAAGTTGCTAGTTATCTAAGCTTTTGCCCATGGTTTCCTGTACTGTTCGCTAGTATTCTTCTCTCTGTGCCTTATCCGTAATCATTCTTCATCTGGACACTGTCTTACCTGATGTCTTTACACTGAGTATGACCCGGGGTGGGGGTGGGGGGGGGGGGGGGTTAGGGGTTCTGGGTTTAAAGAACACAGCCATTCCTTTTTTGCTTGTTGGCTGTAAAGATCTTTATTGTTTGCATTATGCTCACATATTACCGTATTTCAGAGCTTATGTGTGAAGGTTGTAAAAGTGATAGTATTGCTACTTGTTTTTCTCAATAAACAGTTAATTATGAAAAAAAGAGTCTTTCCTGGGTGCAGGGAGCTAATGAGTGTAACACAGCAGACATACAGGTGATTTCCATTGCTTCCATGCTATTTTGTCCCCACTTGTCTGCCCGTAGAAATAGCAGGTCCAGAGTATATGGATTCTATCAGTGCACGATATTGCAGATACTGATTTTCAAAGGCAAACATCACAGACTGATTCCATTTTTTCCCTTTGTAAATGTGCTGTAAATTTAACAGGCTTAAAGAGCTCAATTAAATTTCCCACCCTGCTGGCAATTGAAGACTTTCCCTGGAATTACCAAATTGTTTAAGGAGTGATACCCTACAAGCAGTCAAGCTTCAACAGCCGGCAGCTGGGATACACACTTAGCAGTGTGTCAGGAAGAACTGGGCAGTCTCAATGGGCCAATTGGTCTTTATCCGCTCTCCTCTGTTGTGTTACTATCTCTGAGTAATTTAGATTCAGTCCTAGGGCAGAGAATCTCTCCATTAGTGTGTGGAGATCACTGATGCAGATGTTAAGAGGACAGGACTGAGGTCACCTTCCTGTCCCTCTCTCTCCTGCCTGAGGCCTCTGCATGGCATTTATATTTCTTTTACAACTCACAGAGATGATAAAGGGCGATCACCAAACTGAGAGTTTGTCTTGTGTTCCCAAATACCTTGCTATGGCCCTAGTTGCATACATGGCCATGGTACAGAAAGGTGCACACCGCCGCTGCATGCAGGAATTGACGGTGGTCGTGCTGCAGGGAGTGGGCCTGATGTATAGATATGCCATGTCGCTTTGGCTTGCCCTACTTCATCTCCCTCTTGTCCCTTATGCACTTCTGTCTAGTGATGCTACTGCCCTCATTCTCGTGTGTCTGTGCTTTTAGGAATACTCTTTTGTTTTATTTTGGTTTAACTTTGTTTTATGTGCTGCTGTGTAATTTTGTTGAATTTGCATGAGGCATTTTGAGATTACAATAAAAGGTGGAAAAAAATGTAAATACTTACATTTCCGGTCAAAAAATGCCATGTTATCCTGCTAGAAAAAGAAATGAAAAAATAGCATCACTCATCTTTATTTTTATTTGTTTATTTATGAACTTTATTATACCGATGTTCGTAGAAAACATCACACCGGTTTACAATTAACCAAGAAAGAAGGAAAATTTGACTCTATAAGGGTCAAAAACTTGACAGGTGATATTCAGCACTATTTAGCTGGATAAGTAAGGATTTATTTTGCCAAGTGGCTGCAGCTGAATAGTAGGTCTAAAATTAGCCGGATAAAACTTATCAAGTTAAGTTTAAACTTATTTGGGTATAGTCAGTGTCATAGCCATGCCGTTGAATATCCCATGTTTGTTAGCTAGATCAGTCTTATTTAGCTAACGTAGGCCTAGAGCCACTAAGCCACAATGTTTTAACATGGAGGGGGGTCACAGTGATAGTGGGGGCCCCTTCTCTGAAAAAACATTATGGCTGTATGGCACATTCTTTTGTCTCACGGCCAAATACCACGGGACAAAAGAATGTGGTGAGCGTCCCTTTAACACAATGGTGGCCTCAACCTCATGGGACCACAATCACCTTAAACAGCCACTGCCCCCCCCCCCCCCCCCAAAAAAAAAAAATAGTGGGTAAACTGGGAGGTTGAGTGGGAGTCAGTGCTGACCCTCGTCTCAAGCCAGGTCTTCCACAAGAGAGGGCCCAAACCCCCTAAATGGTCAAAAAAGTAAAAATACTGCCGTGCGGCAATGATACAGACTCAAATGATACAGACTCAAAACTTGGCTCTTCAGTCAAGCCTTTACTTAATCTTCAATCGACCCATCCTTCCTTATAGACACATCTGTATCCAGACCAAATCACATCCTTATAGACACATCTATATCCAGACCAAATCACATCCTTATAGACCCATCTATATCCAGACCAAATCACATCCTTATAGACACATCTGTATCCAGACCAAATCACATCCTTATAGACACATCTGTATCCAGACCAAATTACATCCTTATAGACACATCTGTATCCAGACCAAATCACATCCTTATAGACACATGTTGTGAGGCCCGATCGTGATCACATGCGATCGGGTCTCCCTACCTCTCTCCCACAGGCTGGACGGGGTCCTTCTCCCGGCGGTCCGCAGAGCACGGGCCGCGGCGTGACAGCAGCCTGCCGTCAGAAGACAGCGTCAGGAGAGCCGCGGCTGGCCCCGCCCCTTAAAGGGGCCGGGCCGCGGAATCGAGGCCGGCCCCGGAAGAGGACGTCATCAGGGAGGGAGATTTAAACTCCTTCAGTGAAGGTTTGGACGCCTTCACAACAGGTCTCTGTGCTTGGTGTTTCCTGCTCTCCTGTGTGCCTTGCGATTCTCGGATTGCACCTTGGACTTCGTTGTTTTGCCTGCTGCCTTGCCTCGACCCCGGATTGGACTTTGGACTTTGTTGTTTTGCCTGCCGCCTTGCCTCGACCCCGGATTGGACTTTGGACTTCGTTGTTTTGCCTGCCGCCTTGCCTCGACCCCGGATTGGACTTTGGACTTCGCTTTGCCTGCCGCCTTGCCTCGACCTCGGATTGGACTTTGGACCTTGCTTTCGCCTGCTGCCTTGCCTCGACCCCGGATTGAACCTTGGACTTCGCTAATTGCCTGCCGCCTTGCCTCGACCCCGGATTGGACTTTGGACTTCGTTGTTTTGCCTGCCGCCTTGCCTCGACCCCGGATTGGACTTTGGACTTCGCTTTTGCCTGCCGCCTTGCCTTGACCCCGGATTGGACTTCGCTTTTGCCTGCCGCCTTGCCTCGACCTCGGATTGGACTTTGGACCTTGCTGTGTGCCTACCGCCTGTTCTGGCCTGTGCCAGTTACCTGGACTATATAGCACCGGGTGGTTGGCTGTACATCGGATTTCTACCTTCCGGAGGCGAAGTTCACCGTGAGACTCAGGTGGGTGTTCTTCGTTCCGGGTCAAGGGTCCACTAATATAACAGATTGTATAACAACACATCTGTATCCAGACCAAATCACATCCTTATAGACACATCTATATCCAGACCAAATCACATCCTTATAGACACATCTGTATCCAGACCAAATCACATCCTTATAGATACATCTATATCCAGACTAAATCTCAGTTTTCGTGTTCTGGTCTCCTGATCCTGACATGGCGTCCTACCTAAGTTTAGCTTTAATTTTTTGTTATTTGTACCCTTAAATTGTTTATTGTACCCTTAAATTATGTTATGTGTTATTTGTACCCTTTGATACCAGTTCCATTATCCCTTGCCCGATGTAATGCATTCGTTTAATGCTGTTTCTCATTTCGCTGTAAACCGATCTGATATGTTCTTTTGCACATGTATGTCGGTATAAAAAAGTTTAAAATAAATAAATAAATACAGGCCCCTCCACCCCCATCCCCAAGTCAACCATAAAATATAGGGTCCCGACCCCCTTCCCATACCCAGCCCCACCTCTCTGAGTCAAACAGGTTCTTGGTCCTCCCTTCCTATACCCAGCCACCGAAAGCCAAATAAAATAAATGATGGCCCTGACCATTACCCCACTACTCGACCCCACCTTGCAGCACCATCCCCCACCCCGACCCTCATCCTGCACTCCCCAAACCTTCAAATTAGGTAGTGAATCCCTCATCTGGGCCGGGATGTCCCTTAGCACCCCACCCAGTCGGTGCCATTTTCCATAATGGCGCACCATCATGACCTTGATCCAGCTTTGTGACTGGGGCAAGGTCCAGGAATCGGACCTCAGCCACACAGCCAAGACAGATGCAAAATATCATGTATATCATGCAATATCGCTGCAATAGTGCTCTACCTCAGAAATATCATGTGATATATGCAATATAACTCATGTTAGAGGACTAACATGGCTTCATGTATCTCCCTGGGGCTTTTGAATATCATGCCCTTAAAATTAAGCCAGAAGAACTCTACATATTTTAAAAGATCAAGATTTTTGACAGGGCACTCACCCAATTGTCCAAATTATTTTGGAGCTCCAAAGTGAGGGCTTCCATTTCTTGCTCTTTTCTTAGGGGAAAAACCATTTAGAAGATGGTTAGGATAAGACTGGCATAAGTACATAAAAAGTTTAGCATCCTCCCTACAAAGCCCTTCAGTCTCTCAGCCCAGGGTAGGGGAATCTTTTCCAGGTATCTTGGTATTTGAATCACCAGTAAGAATGTGTAAATCCAATAAAATCTGGCTCATGGCTCAGCCACAGCACAAGGGTTCATATTCAGATCACCCAGCCAGCAGGGCAGTGCCGTACTGAGGACCAGAGAGGAAGGGAAGATGGCCCCGACCAATCAATTAGCAGTGCTGAGGATGCACCTTGGAGTGAGGGTTGCTTCCTGTGCTGCCTGGCAAGACCATCTGGGGAGGAGGTGTGGGTCAAAAGAGACCGTTAAGGGAAGAAGAGGCTAACAAAATAAAGACATAAAAATTTGGTTTAGGAATATTTCTTTTCATTTTACGTTTGTAACCCACTTTATTTTTGGAATATCCATATAATCTGTGGATGATAGTTTACTCCAAATAATGATGCAATTTGCAACAAAATCTACTGTGGACTGGAGAAGAATTTGCAGATGTGACAAAATCAAAGGCAGAGTTTGCCAGCAATTACTGCATTTTAAAGAAATGCTGAAGTGGATATTTTTTTTTTCAGGAACTGTGGCAAAATCTGTGGATTTCCCCAGAATGGAAGTGGTCCTAAATCCCTCTGATCCAATGGCATGGTAAAGTGAATCATCCCAGAGCCAGTTCTCCAATCCTCCAGCCCGAGAAGAGCTCAAGTTTCCTCCTGCTGAAAAGAATGAGAATGAACAAACTGGGATGGAGGTTACATGGGTGACTTCATGCATCCTCAGTGATCTCAATGGTCCCTGAGAGATGACATCACACACACCACACATGCAGCCCTCTGCAGCTCATGTGATAGAAGCAGCAGGTGAGGGCCCCATGATTGGTGCAGAACATGGGATGGAATAATTACTTTAAGCAATGTGACAGATCCATTTACCTTAGCCATTTTAGTTCCAAATCTGTAAAAAAAAAGAAAAAGAAAAAAAGAAGAATTATTTATAGTTTCTATGGCTGAAAAGTTAGAAGTCAATTTTTAAAGGAAAATTAGTTCTTACCTGTTAATTTTCGTTCCTGTAGTACCACGGATCAGTCCAGACTGTGGGTTGAGCCTCCTTTCCAGCAGGTGGAGACAGACTAAAACTTGAAGGATGCCCTATATCAGGACAGAGCCTATCCTCTAACCCTTCAGTATAACGTATGTCAAAGCAGAAAACAAGAAAACCAAAGTAGAATCAAGCAAGTAACCATAAAGGTCAATGGAGCAACTGTAGAAAAATGTAAGGAACATGGCGTAACTACCCGCTCTTGCATATTCTTGGCATGAGAACAACCAAGGCTTCCGGTGTTTTTGCTCAGTATTTTTGTACAAAAATGAGATAGACTCTGAAGATCTGCAAGAAAAAACAGCTTCGAGAGGACAGAAATAGACAAACAGGGAAGGGCGTCTGGACTGATCCGTGGTACTACAGGAACGAAAATTAACAGGTAAGAACTAATTTTCCTTTCCCTGTACATACGCGGATCAGTCCAGACTGTGGGATGTACCAAAGCTTCCCTAAAACGGGTGGGATCAAGACAGTCCCGCTCGAAGCACTGGTAGCCAAAAAGAACCGAAGCAGAGCTTACACATCCAGGCGATAGTGTCAAGCAAAAAGAGATAAGGACGCCCAAGTATGAACAGTGTAAATCGCCTTCGGAGAGAACAAAGAATGTTCGCCCAAGAAGGAGCTCGAGAACGCAAAGAATGAGTTGAAAGACCCTCGGGGAACCGCCAGGCCATGACAAAGAACAACCGAAGAGATCACTTCCTGCAACTAGCGCGCTATAGTGGACTCAGAAGCCGGCTTACCCCGATTGGACCCACTCCAGGGAACAGGAAGATGGACCGATGCACGACGGCCATTGGGGACCAGGAAATAGAGCAAGAGAACTTGTATGGAAGCGAGGTAATGGAGACCCGTATGGCATCAAGATAACGGGGACCGTCACCAGACACAGGAGAAATGTGGGGAGTTCCGCCGACCGAAGGACAAAGAAGTTAGACGAAGCTTCACCAAAAAGGAAGGGCCCATACGAGGGCTACCCTGGAGTCGGAAGATCGCAAAAAGGGTTCCCGACAGGACAGCGCTTGGATCTGACGAGCAGAGGAGATAAGACCAGAAGACAGTCTTAAGCGTAAGGGCCTGCAGGGTGACGCGACGGAGAGGGTCGAACAGAGCTGTACAGAGGGGTGCGAACAACCGAGTGAAAACTTTACGACGGACCAGTGGGCGAGAAGGTGGATGTAGATGCCTGACGCCCCTGAAAGTCCAAATCGCAAACAGGTGGCCGCTCAGGGACAAACTGCCACTCGACCCAGGAGAGAGCCGAGGGGGTAGACTGGTACGCGCCGAGAGCGAAGGAAAGACCCTCAGAGAGACTGCCTCGGAGAAGAAAGGACTAACGAGATCGGTGCGGAGTACGCCGAAAAACCCGACTTCGCACAAACAAACTCAAGCACGTTCCAGATGCGCACGTATGCCAGGGAGTCGACCATTTCCGGGCCCGAAGCAAGGCGAAGACGGCCTCCTCCGAAAATCCCTCGCACCAGAGACATCGCCGTTCAAAAAGGCAGGGTGCTAGACAAGCGTGAACGGCCTGGTCGAAAAAATACAGGTCCCTGACTAGGGAGCCGAGGAAGATGGCGTAGCTGCAGAGGTCCGACCGTCGCTAGGTTGAGAAAAACTGCGAGCCAAGGCCTGAACGGCCCCTTGGGCGCTACCAGAACTATGGGACACCTGTGGAGAACTATCCGTCTGAGAACTTTCCCGACCAAAGACCATGGGGGCGGGGGGGGGGGGGGGGAAGTAGAAAAAGACGTACCGCCGGCCAAGGGAGAGCCAAGGCAACTACGCCCGCCGAGCCGTGGTCCCTCCAGCAAAAGAACCAATCTACCATGGTATTGAGAAGAGTCGCCATGAGGCCCAGGTGGGAGGGGACCACCTGTTGATGAGAAAACCATGGTTGAGCCAAAGAGTTCCCACTCCCCGGGATCTAGCGACTGACGACGGAGAAAGCAACCTGAACATTCCCCTAGCCCGCGGAGTGGGAGGCCGCCGGCCACTGTAGGTGTCGCTTTGCCCAGGCGAAGAGAAGGCTGGTGTCCAGGGCCACCTGGGCGATGGAAGCAAGCCACGGTGGTGGAGTTGTCGGGCAAGACCCGTAGCGCCTTGCTGCGTATGAGAGGAAGAAACTCCAGAAGAGCTAGGAACATCGCCCGAGCCTCCATAATGTGCCAGCGAGACGGAGACGCTGGCCAGGTCCCCTGGGCATACTGGGAGAGGCAGACCACGCCTCAGCCCGAAAGACTAGCATCCGTGGGCACTATCGTCCACTGGGGAACTTGGAGAGGTAGGCCCGGTAGCAAAAGAAGAAGAAGGGGGAATCTACCCCTGCAAGACGGCGACGGTAGAGCCCAAGAACGGGAGAACTGTGTGAGACTGTTCTGCCAGTGGCTGCCAACGGGACAGCAAAGTTATCTAGAACAGTCGTATTGGAGCAAGGGCCCAAGGGACTAGGTTGAGGGTAGGAGCCGAGGAGCCCAAGATCTGCAGGCAGGCACAAGCCATCAAAGAAGGAAGCAAGGGCAGACTCTGAAACCGGCCGAACAACTTGAGGGCTCGTGCACGAGGCAAGAAGACCTTGCCTATCCGGGTGTCGAAGTGGATTCTCAGGTACTCTAACTCCGGGAAAGGCTGAAGATTGCTCTAAGAGAAATACAGTATCCACCCCAGGGACGCAAAGAGAGCTAGCACGCGATACACCGACCGCCGACAAAGAACCTTCGCCTTGGCCCTGACGTGCCAGACGCCTAGATAAGAGTAGATGAGGAGTCCTGCCCGGCGGAGAGCTGTTGCCATCAACACCTAGACATTGGTGAAGATGCAAGGTTCTGTTGCGAGACCAAAGGGAAGCGCCCAGAACTCGAAGTCCCGGCGGAGGACGCGAACACGAAGAGACCATGGCAGCCACGATGAAACGAAAATGGAATATGCCACTGTGAGAAACAAGTGGGGCGAGGAATGCCCCGGGGCAGGACGGCACGAGTATTCTCACAGGGTGTGCAAGCGGAGAAGCGGGAACAGAGAGCCCGGGGACTCTTGTGAGGTCTAAGAGTGAACGAAGAAAATAGGATAGTGGCCCGCGGCAAGTACGCTGGCTGGGACCGGGGCCTCCGCGCCCCGACACAGGAGCTTTGCGGGGGTTTGCTCCACCGTATGCCGCAGGGACCGACCACCCAGGGAAACGGAAAAAAGATCCCGCCAAACTCGAGGAAGGCGAAGACGTACCCGTGTCTGAGAACGTCGAGGACCCCCTGGTCCGACCGGAGCCAGACCCAGTCCGCGGAGAAGAGGGAAAGACAACCGCCTCAGAAGGGGACCAAAGAATGAGGCAAAGATACTCTGGAGTATGTGCAGGTGTAAGGATTGAGCACGTGGGCTAACCCTCGCGAGAGGGATGGCACCCACAAGAATGCTGTGACAAAAACTGCGATCACGAAGGACAAACCCCCCTGAGGAGTCACCGTGCCCGCGTGGGGTATACTGACTCTGGCCCCGAAAGCGTGGACTAGAGGGTATAAAGGTCCAGGATGGTTACGGACGGGCCACCGGGAGCTGATGGCCCCTACCGTCCCCTAAGGAATCCCTAGTCTCTCAAGGTCCTGGACAAGGAACAGATTACCTCTGAATGGCAACGTACCCCATCGGGCTGAGGAGGCCGGAGCGGCCGACCAGTGGCGCAGCTAGAGGAGCCGTGTGGCGGACATCTCCAAGGCAATCGCCTCCGGCTGGAGGCGGAGAAGGGTCGAATGCGCAGCCTCTGGCCACAGGAGGTCCCGGGCGCAGAGGAAATTTGCCGATAACCCCATGTGAGACCTGCCCACAGCAGGAACTGCAGCAAATAGTGGAACACATCCCCGGCACTAAAACATCAGAGAGCGCATCAAAGGAGCCTCGAGCAGGCGTACCGGGGCTGCTTGAAAACAGGGAAAAACCCTCCTGAAACGCGACCGCAGAAGGAGTCCACGGAGTAATTAGGGGGTTTCCTTTTTTTTTTTTTTTTAAACAAAGCATGCCACCGGGAGGTGAAGCTCGTTCAGGGCACGGCCCGACCGGGGAGCCTGCGAAAGCCACAGGCGCAACTGTTTGGGCGTGGAAGGAAGGAGAAGGCGCTTGCCAAAACCAGGATCCCGCCAGGACCGGGGCCATATCCGTGGGCAAGAGGCGGCACCAGGAAGATTAGCTAACACAACCGGGTTGTCTATAGGATCCAGGAGTACCGGGATCTGTCGGGGGGCAGGGAGGGGGCACCTCCGGGACCACCCGCGCCCAAGGGACCTCGGGGGCTCCGCAGCTGGCCGAACTATCAACGGCACGGAGTGGGGAAATTTTTGTTTAAATCGATTACGAATTACTGATTTAATTAATTAAGTAATTAATTATTTTTTTTTAATTGATTTGTCCCGGGGGGAGGCAAGGGGGGGGGACCTGCCACCTCCTCCTGCATGCTCACTAAAGGGAATTTATGCAGGAGGAGGGAAAAAAACAGAAAAAATGAGCCCAAAAATCCCGGGTGGGGGAGGGGGTGACAAAAAACCCTTCCTGGGGGGCTCAAATCAGGGGGTAGCTGCAAAAAAATCGGCCCCCCAGCCCCAGGGAGCTCCGAAAACGGAGCTGATAAAAAATCCAAAATAGCTGCCGTTCCCGGGCTTCCCGACCCGAGAATGGCCTGGCCAGGCTCTGGGGACGAGATCCCCGGGATAAATTTGCCTTCCCTGCGGAGGAGGGACCTTCCCCACCCAGCAGGGAGGCATAGAAGAAATCCCCACGGCAAAAACTCGATGGGGGCTGGCAGAAAAGAGGCAGGCTGCCTGCCTGCGGCAAAGAGAGAGCCGCTCTGAGGAAAAAAAGGCTGCAGAGAAAAAATTTGATTGACAGCCTGGAGGCCAGGAGTGAAGCAGGGGAGAATCCTGCTGACTCCTGCCTGTCTGGCTGCCAGTTCAAGCCTCCTGAGACCAGAAGAAGAAAAATATGGGTCTACTGCTGCAAATAAGCTGGAGGTAGGGGAATACCTGCAACTTATAATAAAAAGTAAAATTCCTCTTTTAAATATTTATTCACTTTTTTTTTTTTTTAACTGAGCGCAGCAGTCGGGTTCTAAACCCTCTCGGCAGCGAGAGGGGGGGGGGGGAGACGAGACCCGGAGAGGCTCGGTCCCCACACCTGGAAGTGGAACGGACTCAGGCTATGCAGCGCACAAGGGGCAAAGCCCCCCTGAGACCGGCAAGAGCCGGGAGACGGAACCGTCTCCCACAGAAGAAAAGGAAAAAAATCACTAAAGATGTCCCTTACTACTAAGGAAAATAAGAATAAATACTTGCTTGATCCGAGAGGAAGAAAAAAGAAAAGGCTGACTAGCCTAAGCAGAGAACGAAGGGTGAGCTGCTGCACCTGCTGGAGACAGACGAATACTGAAGGGTTAGAGGATAGGCTCTGTCCTGATATAGGGCATCCTTCAAGTTTTAGTCTGTCTCCACCTGCTGGAAAGGAGGCTCAACCCACAGTCTGGACTGATCCGGGTACATTTATTTATTTATTTTATTTAAAGTCTTTTCTATACCGTCGTTAAGCGGGTGCCATCACAACGGTTTACAATAGGGCACAAAAACTATGTGTTAGATCTAGTATCTGGAATTCTAAACTCTTAAACAGGTGCCGTTAATTTACTGTAACATAGTTTCATAAAAAATATAATTTGGTGAGTGTTATAAGTCATGTCCAGTTTCCTCTTACTCGGTTATGAGATATCGTACTCCTTTATTTTGGTTCTTTGTTGTTTAAAAAGAAAGAATAGTTTAGGATAAAGTAATGAGAGGCACACACTTAAAGAGACAAGGTGTGTGAGTGTGAGCTAGGCTGACTACAACCAAAATTTCCCTGTTTTTCTGCTCTCAGTTCTCTTTGTGGTATGCTTGCTTTAAATAGCCATGTTTTTAAACTTTTTTTGAAGGTTCTGATGTTACTTTGTAGTCTGATTTCTAATGGCATATTGTTCCATATTGTGGGTCCTGCTAGAGATAGGGCCCTATCCCTTACCTGTGTTAGTCTGGCCGTCTTTACTGAGGGAATAGTTAGCAGTGCTTTACTGAGGGAATAGTTAGCAGTGCTAACATACAGGGAATGGGATTTATCTGGGTTACTAAGCTGTTCCATTCTTTCATTTTTTTAAAAGTCACCCTACACTTTAACTATAAATCTTCAGAGCAGCTGCTTTTTATTGTAATTTTTTTTTGTTGTTCATGTAATTTTAAGAATGTTTTCATTGGAAGCTGCTTTGGACATGGGATAATGTGGTCTATACATTTTTAAAATAGATAAATAACTAAATAAAATTATCCCCCTGACATTTCTACTACTGCAGATTTTCAAGTCATCTGGAAACAGGCACTTTTTCCATTCTAAGCCTTTCACAATGTCAATAGTAAAGACTCTGAGAAAGATCAGGGCGAGCACTGATCCTTAGGGCATTACCTTGGCCACATTCCCTTCACCAGATTGGACACCATGGTCCATAACTGTTCTGGTGCTTAAACAACTTCTCTCTTAGTTTATAATTTTTGTTCTAACTCTCATAACTCACTCACTAGTCTTTTGTGTGGAAAATTGTCAAAAGTCTTAGTAAAACCAGATAGACCACATCTATTGTACCCCTTGATCTGTGGTCATTTCATCAAAGAAAACAATCATTTTTGCCTGGCAAGATCTTCCTTTTGTGATTCCTTTTATCCACTAGCTTCATGGTATTGCACTATTCTTTCCTTTAATAGTTCTCTATTAATTTGCCTCCTTCAGATATCAAATAAACAGGTCCCTATTCTTCTGCTTTACCTTTGCAATACAATATCTCTCACAGGCCAATGCAATATCATGCATGTAAAAATGTGCATCCAAAATGGGCGCACATATTTTTAAACGTGTGCACATCCACGTCTCCTGGGTACACAATGCAATTTACAAATGAGCTGCCGTGCTAAAAGGACACACAATGGATAATTGGTGCATCCCTTGCGCTCTGCATCGGGTGCCCAGAGCAGCCTGGCCAGAGCTTCCTCCCCCATCCTTGTCAGTGAAAAGAACCAAATGGGAACATCCCTGCCAGAAGATGGGGGAGGAAGCTCTGGCCAGGCTGCTCTGGGCACCTGAAGCAGAGCGCAAGGGATGCACCAATCCCATTTCCGGACAGTCTTCTGAAAGGGGATTGAACCTTTCATTGACATGTGACAGTGAATGGACCAATCAGCAATACGTAAAGCAGTGAATATATTAATAAAGTGCCCTGTTGTATGCATGTTACCACAACGGATGCTCAATTTATGAGTGTCTGTTTTATTCCCAGCAGCTAATTTACTGGCACAATATGCACACACAATATACATGCTCCTGAGCGTGTATATTGAGGATGTATATTGTGTGCGCTGAAATTTATTTTTTTTTAATGTCAAGACATTTTTTGCATCATACTATCAAGTGGAAGCACAGAAAAGCACATTTTTTGTTTTTAAGTTGAGTCCTTGACATATTGGAAGACTTTAAGCCTGCTCCAACAGGTATAAAATTTGACAAGTTAAAAAGTGTGCTTCGGGTGCATGGGGTTTTTTTGCATCGTGGGGTAATGGCTAATGGAATTTACATCTGATGAGCGCTATTAGCTATGTGCAAGTCTGGAGGCACATTTTGGACGTGCTGATCTCCTTATTGCAATCAGGTTTATGAATGCACTTCCAAACACTTATTAACCTATGCACTAGGCTCAGCGCACGATATTGCATCAGCCTGATACAATCTAAAGCTTAGAAGAAAGAGACATTAATATAAAAATCATGTTTTGATAATGTTTACCTTTTATCCGAATTTGTTCTAAATTTAGCTGCAAAGCAATAAATGTATGGTTAATTACATGTTTTAATTTCCTACATGAATGAATAAGCAAGCACAATCTCCATATATCACTGCACTCAGAAGCCAAAGACTATGGAGGGTGATGAGACTTTCTGTATAAAGGTTGTAGGGCATCAAAGCTTGGGAGATATAAGACTGACACCCCCATCCCCCCCCCCCCCTCCCCCCAAATAAACAGGGCTGCTAAGAAGAGAATGATTTGAGATGATACTGAGATGAGTGATGTTTGCAGATAAGGAGGTTCAACCAGGAGTGTTGTTATAGTTCAAGAGAGGAGTGGGGTGCTGGAGTGAGGGAGTTCAGGAATCAGGTCTGAATCTGGAAGAAAAAGAGACTGAGGGAACTGGTGTGGAGGAGAATTGCATCCAACATCTTTATCTCCCTTTCTCTGGCTCTGAGCCCCCTCCCAGTCACCTTTTCCTCCCTCTCAGCATCTTTTATCCTCCGTTTCTACCTCTTAAGCTCTTCCACTCCTCCATCTCTCTCTCATCCCTTTCATATCTCCCTCTAAGCCTCAACCTCTGACTCCACTTTCTCCCTTCTAGTCCTCCCTGATTCCATCCCAGTCCCCCAGCCTTCCACCTCTCTCTCACCTTCTCCTTCCTTCCTTCCTTCTTCCTCAGTCCCTCCAGCCCACAGTATCCTCCATCTCTGCGTGTGCTTTCCCTTTGAACTGGTGCAGAGACTGCGGGCAAAGTGCCTATGCAGACTTTAAATCAAGATGGGTAGTTTGAATATTGTCCCCATAATATGATAAAGGAAATTAAAAGAAATACACATGATCAAGGAAGTTAAAATAAAGAAAAAGGTAACACTGACCCCTTCTCCTGTGCCCCCCTCCACTCATTCGCCCCATCATGTGTAGAGAAGGTAACAGATGCCATCAATATACATGGAAAAGCACAAAAAGTCCTTAAAGTGCATCCTCTATATATTCTACCACATATCCTCTTCCAGGAGTTTTCAAATATCTCAGTAAAGGGGCCCCCAGCTGTGTGAAACTGCTAGGAGTCACAAGTTGTCAGATGAGCTGTCCTATCCCTCCTGCTTATGGAGAGCGGACTCTCTGGCAAGGTAAGCGCTGATTCCTGAGGCTTGGTGGATGGAAGGCAGGCTCTGGAGGTCACTGGGCTACCAGTCAGACATCAGAGGTTCAGGAGACAAATTAGGAACAAAGATTGGGTGCTAGAAGAGAGGAAGGAGTGGGGTTTGGAGGGAGGATTGGTGAGCATCGGCTGGACAGATTGAGGTCTCTTATTGCAGGGCCTAGATTTGGCCAGTGAAGTTATGTGGTTAGTGCTGCTTCTTTCTCTTCAGCTGGTGGCACTAGATGATGTTGTTCAGAGACCAGCAGCCAGGAGGGAGGAAGCAGCCTGCGCTGTAAGGCCACAGTCCTTCAATTGTTTAGGAACAGGGAGGGTGAGGGAGGGGACCATGGCAGCACCGTGGGGGTGAGCAGCATGAACTGAAATCATGCACTGGTCACCTGCGGTGAGTGAGGGGTTTGTGGTTGAGAAGGTGTGAGAGGGGGAACAAGACTGCTGGGGACTGGGAGGGGAGAGGGGACTATGGAACAAGATTTCTGGGGAGTAGGGAGGGTAAAGGGGGCTGGGGAGCAAGACTGCTGGGAAGTAGAGACCTGGCAGGGGAAGGGGAATTGTTGAGCAAGACTGCTGGGAGTGGGGTGTCTGGGATAGGAGAGGGAAGCAAGACTGCTGGGAGTTGTGGGTCTGAGAGGGGAAAGAGGGTTGGGACTAAAGGTGCTGGGGAGTGGAGGTCTAGGAGGGGAGCAGGGGCTGGGGAACAAGTTCGCTGGGGGCTGATAAGTTAGACTGCTGATGTTATGGTTTTGAGGTGTTGTAATGGATTCTTGGGTACTGCGGTGATGGCCACTCCCACGGGGAGGAGCCCCATGAGGAACCGCAGTACTAGGCTAGACTCGAGACACGACAACACAGAGAAGTGGAGTTTATTATACAGCTGATGGCACTGCCCGGGGAGCAGGCAGCAGTGGATAAAACCCAGAAATACAGTCCAGTAGTTCTCAGCAGAGAAGACCAGTCTCACATTCATGTAGATGGTATACAGCGCGGCGGTGCAGGAATAGGTCCCGGATGTAAAGCTGAGCGCTGAAGCTGAGGAAAGACTGAGAGGGTTACTCACTGAAGCTGAAGCTGTGGTAGAGTTCCAGTCAGGCAGAAGTTGTAGAGTGTCAGGCACCAAATAGGGAGAGCAGGCCTTCGAGGAGCGAGTACCCGGTATCCCAGGATAGGTATATGAAAGAAGAAGGAGGGCCTCCGAGGAGCGGGTACCCTCATTAGAGAAACCCAGAAGGGCAGCGAAGACTTCCAGTGGCAGAGCAGCTTAGACCGGAGACATTCCAATCCTTGCTAACTCGGTTTGTTAGCAAATACAGGGCAGGCTAAATATCCGGCTGGGATGACGTCACTCGAAGGGGACGCCCCAGAGGTTCCCGCCATGACGTGAATAAAGATGTGGGTAGCGTGCTCGTGCACACCCTAGGAGACTCTCAGGAGAAACATGGCGAACGCCGTCGCCATTGCCAATCCGGGATTGCCGGAGAGAGCGGCATGAAGACGCGGCTGCAGCCATCTTCCTAAGGCTTGAGGAGAGAGAAGGAAGAAAGGTGAGGCACAGAGGTTGAAGCCATCTGAGACCGACGGATGCAACAGTACCCCCCTTCAAAGGGCCCCCTCCAGACCCCCTACCTGGTCTTGGTTTTTGAGGATGCGAGCGATGAAATTGTTGGAGCATCTCTTTGTCCATGATATTAGCCAAAGGTTCCCAAGAGTTTTCTTCTGGTCCGTATCCTTCCCATGACAGGAGGTATTCTCAAACTCTGCCTCTCTTTCTAACATCAAGGATGGCATCAACCTTGTATTCGATGTCTTCTTCTGCATCAGCTGGAGATGGTTCAGGTGTCTTGGTGAAAAACTTGCTAAGGACAAGCGGTTTCAGTAGTGACACATGGAATGCATTGTGGATCCGCATGGCTGGAGGAAGTTTCAGACTGTAAGTAAGAGAGCCCAATCGGAGAATAGGAAAGGGTCCAAAGAAGCGTGGAGCAAACTGAGCAGATGGAAGCTTAAGTCTCAGATGTTTGGTTGACAGCCAAACTTTGTCACCAGGCTGGAATTCAGGAACCTTGCTGCTGTGAGCATCATAGCCTTTCTTTGCTCTTTGTCCTGCTTTTTGAAGCATCTCTTTAGTCTTTCTCCAGAGCTGCTGGATGTTTATGGCAGTAGATTGAGCTGCCGGGGACGACACAGAAAGTGGAAGTGGTAAAGTTGGTAAGGTTTGTCGTCCATAGACCACTTCAAATGGTGTAGATCCAGTAGATGAGAATTGGATGAGAATTGATGGCAATTTCAGCCCAGGGCAACAGTTCAGCCCAGTCATTCTGTCATGAACCGACATAGGCGCGGAGGAACTGTTTGAGAGTTCTATTCATTCTCTCTGTTTGGCCATTCGACTGAGGATGATACGCAGAGGTGAAGTCAAGTGTGATGCTGAACTTCTTACACAAGGCTTTCAGAACTTTGCTGTAAATTGCGCTCCTCTGTCAGAAACAATGTGTTTAGGCATGCCGTGTAGGCGAAAGATGTGAGTGAGGAATAACTTAGCAAGTTTCTTGGTTGATGGCAAGCCAGGGAGGGCCACGAAGTGAGCCATCTTCGAGAATCAGTCCACTGTAACCCAGATGGTGGTGTTACCTCCGGAGAGTGCAGGTCTATCACAAAATCTATTGCAATGTGAGTCCAGGGCTCGTCCGGTGCTGGCAGGGGTTGAAGCAGGCCCCAAGGACGTCCAGGCAGAGGTTTCTGTCTGGCACAATTGGCACAAGATGCCACATAAGCTAGAGTATCTTCTTTCATGGTGGGCCACCAATAGTACTTTTGTAGCTTGACCAGTGTTCGCCATTGACAAGGGTGTCCGGCCAGTTTCGAATCATGAGCCCATCTTAGCAATTTCTTGCGTAGATTGCAGGGTACAATGGTCTTGCCCGGGGGTACCGGTTGTGTAGCTGTGAGAATCACTCTCTTTGGGTCAATAATATGCTGAGGTTCATCAGGTACGTCTTCTGAGAGAAAAGAGCGAGATAAGGCATCTGCTCTGACATTCTTGTCACCAGGGCGGTATTTCAGCACAAAGTTTAAATCTGTTGAAGAACAGGGACCACCTTGCCTGTCTATGGTTGAGGCACTGGGCGTGACGGAGGTACTCCAGATTTTTGTGATCAGTGTAAACAGTAATCTGATGTTGGGCACCTTCAAGCCAAGGGCGCCATTCTTCGAATGCCATTTTTATTGCCAACAGTTCTTTATCCCCAATACTGTAGTTCTTCTCCGCTGGCGAGAAGCGTCAGGAAAAGAATGAACAGGGGTATAATTCGAATCACCGGTCGGGCTTAGCACGACCCCTACACCTACATCAGAGGCATCAACTTCTACGATGAAGGATCGAGTAGGGTCCGGATGACGAAAGACATGGTTTGCTTTGAAAGGCATCTTTTAACTTCTGGAATGCAGTCACAGCTTCCATAGACCAATTGGCAGTGTTGGCTCCTTTCTTAGTCATAGCTGTTAATGGAACAGTCAATGAGGAGTAATTTTTGATAAAGGTCAGGTAGTAATTGGTAAATCCCAAAAATCGTCTCAGAGCTTTTAGGCCTGTGGGTTGTGGCCATTTTTTAATACTCTCAAGCTTCTGAGGGTCCACTTGGAAACCACTGTTTGAGACAATGTAACCTAAAAAGGGTATGGATTCTTTATGAAATTCACATTTAGACAACTTGGCGTACAAGCGGTTCTCGCAAAGTCTCTGCAGAACTCTTTTGACATCATCTTGGTGGGATTGCAGATCCTGAGAAAATATCAAGATGTCGTCTAAGTAGACAATGACACATTTGTAGAGTAGATCACGCAGAATGTTGTTCATCAAGTTTTGGAAGACAGCCGGGGCATTGCACAAGCCGAAGGGCATCACCAGGTATTCAAAGTGTCCATCCCGAGTATTAAAAGCCGTCTTCCATTCATCGCCAGCTCGGATGTGAACTAAATTATACGCTCCTTTGAGGTCAAGCTTGGAGAATATCTTGGCTCCCTGTAACCTGTCAAATAGCTCTGAGATGAGAGGTAGAGGGTAGCGGTCTTTTATGATGATCTCATTCAGACCTCTGTAGTCAATGCACGGATATAGTGTTCCGTCCTTTTTCCCCACAAAGAAGAATCCTGTGCTGGCAGGAGACTTAGAGGGTCTTATGAAGCCTTTCTGGAAATTCTCTTGGATGTATACTGGCATCGCCTTATTCTCCACCACGGAGAGGGGGTAGACCCTTCCTTTGGTTGGCTCCGTATTGGGTTTTAAATTAATTGCACAGTCGTAGGATCTATGAGGAGGTAACGCATCAGCAACTTCTTTTGAAAATACATCTTGGTAAGATGCATATTAAGGCGGAAACTCAGGCAACAACGGGGTAGTTAGCATGCAAGGTATTGGAGAGACTTCCATTAGGCATTTGCCATGACAATCTGAACCCCAACGTGAAAGCTCCAACGTGGTCCAGTTGAATTGTGGCATGTGTTTCTGCAGCCACTGTAATCCAAGTACCAAAGGGTGCATGGCCTTCTCTAGCACAAAGAAGGAAATAGTCTCTTTATAAAGCGTACTGGTACATAAGCTTACTGGTTCTGTAAGCAGAGTCACTTCTCCTGGTAAAGGCTCTCCATGAATAGAGGACAACAGTAATGGAGACGTCATATAGTGGTAGGGATCTGCAAGTGTTCCACTAGACGTTTCAAAATGAAGTTTTCCCCTGCCCCAGAGTCCACTAAGGCAAGAGTCTGAAATTCCAAGGGCCCGCAAAGAAGAGAGAGTGGAGGAGAGGGTGCAGTTAGACCTAAGAAGAGTCCTCCACAGGACTTAGGTCTGCCAGTTTCCCAGACATATAGGGCATGGTTTGAACAGCATGGCCAGCTTGTCCACAATACATGCACAGTCCCGACCTCTTTCGGAATCGTCTCTCTTTTGAAGTCAAATGACTGCGGCCTAATTGCATTGGTTGTTGTTCGCCAGCAGCAGGACCTGGGGGTGTAGGCCTGGATACAGACTTGACACGAGTCTCTCCCTGGAGTGGTTTTCTGGGGCTCTTGACCTCTTGAACTTTGTCACGAATTTGGCGATCAATCTTTGCGGCCAACTTCATAAATTCAGCTAAGGTCTTGGGCATCTCACGAGCCACCAGCTCATCTTTCAACCGGGAGTTCAGGCCTTCAAAGAATAATGTTTTCAAACATCTAGGGTCCCAATGTAATTCAGAAGCCAACATCTTGATTTCTATGGTGAAGTCTGGTAAAGGTTTGTTACCTTGTTTTAGATGAACTAGAGCTGATCCTGATGTCGAGTACCGGGCTGGGTCATCAAATACTGACTTAAACAGTTCAAGAAACCCGGCAAGATCATTCAGGATAGGGTCATTACGCTCCCACAGCAGTGAGGCCCAAGCCAGCACTCTTCCATCCAGATACGAAAGGATATAGGTGGTCTTGGCATACGCTGTAGGGAAATGATTAGGTTGCAGAGAAAATTGCATGCAACATTGATTAATAAATCCTCTACATTTCCAAACTTCACCCGCAAAGTGTGTTGGAGCAGATAGAGGTACTGTAGACTTGACCATCATTTCTGGCGGTGTAACATCTTTACCTGAGTTAGTAGGTGTATTCATCTGTGCATGTAACTGGATAAAGGCAACAGTGTGTTGTTCGGAGATTTGCTGGGCCAGGCCCGGAATGGCCTGCAAGGTCGAATCCATGGAGGCCGAAATGGCCTGCAAGGCCTGCAAGGCCGAATCCATGGAGTTAGCAATCTGTTATGGTTTTGAGGTATTGGAGTGGATTCTTGGGTACTGCGGTGATGGCCACTCCCACGGGGAGGAGCCCCGTGAGGAACCGCAGTACTAGGCTAGACTTGAGACACGACAACACAGAGATGTGGAGTTTATTATACAGCTGATGGCACTGCCTGGGGAGCGGGCAGCAGTGGATAGAACCCAGAAACACAGTCCAGTAGTTCTCAGCAGAGGAGACCAGTCTCACATTCATGTAGATTGTATACAGCGCGGTGGTGCAGTAACAGGTCCTGGATGTAGAGCTGAGCGCTGAAGCTGAGGAAAGACTGAGAGGGTTACTCACTGAAGCTGAAGCTGTGCTAGAGTTCCAGTCAGGCAGAAGTTGTAGAGTGTCAGGCACCAAATAGGGAGAGCAGGCCCTCAAGGAGCGAGTACCCGGTATCCCAGGATAGGTATCTGAAAGAAGAAGGAAGGCCCCGAGGAGCAGGTACCCAGGTTAGAGAAACCCCGAAGGGCAGCAAAGACTTCCAGCGGCAGCTGGAAGTGGCAGAGCAGCTTAGACCGGAGGCATTCCAATCCTTGCTAACTCGGTTTGTTAGCAAATACAAGGCAGGCTAAATATCCGGCTGGGATGACGTCACTGGGAGGGGAAGCCCCCGAGGTTCCCGCCATGACGTGAATAAAGATGTGGGTGGCGTGCGCGCATGCACCCTAGGAGGCCCTCAGGAGAAACATGGCGAATGCCGTCGCCGTTGCCGATCCGGGAACACCGGAGAGAATGGCATGAAGACGCGGCCGCAGCCATCTTCCCAAGGCTTGAGGAGAGAGAAGGAAGAAAGGTGAGGCACAGAGGTTGAAGCCATCTGAGACCGACGGATGCAACAGCTGAGAATGGGTGTATGAGAGCCAGAAAGCCTGTATCTATGTGTGCATGTGTATGAGAGCCAGAGAGCCTGTGCTTGTGTGCATGCATATGACAGCCAAAGAGCCTGTACATGTATGTGTGTGTATGAGAGCCAAAAGCCTGTGTGTGAAAAAGAGAAAGGTTATGTGTGTGATACAGACGCTGTCTATGTGTAAGAGAGAGAAAGAGAGAGAGGGATAATGGTATGAATGGCCGTGAGAGCTGAAAAAGGAGACTGCTGCTGCCTGCTATTTCAGAGGAGAGTGAGTGAGTGAATGAGAGGATGTGTGTATGTGTGTGTGGAAGAGAGAACGTGGATGTGAGAGAGAACTTGTATATGTGTGAGAGTAAGAAAAAGCATGTGTGTGGGAGAATGAAGGAGAGAGAGAATGTGATTGACCCCATTTCCTTTCTGCCTGCTAATCCATGGCAATTTTAGGGCATCTGGTAATCAAAGGTTCCCAGGTATGGATAATGGAAAGTTTTTAAAATTCCTATTAGTTTTAATTATTGGATATTATTTGATTTGTCATTTGAAATATTTTGTTAGTATTTGGAAACATTGTATGTGAGATTTAAAGTAATGAATGCTATTGTATTCATTAGTTTTGATTTATTCTTTTTGTTGGTATGGTTTTACTAATTTTATTGTTTTAAGAGGAATGGTAATGCTGGTTGATGCAGTTTCCAGTTCAGTTTTTGTCTGCACATTTCTATTTATACTTTATGGTCTCTTTATTCTGTATTTGAGGGTCTATCTGTGTCTTGCTTGTCTCACTGAAGTATGAAGTTTTTATATAGGGATCTATAGCAGCTTGACTTGTTCTGTTTTCGTAGTAAGGGGTGAATTGGTGTTTTAGGTCTGGTATAATATTTGCAATCTAAGCTTTCATAAAGAGGGTTGTTGCTGTTTGAGTGCTGGCAGTTAGTGTTGTTTTGAAAAAGAAAGTTTATTTCATTGTAATTCTGTTCTCATGTGGCTCTCTGAGGGTCATGCCCATGCCCACGATGCATTACAGTAGGCCTAATACCATATGAGTTCCAAGTGTCTCTTGCTTTTTTGCAGGATTTTCTGGTTGGCACCACAGCAGTGTATGTAAATATGATATACATATTGTGACATTTTTACCTCAGAGGACTGTGTTTTGAATGTCATTTTTCATATAAAATCTGTTATTATAAATGCATTTTTATTGTATGTGAAGAAGGCATGATAGGGTGGGGGTGCAAGGCTGTAAGGTTTCCCTAGGTCACCTAATACCCTTGCACAAGCTGTGGGCATTGCTGTACAAACATTTAACAGTCTCCTAACTTGTGGTGTCATGTGTTGTCATCTGTTGTGTAATAGGTGAGGGCGCAGACTTTCACTTGGCCATAGGCGCCACATTGCCTGGCTACGGCTCTGTAATTATCTATTCACAGGCTATACAGGGAGCCATACTAGCAGGGAGATTGGTTAGCGGGTTTTTTTAGCACCTGGGTCAGGGCAGGAATTAAGTGAAAGTTCTGTGACTCCGGATGGTATCAACACTTGTCTGGAGCTCCCAGAGATCGCCAGTCCAACCATCCCGGTTCCTGCACTCTCCCAGTGGAACTGATCCTTTTTTTAGTTAGATTCATAGTTTTTAGTTGCATCCTGGCCTATGTACTGGTATATACGCCTATTTACATATGAGATACCTTGATGTAAATACCTTCTGATTTCTTCTTTAGCATATGTGAAACTTTTAATATACAGCAACACAAGAGCAATTACACAGTTTTGCATTTCCTAATGGAAGACACACATGACATTAATTTTAAAGCACTTACTTTCATGATTTTATGAGAATAAAGTAATTGGTGATTTCATCAAATGTTAAGCTAAAAGTTTATCCCAGTTGCTATACACATAGGGGTCGTTTTTCAAAACCGTGGTACACGCATCCATGTGCGCATGGTTTCCAGCGTCTGCACATGGATGCGCCAATTTTATAACATGTGCGTGCCGGTGCCTGCACATGTGTGCTGGGTTTTAACATCCGAGTGTGCATGTGTGGGCAGACCGTGACTCACGCGCACAAGGAGGGATATTTTCAAATTATGTACGGCGACGCGATCGGCCTTTTCTCCAGTTCCCTACCCCCCTGCCTAACCTCCCTTCCCTTTCCCCTCCTTACCCTTACCCTGACCCTTAACCATTACCTAGTTGCGCCAAATTATTTTCTTACACTACTCACTGCTCCTCTGGAGCAGAAGTATTTTCCACGCATCGGTCGGCTGCTGACGCACGTTTCCCCAGAACAGCGGCTAATGGCCACTGTCCCGGCCGGCCTCCATCCCATCCTGCCCCTCCCCACCCAGACCATGCCCCCAGCCCGCCCCTTTCTCAGGGCCTGGCACTTCTGGTTACACGCGTGGCCGAGTCCATTCTAAAATGCACGCACGGAACCCATCTTTTACACACGTGGCCCTTTGAAAATTAACTTGATAAGTCTTAGTGCGGACAGCTTGACCTGGGGCATTGTTATCTGCATTCATTTGTGCTCTTTTTCAGCCATGAAAATGATGTTTCTTCTGAGCAGTTGGTATCATTAGACTCAGGGAGTCATTTATAATCCACCTACACAGAGGGTCCTCCTTCTTAAGTACACATATATTAATCCAGTTAAAACAAAATGAAACCAATAAACAGTTAAAATAGGCAAGCAAACTGAGGGTAGGGCCCCCCAGTGGAGAGTTCAATAATCCTGAAAGAGGCCCACTGGCTGCCCAATTAAGGAAGTAAAGGAAGGCTGTGCTGAGGAGTCTCAGTGAGGCGGAGGTACTGCAAGCTCAGGAGGAAGGGAGCTGCCAGGATGTTGTGATGTCGTTCTCAGCATGCCATAGCTGAGCCGCGCTTCTCGTTCAGTGGGCCAGAGAGAGGAGCTGCTTCGGCTGTGACAGGGAATCTCTTATTTGGTGGTAGGAGCAGCCATTGCAGTGTTCCACAGCCTAGAAAGATCTGCCACTCTCAGACCTTGGCCCGGGAGGAGTTCCTGCTGCTGCTGCTGCTGCTGCTGCTGCTGGAGAGATCATAGCTATTGCCCGCCGGGGAAAAGAAGTGATGAGGAAGGGAAGGGGAATGGGCAAAGAGGCCAGAGAGAATCAGGAGGTGGAGGGGAGAGAGGAAGGAGGTGGGAAAGGGTGAATAAAGGCAAAATGTGTCAAAAAGTTTTAAAACAGCAAATAAAAACATGAGAAAATAAAAAAGATGAACAAACCAAGAATAATTAGTGAAAACAATTAAAAAGCAAAACTAAAATTGGGCAGGGCAGGGAAGGATGGAGTTTTTCTCAGCTCTTAAAAAACTTTGCCTGGCACCCAAGTTTAAACGTTTTTTTCCAGCCTTTACCATTGCGGTATGTGGCCTCTGTGGCTGGGCATAGTGTGGATCATGTTTCTTTCTGTTTGTCTGGTGGGCTTTTGTCTGTGTGTGTGTGTGTAGTCTGTGTCTTGATGTGTGATGTGGACTGTCTCCCTGTGTCTCTCTCTGTGTCTGTGCCTGGATTTGCCTGTCTGGGTATGATGTGTCTAGGCCTCTCTCTATGTCTGTCTCTGGTGCGTCTGTATGCTGACTTCTGTCTGAGGGTGGTGTATCAGTCTGTGCTTTTTCTGTCTAGGTGTGGTATATCTGTGTCTCTGTGCCTGTCTAGGTTTTGTTTCCTCTTTTTCTGTAGGTGTCATGTGTCTAGGTTTGGGATTTTTTTGTCTCTCCATTTGTCTGGGTGTGGGTAACTATGTCTATGTTTGTCTGTTTCGCTTTCTGTCAGCCTGGGTGTGCAGTGTCTGAGTATGAGGTATCTGCTTCTCTCTGTGTCTGCCTCTGTTGCGCCCGTCGGACGCAGACAGCTGCGACCTGTCATGCTCACCTCTTTTTTCCCTGCACTGTCAATCATGGGAAGAGTGGCAGTCTCTGTCAGCCAAAGCCGGCCTCCTCGGCATACTCGGAACAGCGTGGGCGCTGCCAACCTCCATCTTCGACCTGGAATTACCTAGGGTGCGCGCACGCGCACGAGGGCATCCTTTGTACACGTCATGGCGGGAACCTCGGGGGCATCCCCTCCGGATGACGTCAACTAGAAGCTGTACTTAAACCAACTGGCCCTCTGTTAATACGAGTAAGCAAGGAGTTTTCCTCGTTGCTGAATCCGCTCTACTTTGGACTTCAGTTCCTGCTTTCACTTCCAGGTTTGGACACTCTGGGTAACCGCTCCTCGGGGGCCTTCCGCATTCCTGGCTATCCGCTCCTCGGAGGGCCTTCCTACCTGGAGATTCGCCTGACGAGATCTCACCTTGGGACTTATCTGAGTAATCTCTTCTGACTACAACGACTCAAGCTTGACTGAAGCATTCCCGCAGGGTACCCTGTCCTCGGGCCACTATCGCCTCCTCTTCAGTACAGACATCTGCAGTACAATCTGAGTTCAGGGACGCTGCCGCAGCGAGCTACAAACCTCACCGCCGGGTAATTGTTCCTCTGCTTCCATCTACAGTACAGACTCCTCGGAGTCCCCCGCTCCACAGGCCACTGCTCCTTTGAGACTATCTACACCCGTCTGAGGGAACTACTGGTGTACCCCGCTCTGTGGGCCACTACCGGAACATCTCAGCTGTGGTATCATCCTGGTATACTTCTCTACTCAGAATTGTACTTATTACAACTCCCGCCCTGCGGGACCTGCCTTTTCCTTCCTGCATAATAAAGTCTCTATCTATAGCTATGACCTACGCCACCAAAACCCCACCTGCATGCCCTGGTTCCTGGGCCTCCCTGGATGGCGTGGATGCTGCCAATCACCATCTTGCCCTTGGAGTTCCTTAGGCATGCGCGCGCGCTTCTGGGCCAGTCTTAAGCATGTCATGGCGGTAACCTTGAGGGAGTCCCCCCCGGATGACGTCATTCCTCATGGACTCTTAAGCCGGCTGGCCCTGCCTGCCTATGACTTGACAATGAGTTCCCTCATTGCTGAATCCGCTTCGCTCACTTCAGACTCTTTGTTCCAGCTCCTGCTTCCTTGGTGTGAGACGTCCCGGGTACCCACTCCTCGGGGGCCCTTCCTGTCTCTGGCTATCTGCTCCTCGGAGGGCCCTGCGCCTAGGACTGCTGCCTGCCCCGTTCCACGGGGCTTCCTCTGGAACCATCGCTCTGCTTCAGTGAGAACTCCGCTTGCGGACCGTTCTCATACCTTCTTACTGAAGAACCTTCATCGGTGTACCCCGCTCTGCAGACCATTGCCGTACCATCACTACTGTGGAATCCTCATCGGTGTACCCCGCTCTGCGGACCATTGCTGTACTATAGCTACTGAGGAACCCTTACTGGTGTACTCCGCTTCGCAGACCATTGCAGTATCATCACTACAGAGGACTCCTTTGTGGGTGTACCCCACTTCACAGACTTTGTGGCACCTCTAAGTCTGTGTGTCTCTCTGCCACACTTCCCCTTCCGTGGGCAGTTTCACTCTACTTCTCTAATAAAGATTCAAGAACTCTCAAGCTAGAACTGACGTCAGCTCTCTGCGCTGACGTTCCATGGCTCCACCACCTGGGGCCACTCTCTCTAGCTTCCTCTACCCTCTCATCTCTACTCTCTCTCTCCAGCACCTGTTGTTCTAAGCAACCCACTGCTGAGACCTCGCCTCCCGATGTTGAGGCTCACGGAGCTCCTCCCCGTGGGCAGTACCATCTCTCATCTCGGCCCAGGGCCCACATACCCACAAATAATAATACATCCTGTTTGATGGTAGATTACATTGGAATAGTTTGACCAAAAAAAGTCCTCATTCAGAGGAATAATAACTGGCACAAGACAAGAGATGCTCAAGAGAAACAATTTTCTGTACTGAATGTCATGAGGTTAGATTTGTAAGCGGAAACTCATACAAAACCACAAAATCAGGAAATGCAACAGCCAGAGTTCAGGTATAAGATATGGACATTTTTTCTATGAAAAAAACCCCCCCTTATATCTTAATGTAAACCCCAGCCCCTATCATTGTGAAACCATTTCCATGTACTGCGTGTGATATCTGTCTCATAAGGAAAGCCCATTTCACAAGAAAATCTAAATTTCACCCTGTGCCTTTGAAGTTTTTCTGCCACTCTACCTTGTTTCCATGACCAGAAGATAAACCTTGCAGTTCTTTTGGCACTGTGCCTTGCTGTTGTATCCCAGACCTTACACCTGGAATTGCTCTTGCTAGTCTGGGGGCTGCTTTGCACCTCCCATGATGCTTTG
Source organism: Rhinatrema bivittatum (assembly GCF_901001135.1). NCBI lineage: Eukaryota > Metazoa > Chordata > Amphibia > Gymnophiona > Rhinatrematidae > Rhinatrema > Rhinatrema bivittatum. The sequence continues at coordinate 277,960,630 of NC_042617.1, read as the reverse complement.
GAGTGCCTTTTATCAGTGCTTGCCTTGGGGTTTTTTCTGCTACCTTTTCTGCTTTATTGGCCTTCATGTTGCCTTACAAAGCTAATGTCATTTTTGGTGCCAATTTGCTGCTTGACAGTAAAACAATTATATTTTGTTTGTGCTCATTAACATAAAAATGCTAACTGCACGTTGCAGTTGAGAAGATAGGTCCTGCCACTATAAAAAGGTTGGTGGGTGCAGTGGTATCACCATTAAGGTGCAAAGTATGGCAAATGTGCCCCCTATAAAATAGCTTTCCACCCCATTTCTGAAAGCAGCCGTGTTGGGCCCAGGCCAAGTAGAAGAAAAATGAAAGCTGCAGCATTAGGCCCAGGCCACATGGCTGTAGAGACAAGGGAGCTGCATCATCCCAGACTGCTCACTGAAAGAGAGGCAGCTGCTAGGTCAGTACTCCCAGTGGAGATAGGAAGTTGCCATGGGGCCAAAGAGAGAAGGCTGCTGCTGCTGCTGCCTGCATATTCTGGGGAGAGAGAGAGAGTACAATAGCTTGAGGGTATATGCAAGTGAATGTGAGCAATAGCTTGTCTGAGAGCTTGTATGTATTTGGGTGTGAGCAACAGATGTGTCAAAGTTTGTGCGCTTGTGTGTGAGCAATAGCTGTGAGAACTAGTGTATGTGAACAATAGCATGTGTGAGTGCTGGTGTACATAAGTGAGCAGTAACGTGTGTGAACAATAGCATGCGAGAAAAGTTCTGTGTTTATGTGAGCACTAACGTGTGCGAGAACTTGTATCTGTGTGAGCAACAGCATGTGTGAGAGCTTGTGTATGCAATTTAGCAGTAGCATGTGCGAGAGCTTTTGTGTATGTATGTGTGAGCAATAGCATGTATGAGAACTTGTGTGTGTGTTTGTGTGTGTGTATGGGTGATGCTACTTGGGCCCAAGTAGAAGGCTGCTGCTGCCTACACATCATAGAGAGAGAGAGCTTGTTTATGCATGTGTATGTGTGTGTGTATGTATCTGTGTGAGAGAGATAGACAGAGCATGGGAGAGATTGTGTAAAAGCATGTTTAAGTAAGTGAGAGAGAGCATGTGTGTGTGAGAGAACTGCTGAGCAGATCCAAGCAGGAGGTCCGTATGTTCTAGGGAGAAAACATCTGTTTATGTGTGTGTGTATGTGTATGTGAGAGAGATCATGTGAGAGTGAGCATGTGAGAACATATTGTTGCGATTCCGGGTCACCCCCGGAATCGCCACCTACCCCGTCGGGGTTCTGGCCGGGTCCCGCGCTCCCCGGGCCTCCAGGGATCTCTGCTGCCGCAGGCCCGGCGTCTGCCCATCTCCCCCGGGCCTGCAGCTTCCTCTGCCTCAGTGTCTTCGCCGCGCCGGAGCAGCCGGCGTTCCTCGGCGGTAGGCCCCGCTCCCTAAACGCGCGCGCCCCAGGCCAAGATTTAAAGGGGCCAACGCGCGAAAAGATCGGGGACGCCCTCTGATGACATCAGACGCTGCAGGGTATTTAAACCCTGCAGCCTGACTAGGACTTTGCCTTGCAACGAGGTTCCAGGTTTCCTGTCTCAAGTTGCTGCATCCTGTGTTCTCCTGGTCTTCCTGATTCCTGATCCCGGATTGGCTTACAGTGTTCCCTGGCTCCCGACTTTGGACTGGCTTACGACGATTCCCTGGCTCCTGACTCTGGACTGGCTTACGACGATTCCCTGGCTTCTGACCCCGGTTTGGCTCACGGTGATTCCCTGGCTTCTGACTTTGGACTGGCAAGCGACGACTCTCAGGCACTCGACTCTGGACTGGCAAGCGGCGACCCTCTGGCACTTGACTCCGGACTGGTGAGCAACGACCCTCTGGCACTCAACCTTGGATCTCGTCTGATTCCGCCCCCGCGGGCGCTCCTAAGTCCCAGCGGCTGGGTCCCTACGGGCTCCTCCTGGGGGGACTCTGGCTTCCAGGGTGAATCTCCTAAGTCCCAGCGGCTGGACTCCTACGAGCTCCTCTCAGGGGAGGTTCGGCTTCCAGGGCGAAGACTTCCTCACCACTGTGTCAGCTCCATCCGTTCCCTCCTTCCGTGCCTAGCCCTTGGTCGCAAAGGGCGTCCCTGGGTCTTCTTCGGTCCAGCCACATCTCCGTCCTTGCCGCCTCCCGGTCGGGGCCTCTGCTGCTACCTTGCAGCAGTTCACCTTTCGGTTCCGATCGGCTCAAGGGTCCACGAATCCAACAGATTGCAAGGCCATGGACCCGGCGGACCTTGCCGGCCTCAAGGCTATTCCAGGCTTAGCCCAGAAGCTGCAACAACAACAGTCCTGCCTTGATACCTTGATGTCGACCGTTCAACGCCTGGCGGATCGTGTGGAAGGGGCCTCCGCTGCTCGTCCCTCCGCATCCTCGTCTCAGGCCAACGTGGGTTCTCCTGTCCCGGTACAGATGCCATCCCCGCCACGGTACTCTGGAGATCCGAAGGCGTGTCGGGGATTCCTCAACCAATGCTACATCCGCTTTGACCTTCTGCCTGCGCAGTTCTCTACAGACCGGGTCAAGACGACCTACATTATTTCTCTCCTGGACGGGAGACCCCTGGCTTGGGCTTCTTCCCTTTGGGAGCGCCAAGACTTCCGACTAAATAACCTCGTACAGTTCGTCAAGGCCTTCCGGAGGATTTTCGACGAACCATCTCGTGCCTCTACTGCTGCCTCGGAACTCCTCCAGCTGAGACAAGGTAATCGCCCCCTAGAGGAATACGCGATGGAGTTCCAGACCCTTGCCACCGAATTGGCCTGGGGAGAGGACAGCCTGCATGGGATATTCCTGGAGGGTCTTTCCCCACGGCTCCAGGACGAACTCGCGGCTTGGGACCTTCCGGATGACCTCCAAGAGCTCGTAGAATTGGCTGGACGAGTGGACCGACGCATCCAGCGCCGCTTCCAGGAGCGAAGGCCCGTCCAGGGGTCGGCCGCTCGTCGAACTACGCCACCTCGGGCCCGAGCTTCGCCTCCTGCGGCACCTGTCCTTCCGCCTGAAGAACCTATGCAATTGGGCCGGGGCCCTCTCTCGGCCGAAGAACGGAGGCGTAGACGCTCGCAGGGGTTATGTCTCTATTGCGGTGGTAAGGGGCACTTCCTGGCTCGCTGTACAGAGCGTCCGGGAAACGGCCGAACCTAGAGTCTAGTGGGGAGCTGACTAGGCAGTACCTCTCCGAACTCCCCATGTACTGTCCCAACGAGACTCTGTTTCCCAGGAGGGGGATTCGATACCTTGGCACTGATCGACTCCGGGTCCGGGGGGAATTTCATTCTCCGAGATCTGGTACAACAACTGCAGCTTGAAGTCGTGCCTCAAGAACCACCCTTGCGGGTATCGTCCATCCAGGGGATCCCTCTCCCAGGGACCATTACCACTCGTACACAACTACTCCAGCTTCAGGTCGGACTGCTTCATAAAGAGGAGATCTCTTTTCTCATCCTGGAGAAATCCATTCATCCACTTGTTTTAGGACTCCCCTGGCTCAGGAAACATTCCCCAGTAATCAACTGGGACTCGCTTCAGATCACATCTTGGGGGCCAGGCTGCACCCGTCGCTGTCTTCCTGCTCGCCCGCTTCAGACACTTCCGCTTCTGGCAGCTCCGCTGACGGTGCCACCCCAGTACCAGGCCTTCCGGGATGTCTTCTCTAAGGAGAAGGCAGAATTACTACCTGAGCATCGCCCCTTCGATTGTGCGATTGACTTGCTACCGGACACCACGCCTCCTCGCGTTAGAGTTTATCCTCTGTCTCTGCCGGAGACCCAGGCCATGTCTGCCTACATCAAGGAGAATCTAGACCGAGGCTTTATAAGACCATCCAAGTCCCCGGCAGGAGCCGGCTTCTTCTTTGTTGCCAAAAAGGATGGGTCTCTTCGGCCCTGTATCGATTACCGGGGTCTAAACCAGATCACCCGACGAGACCGTTATCCGTTGCCCCTGATTCCGGAACTCCTGGATTGCCTGCAGGGGGCCCGCATCTTTACCAAGCTGGATCTTAGAGGGGCATATAACCTCGTACGGATTCGGCCGGGAGACGAGTGGAAGACCGCCTTTAACACCAGGGACGGCCATTATGAGTACCTCGTCATGCCATTCGGTCTCTGCAACGCCCCAGCCGTGTTCCAAAACCTAATGAACGAGGTGCTTCGCGACTTCCTGTATACCTCCGTTATTGTCTACCTCGACGATGTGTTGATTTATTCCCGGGACCTTGAGGAACACCGTCAACATGTGCGCCAGGTTTTGCTAAAGTTAAGAGAGAACCGATTATATGCTAAACTGGAGAAATGCCAGTTCGAAGAGGAAGCTTTGCCCTTTCTGGGCTACATCGTCTCCTCTACCGGCTTCCGCATGGATCCCGATAAGGTCGCGGCTATCCGGAACTGGCTACAACCTGCGGGAGTTAAGGCGCTCTAGCGTTTTCTAGGCTTCGCCAACTTTTACCGCCACTTTATCCCGCACTACTCCTCCTTAGTGGCGCCTTTAACAGCTCTCACCCGCAAGGGTGCCGATGCCCGGAATTGGCCTCCCACTGCGGTACAGGCCTTCCACGATCTTAAAGAGGCCTTCCTCCAGGACACCTGCCTCCGACACCCGGACCCCCTACGCCCATTCATTGTGGAAGTGGATGCCTCCAATGTAGCCGTGGGGACCGTCCTGTCCCAGACTTCCAAGGACGGTAAAACTCGGCCATGTTCCTACTTCTCCCGCAAGTTCTCGCCTGCCGAGAAAAACTACGGCATCGGAGACAAGGAGCTACTGGCCATTAAGTTGGCCTTTGAAGCGTGGCGCCAGTGGTTGGAGGGGGCCCAACATCCGATCGTTGTTTACAAGGACCACAAAAACTTAGAATTCTTGTCCCAGGCACAGAGACTTAATCCCCGGCAGGCACGCTGGTCCCTCTTTTTCAGCCGGTTCGATTTCACCCTTCGGTATCGACCAGCGGCCAAGAATACCAGGGCTGACGCCCTCTCACGCACTTCTGAAATTGAAGACGTCTCCGAACCCCCTCAATACATTTTGGACCCGGCTAAAGTCCGACTGGCAGCCACCGAACTGGCACCGGCGGGGAAGGTGGTAGTCCCGGTACGTGCTAGAAGGAAGGTCCTAGCATGGGCACACGACTCCCTGACGGCGGGTCACCCGGGGATTGCCCGGACTCTTCAATTACTGACGGAGTTCTATTGGTGGCCACGGGTGAAGGAGGATGTCCGCCTGTACGTACAATCCTGTCCCACGTGCGCGCAGCAGAAAACCCCGCCTGGTCGTCCCTGGGGACTCCTCCAGCCACTCCCTGTACCCACGGAGTCGTGGACGCACATCTCCACGGATTTTATCGTTGAGCTGCCCCCGTCCCAGGGGAAGACTGTGGTTTGGGTCACTATTGACCGCTTCTCGAAAATGGCTCATTTTGTGCCACTTGCCAAGTTACCTACGGCTCCTGAGTTAGCTGAACTATTCATCCAGCATATCTTCCGACTGCATGGTTTGCTTCTACATATTGCCTCGGACCGAGGGCCCCAATTCACGGCAAAATACTGGCGGGCACTCTGCAGGAAATTTGGGGTTCAGCTGGACTTAACCACGGTGTTCCATCCCCAGGGCAATGGCCAAGTTGAACGCACGAATCGAACTCTGAAAGTGTTCCTCCATGCCTTTGTAGGGGAGCAACAGGACAACTGGGTTGCTCTTCTCCCATGGGCCAAGTTCTCTTACAATCGCCATCGACACTCCGCCACGCTACAGTCTCCCTTCCAGCTGGTTTATGGGAAGGTTCCCAAACCTCCACTACCGTTACCAGTATCCACCTCCTCGCCAGCGGCGCAACTGACGGCCAGCCAGATTCATCAGCTTTGGCGTTCCACTCAGGAGAAGCTCCACCGCACCGCCGCCCGGTTCAGGCTACGCGGATAGGTCCCGGCGACCCGCTCCAGTGTTTCTGCCCGGATCTCAGGTATGGCTCAGTACCAAGAACATCCAGCTCCGAGTCCCTTCCATGAGGCTAGCGCCTCGCTACATCGGACCCTTCCGAGTAGCCGAACGTGTTGGCGCGGTCTCCTACCGCTTACGTCTTCCATCTACCCTTCGGATACACGACGTCTTCCATGTTTCCCTCCTCAAACCAGTGGTCCTCTCTCGCTTCCGACCTCTGCCTCCAGAGCCCTCTAAGGTCGCTTCGGATCCTGGGTCCACGTACACGGTGAAAGAGGTCTTGGATGTTCGGTTTCGTCGTCATCGCTGGGAGTATCTTCTCTCCTGGGAAGGATAAGGTCCGGAGGAGAACTCGTGGGAGCCCTCCGCCCACATCCTGGATAAGGATCTCCTTCGCCACTTTCATGAGGCACATCCGGACAAGCCGCGGCCCCCCGGAGGGGGCGTAGGAGGGGGGGTACTGTTCGATTCCGGGTCGCCCCCGAAATCGCCACCTACCCCGTCGGGGTTCTGGCCGGGTCCCGCGCTCCCCGGGCCTCCAGGGATCTCTGCCGCCGCAGGCCCAAGCGTCTGCCCATCTCCCCCGGGCCTGCAGCTTCCTCCTGCCTCTGTGTCTTCGACGCGCCAGAGCAAGCCAGCGTTTCCTCGGCGGTAGGCCCCGCCCCCTAGACGCGCGCGCCCCAGGCCAATATTTAAAGGGGCCAGCGCGCGAAAAGATCTGGGGACGCCCTCTGATGACATCAGACGCTGCAGGGTATTTAAACCCTGCAGCCTGACTAGGACTTTGCCTTGCAACGAGGTTCCAGGTTTCCTGTCTCAAGTTGCTGCGTCCTGTGTTCTCCTGGTCTTCCCTGATTCCTGATCCCGGATTGGCTTACAGTGTTCCCTGGCTCCCGACTTGGACTGGCTTACGACGATTCCCTGGCTCCTGACTCTGGACTGGCTTACGACGATTCCCTGGCTTCTGACCCCGGTTTGGCTCACGGTGATTCCCTGGCTTCTGACTTTGGACTGGCAAGCGACGACTCTCAGGCACTCGACTCTGGACTGGCAAGCGGCGACCCTCTGGCACTTGACTCCGGACTGGTGAGCAACGACCGTCTGGCACTCGACCTTGGATCTCGTCTGATTCCGCCCCCGCGGGCGCTCCTAAGTCCCAGCGGCTGGGTCCCTACGGGCTCCTCCTGGGGGGACTCCGGCTTCCAGGGTGAATCTCCTAAGTCCCAGCGGCCGGACTCCTACGAGCTCCTCTCGGGGGAGGTTCGGCTTCCAGGGCGAAGACTTCCTCACCACTGTGTCAGCTCCATCCGTTCCCTCCTTCCGTGCCTAGCCCTTGGTCGCAAAGGGCGTCCCTGGGTCTTCTTCGGTCCAGCCACATCTCCGTCCTTGCCGCCCTCCCGTCGGGGCCTCTGCTGGCTACCTTGCAGTGCAGTTCACCCTTTCGGTTCCGATCGGCTCAAGGGTCCACGAATCCAACACATATGGGGGAAGAGAGACAGCATGTGTTTGTATGTATGAGAGAGAGTATATGAGAGTGAGAGAGAGAATATGTGCAAGCATGAATGAGTAGACGAGTATGTGTATGGGTTGGAGAATGCATGTATGTGAATGAGGGGAAAGTTTGCATTCCCCTCCCCATTAGTCCGCGACAAACTCAAGATGACTGCAAATAAATAGTTCCCAGGTATGGGGATCGGGGATTTTTATATCCTTATTTGTTTTAATTATTGCATGTTATTTGATGTGTTTGCTGTTTTTAAATTTTTTATTGCTGTTTTGGAAATTTAACAATTTTTTTATGAATTTTTAATTATTGGATTGTTTTTAAAAATATTTTTTTATTTTATGAGTATGCTTTTACTTGACTTGACTTTACTTGACTTTATAGTTTGATGCTTTATGTGACATAGTGATATTTCTGTTTTTTCCATTGTTGAACTGCATACAGAGTCTAGCTTTTTGCAGTTTCCAATTCAGTTTTTGTCTGCACATTTCTGTTTATAATTTATGGTCACTTTATTCTGTGTTGGCTGAGGGTCTGTCTGCATTTTGCATGTGTGACTGAGGTGAGGTATTCTGCTAGCATGTAGTTTCTGTGTACTTACTGTTTGAGTGCTGGCAGAGTGCTGTTTTGGGATGTGAGGTTTACTATATTGTAATTGTAATTCATTTTTTTCATAGGATTCATTGGCAATTTGTTTTCAGCATCAAATTAAAGGCAGCACAATTGTTTAATGTTTACAATATTTTAACATAAAGGCTGTATGTAAGTGGCTGTGTTTTGTGCTATGCTATGTCTGGGTTCTTCAGTCAGCTGGCTGATAGGAGCACTTTAATAAATGATCATTGAATGGTATAGATGACTGATGCACTCATCTGTCTCCTAAAAAATGACCCTAAACCATTTAAGAACCTCACCGTTAATACCCAAATCAAGTAGTCTAGCTAAAAGTAAAATATTATTAACTGTCATAGGCTGCACTTATATCAATTTAAATCAAAAGAATCTCTTTTCCCTTGTCAATATTTAATCTAATTTCATTTATCATAGATAAAGCAGAGTCTTCATGCTAAAACTTTTGAAAAATCATATTGTCTAGGGTGGAGAGCATTTGTCATTTCAATAAAATCACTAAGTTGCAGTTTTTTTCCTGCTAAAAAGTAAGGTGTCCTTATTGTGTGTGACATTTAACTTCTAGGTGGGAGGGGGGGGGGGGGAGGCGATGAGAATGCTCAGGATTGCCTGTCTCAGTGGCCTAATAAACTATGTGAATGTACTTAACAAAATATTGTACTTACCAGATCTAGCAATGCACTTTGGTTCTTCGTGTAGAAATGCTACCTGTTAATTTAAAAAAATATTTAAAATCAAAGATGATCATCTGAAAAAAGAATTTCAACAAAGATGTACAGCATTTAAACCAATCAGGTCTGATGGCAACCCCCACTATCCCAAAACCATGTCATCAACCTAGCCACTATCCCAGCCATGTTATTAAATCCTGTATCCTGGCTTCACTATCTCAACCATGTTATTAACCCTCTACACTGCTCCCATAAACCCAATCATGTTATTAAACCAGTTTTTCCCAACCCTCTCCTGGAGGCACACTTAGCCAGTCTGGTTTTCAGGAGATCCATAATGAATATGAATGAGATGAATTTGCATATATGGAGACCGAGGGTATGCAAATCTACCTCATGCATATTCATTGTGGCAATCCTGAAAACCCAACTGACTAGGATTGGAGAGGATTGAGAAACACCGAATTAAACCCTCTACCCTTCCCCAACTATTCCACCATTTTATTAAACCCTGTAACTTGCCAGCACTATCCCAGCCATATTATTAAAATCTATACCCTGCCCCCACTATCCAAACCATGTTTTTAAATCCTGAGCCATGCCAGCACTATCCCAGCCATGTTACTAAATCCTATACAATGCCTCCACTATGCCAGCCATCACTGATGAGAATGTAGCACTGCATCTGTTTGTTAAACTATTTGGAAAGGACAGACAGGTTTGGGCCTCTGCTCTCATTCTATATATAATTATGAAAGAACACTTACATTTTCTTTTAAAAGAAGGTTCTCCATCTCCAACTTCTGAAAAACCAAGCCAAATAAAAACCCTGATTTTCAGATTATGACAAATTGAAATTTAAAAACCTATAAAACAAACACAGAGCTAAGAGCTATTAAAAAAACTTCTTTTGGTGTGGAAGAATATAGCAAAAGCAGCAACAGCAGTACTAGAGATTCAGATGTAACTTGTTAAATGATTTTCTGGGTTTTCCTCTTTCAGAACCTTGTCCATGGATAATATTAAAGGGATTTTCTCTTCCTGGCCAGTTCCTCCATTGATGCGTGCTAATCTCAAATTCTGAATCATGGCCATTACAATTTGACATATATCTTAGTCTCCGAGAGAGACTAATGGATTGTGGGTGTGGCACCCAAATGTCCGAATGCTGGAACTCCATTCCTGAGTGAGATGTCTATGAGAGTTTATTTTAGTTTGATTTAGGCAATTTTGGGTATGGTAAAGTGTTTGAAATAAGCAGGCTAAGATATGAGTGGGAAAGAGAGAGGAGAGAGGAGTCAGTGGGTATGTGGGGAGTGTATGAGGTATACAGAGTGAGAGAGTATGGTACAGTGCACCTGGTAGGCTTCCTCTGATATCCTAGCAGATAATTTGGCTTCCTCAGGTGGCCACTGATGGGACTGGTATATGGTCATCTGTTTCTTTAAGGCTGTATCTCCTACATTGATTTTTTGGCTACAGTTTAATAAGCCACCTTGTGTAAGCCTGGGAGCAGTCCATAGTTTAGGACAAGTAGCAGAGGACAGAGGAGTCTGGACTCCAGCTGTTCTGCACAAAAATCTTTTATTATTTACAAGGCAAAAATAAGTAACAAGGCCCCGCTTACCTCAGCAATGCTTGGAAAAGAATGTAGCAATTTACACTTAAGCAGTTTTGGCATAGTTCCTCCTTAGAGAGAATAGGGAGGCCCCTTCTCTCCGGGGCCTCCCTTTTCTCTCTAGGGCCTGCTTACTAGTTCTGCTCAGGGGAATTTCCTGGGACATTGATTCTCTTTGGGTGGTGCCTTAACATCAACGAGGCCAGATACCTGAAGCCAGTCCCTTATGATGTTCTGCAGGCCTCTTGTATGTACTCCTTTACATACCTTCCCCCTCAGCTCAACTTCCCCTGGCTCAATGGCCACATGTACCAGGGACACCTCCCTGGAAACAAAATCAGTGTTTGCATTCTCTTTTCTGTCTTAGTGTTGCACTTTGATGTTAACGGCTAAAATGCTAAAAAACATCTTATCTCTCACTCATTCTTGGTCTGTATGATCCACACAAGGGAGCAGCTACATCAGTCCATCACCAATGTAAACTGGTGGCCCAATAGGTAGTAGATAAAAACCATTAAACCCACTTAATGGCTAAGGCCTCCTTCTCAAATCTAAAAAGACTCTCACTTACTCTTTGCCTGTGGGCTGGTACTTGGGTGATCACTTCTATTTTCCATGCTTGAAGATGGATCTTCCCTGTCCCAAGGGAGTATCCCAGGTATTGTAATTCTTGGACCCCTGGAAAACATTTCTTGGGGTTGGCCATCAACCCAGCCTTTCATAGGCTTGAAAGTATGGCCTGTAGTTGTGTGACGGGGGTCTATGTCCCAACCCAGTGATATAGGCTAAAACCCCAGAAACAAAGTCTTAGACAAGGGGGGAAGGAAAACACGGCGACACCAAGCCAAGGAAGTACCTTGGTTCCTTTTCCCCGGTAACTATAGAGACAGGAAAACCACAGGGGTGGGAAATAAAGGGTGGGGCTCCAGAAGCCAATCCTTGGCCATAGGAGGTTGGCCAAATCGAGGGTGGGGCCCATGGGCCAATTGCCTAGCAGAGGAGGAGGAGTTTGCTGAGTATAAGAGCGACTCCCTAGCCCAGCAGTTTCAGTCTCCTGCCGGGGATTGAGGAGGAAGGACTGGGGCTACTTGTTTGTTCTGGGAGACTTTGATTCTGGATATTCCCCTACCGTGTGAAGAAGGACAGCAACATTTATCACAAAGAAGGTGAGCTCAGGGATATAAGAGCTTCTGTTTGTTTGGATTTACTTCAAGGATACTTTACCAGGAGAACTGCCAAGCGGGTGGTTGTATCTGAAGGGACAAGGAAAATATCCCGAGAGATACAGTGGGAGGTGGCAGTTAGGCCCAGTGGGCCAGACTTTGGACTTTGTAAGAACATATGAAGATTTGTGTGTGTTTGATCGTGAACGGCCTAGCAGAAGGACAGCAAAGGCTAAAGACCTGAGATGAACATTTGAAGCCAGCCTTTGCAAAGGGAATCGCTGGCTCAGTGGGGAGGGCATCTGCTTTTTCAACCAGGCTGGGAGGGTTCAAACCCCACCTGAGGACTTGTAAAGATAAATAACATAGAACTTCTATTTGAGTTTTCAAGTGGCCAGGAAAGCTCTTTCAGGGGCTGGACCCTGGAAACGACAGAGTTGGGAGTGTACGGACCGGTGGAACCATGACAAGTTGGCTCAAGTGTGTTTTCCAGTTGCTTTTATATACAACAGTATCATCAAAATTGGCTACAGCATAGCCCTGGTGAGGGTGTAGTAGGGGGTTGACCAACCTCTGGAACATTGCTAGAGCTCCATGAAGTCCATGTGTCCTCCAGGTGTAGAAAATCATGTTTTCTTATTCTCTGCCAGTATGAATTGGACCTGCCAGTATCCCTTCATTAGGTCGAGCATGGAGATAAACTGGACTGTCCCCAACCACTTAACAAGTTCGCCTACTCAGGGCACTGGATAGACATCCAGTTTTGATGCCTCATTAATTTTCTAAAGTTTATGCAAAACACGATGCTCACCATCTGGTTTAGGAACAAATAAAATGGGTGAGGAACAGTTGATATTGGAGTCTTCTATTATGCTGACTTAGACTATTTCTTTCACCTGAGCCTCTACCACATGATATTTAGCTTCTTATATATATATATATATATCTCCAATGCTTCATGCAGTTTGCTCTGCAGCCATCCATCTTCCAGGATGAACTCACGAAGGTCACCTTCATTCTTTGTCGACTAGAGGGTAAGGCTTTGGCATTGGCTTCCCCCCTGTGGGAGCGCTCCGAATCTCTCCTGTAGGAACTGTCTCATTTTGTGGCTGTCTTCCGTCGGACATTTGATGATCCAGGGAGGCAGGCTGTGGCAAGTACCAGTCTCCTACGTTTGCAGCAAGGTCAATGAGCCCACAATGATTATACCATTGAGTTTCAAACTGTTGCTACAGAATTATCATGGCAAAAAGATTGCCTCCAAGCCATCTACCTGGATGGTCTGCCCCCCCCAGTTCAAAGATGAGCTCGCGCCGTCCAGCCCTCTAGGCACGCGTGCATGCACCTCTTTGGTATTTAAAGGGGCCACGGCGGGAATCCACCCCACAGCCCCGGATGATGACTCACTGGGTCCCGGTATGTAAGGCTTGGCCCAGCCAGTGCTTCCTTTCCTTGGCAACAGGACTCCACGTACCTCATGTGCTCATTGCTTGTACCTGATCCTGTCTACGTTCCTGGTTGCTGATCCTGTCCTCGTTCCTGATTCCTGCTCCTGTACCCAATCCTCGCCTCCCACGTCTCCGATGTCTTCTGGCTTGACCCTGCTTTGCCTGACCACGTCTTGGATTGACTTTTGGCTTGACCCTTGCTTTGCCTGACCATTCTCGGACTGTCTCCTGGTTTGGAACCCTTGCTCGTTTGAACTGCCTGCCTTGTCTGCCACCTGTCCTGACCACAGCCTGCTCACCGATGCCTCTAACTGGTTCTACCCTGGACCTTGGCTTTACAGGATTCGGCCTACTACTACTACTCGGGCGCCACCTGTCCTGCCTCCCATACTCCATTGGTGCCCGGGTCTCTGGATCTCTGCCTTGTCCGGACTCGTCTTCCTGCTACCACTGCTGGTCCCTGGCTGAATCCATCATCATACCCTGAGAGTCCCTTGGATGGAGGCCCACCTAAGACCACAGCCGGCCCCGGCACCAAGGGCTCAACCTGCGGGGAATGAGGGCTAGTATTGGCGAAGCTCCTGCCGGCCTCCGTCGTTCAGCAGCTCCACCTTCCGATGGTGGGGGACCTGTAGGGCTTGCCCTGCAGGTAGTGTTCCAACCCCAACCTCGGGGCAAGGGTCCACCTCCGGCACATCAGTTCTGCTATGTGCTTCATTGGTGATCCAGTTCCAGTACCTGCTCCTGTTCCAGCTCCTGCTCTTGCCTTACTTTGGACAAACCTCCTTGGCTTGACCTGGACTTGAACCTGAATACAGCCCTTGCTACCTGCCACCGACCTTCTGCCTGAACCCAACTCCGAATCTTGCCACCTGACCTTGCCTCTAGCTGCCTGCCCGCGATCTTCTACCTGGACTTGACTTTGGACCTCGTCTCGCTTCTTGCTGGGACCCTTCGACTTCACTGCCTTCCGGCATTCTGCACTCTGGCCTTCTCTCTCGGGATCATCCATGCAGAGACTAGGGATGTGAATCGGGCTTCGGATGATAGAAAATATCGGACGATATTTTCAAAATCGTCAGAAATCGGGGGCTCCCCCAAAATGATAGGAAAACCCCACGATATTGATCGTGGGGGTTCTCTTATCGTTTTGGGGGAGGGCGGGAAAACGGCAACACAAAAATAACCCCTAAACCCACCCCGACCCTTTAAAACTAATCCCTTGGCTTCCCCCACACTCCCGACCCGCCCCCCAAAAACTTTGTACAGGTACCTGGTGGTCCAGTAGGGGTCCCTGGAGCGATCTCCCGCTCCCGGGCCGTCGGCTGCCACTAATCAAAATGGCGCCTATGTCCTTTTGCCCTTACCGTGTGACAGGGTATCCATGCCATTGGCCGGACCCTGTCACATGGTAGGAGCACTGGATGGCCGGCGCCATCTTGTGCTCCTACCATGTCACAGGGGCTGACCAATGGCACCGGTAGCCCCTGTGACATAGTAAGGGCAAAGGCTATCGGCGCCATTTTGAATACTGGCAGCTGATGGTCTGAGTGCAGGAGGTCGCTGCCGGACCCCCGCTGGACTTTTGGCAAGTCTTGTGGGGGTCAGGAGGGTCCCCCAAGACTTGCGAAAAGTCCCTGATGGTCCAGCGGGGGTCCGGGAGCAATCTCCTGCACTCGGGCCATCGGCTGCCAATAATCAAAATGGCGCCGATGGCCCTTTGCCCTTACTATGTCACAGGGGCTACTGGTGCCATTGGCCAGCCCCTGTCACATGGTAGGAGCACAAGATGGCGCGGGCCATCCAGTGCTCCTACCATGTGACAGGGTCTGGCCAATGGCACGGATACCCTGTCACATAGTAAGGGCAAAGGGCCATCGGCGCCATTTTGATTAGTGGCAGCCGACGGCCTGGGAGCAGGAGATCACTCCAGGGACCCCCACTGGACCACCAGGTACCTGTAAAAGGTTTTTGGGGGGGTCGGGTGGGTGGGGGAAGCTAAGGGATTAGTTTTAAAGGATCAGGGTGGGTTTTTTTTTTATCGGCTCGGGCGCAGCCGATAAACAAAACCGCGATCAGGCCCGATGAAAAAAAAACACATGCGAATCGGAACCGGAATCTGAACCGATTCCGGTTCTGATTCACATCTCTAGCAGAGACCCATCTAAGTCCAGCCAGCCCCAGTACCCAAGGGCTCAACCTGCGGAGAATGAGGGCTGGTATTGGTGAAGCTCCAGTTGGCCTTTGCTTCCCACTTGGCCTCGCCTCCTGACGGTGGGGACTTGTGGGGGTTTTCCCGCAGGTGGCACCAACACCTCCTCAAGCCAAGGGTCCACCTCCGCAACAGGTTACCAAGGGCATGGACCCAGCGGAGCCATCTACCCTCCAGGCCATCCTGGGCCTGGCTCTAAAGATCCAGGAAGGAAATCAACATTCCTTGAGGCATTAGCAGCTTCCATAGAATGCCTCATTTCTCATCTGGACTTTCACCCAGCTCCAGTGGCTCCCACTCCAGTTTCATCCAGTCCTTCATCTCTGGTTGCTCCTGTCTTGGCCTCGCTCTCTTTACCAGTTCCACCCTTTTTTAATGGGGACCGTACACTTTGTAGGGGAATCATAAACCAATGCTACATGCATTTCACTCTGTAGCCTTCTGTATTCCAAGATGATATAATATAGGTGACATTCATTCTTTCCTGCTTGGAAGGCAAGGCATTGGCTTGGAATTCTCCCCTCTGGGATTGAGCAGATTCTCTTCTCCAAGAGCTGCCTCGCTTCATCTTCATCTTCTGACGGATTTTTGATGATCCAGGGAGGTTTGGACCTTCTGCACCTTTGGCAAGGGCATCGGGCACTCAATGACTACACTATAGAATTTCACACCTTAGCTGCCAAGCTTGGCTGGCAAGAAGATTGCCTACGATCCAGTTTCCTGGATGGACATTCTCCTCAGCTTAAGGATGAGCTTGCAGCCCGAGAATTACTGATTTCCCTTGAAGGCCTAATCAACCACATGGGCTGCATTGACTATCGCCTTCAGGAGTGCCATCGGGAAGCCTGGCTGTCTCGTAGCCCAGCTGTAGAACGTTCTCACTCTCTCCCTCTGAGGGGCCCTTGCTCGGCAGAGGTCTCTCTCCAAACAAACTCAAGGAGCCCATGCAACTAGGGTGGGGGAGGGGGTCTTACCCCGGAAGAGCACCTCAGAAGGAGGCAAGCTGGCCTGTGCTTGTATTGCAGGACACCATCTGTCTACTTGTCCAATACGTCCAGGAAACTCTCTGGCCTAAGTTCAGTGGGGTTCCTGAACGTAGGCACTGTTGTCTGGCCCCTCAGTTGACACTTCCAGTTACTTTGTCTTGGAATCCCTCTCTCTCCCTACGCTGGCTTTGGTCCATTCTGGAGCCAGCGTGAACTTTCTGATGAAGGACCTTGGGTATCCCTACTCAGTCCATCAAGAAACCTTTACATCTTTGCCTCCATGGCGATCCATTACCTGGGAGGATTACACTGGTCACCACCCCTGTTCATCTCCAGAATGGAGCCCTGCATGACGAGGAAGTTGAATTCTTCATACTCGACAAATCCATCCATCCAGTGGTTTTAGGCCTACAATGGCTTCAGCATCAGTCTCCACAATTTAATTGGGAGACTCTGCAACTCTCAGCGTGGAGCCCACATTGCCATCATTGTTGTATGAAAATGGTGGAACCAACCCCAGCGCTGACTTTGAGGATTTCTTCTCCAAACAGAAGGCTGTTATCCTTCCTCACCATCGGAAGTTCAATTGTCCCATCGATCTCTTGCTTGGAACATCGCCTCCCAGAGGTAGAACCTATCCTCTCTCCATAGCTTAAACCAAGGCTATGAAGGAGTATATCCAAGAGAATTTGGAAAAGGGTTTTATATGCCCTTCCTCGTCGCCTGCTGGCACAGGCTTCTTTTTCGTTACTAAAAAGGATGGGTCTCTACGATTATGCATTGACTATCATGGGCTCAACACCATAACTCTCACAAGGATAAGTATCCTCTACCATTAAAAAATGAATTATTCGATCGTCTTCAAGGGGCCACCATCTTTACTAAGTTAGACCTACGAGGAGCCTACAACTTGATTCGCATATATCCTGAAGATGTCTGGAAAACAGCCTTTAATACTAAAGACAGGCATTATGAATGTCTCATTTTCCCTTTGTAGTAAGGGAGGAGGAATAGCCTAGTGGTTAGAGCAGTGGGTTATAAACCAGTTCTACTGTTGCTCCTTGTGACCTTGGGTAAGTCACTTTACCCTCCATTGCCTCAGGTACAAACTTAGATTGTAAGCCCTTTGGGGACAGGGAAAATACCTACAGAACCTGATGTGAGGTGTCAGATTGAATGTTGGTATATAATAAATAATGCCCCTGCAATGTTTCAATGTATGATAAATGAGATATTCTGAGATTTCTATATACAAAAGTTGTCACTTACCTAGACAAAATACTCATTCTTTCTAAAGACATAACCACCCATTGCCAGGACGTTTGCTCTGTGCTTCAGCATCTGTGTGACAACTGCCTCTATGCCAAGCTAGACAAGTGTCTGTTTGAGAAGGAAAGTTGCCCTTCTTTGGGTACATTGTTTCCAGATGTGGCTTCTTGATGGACCCTAGTAAACTCCTGAGCATCCAAACTGGTAGGCTTACAAGCATTACACTGATTCTTAAGCTTCACAATTTATTATCGACATTTTATAGCCAATTATTGCAGCTCCCTTTATGGTGCTTACCTATAAGGGAGCAGATACTAAGAACTGGACCCCTGAAGCAATTGCAGCTTTTCAAGCATTGAAAGAAGCCTTCATTCATGGACCCTGTTTATGGCACCCTGATCTGACTTGTCCTTTCATCATTGAAATAGATGCCTCTTCCACAGGAGCAGGTGCAGCCCTGAGTCAACATTCTTCTAAGGGCACTCTACATCCATGCTCCTTCTTCTTGCCCAAGTTCTCCTCCACTGAACGAAACTACTGTGTCAGGGACCGTGAGCTCCTTGCTATTAAGCTCATCCTGGAGGAGTGGTGCCCCTGGCTTGAGAGTGTTCAACACCAGTTCACAATATTTACAGACTATAAAAACCTGAAGCACCTTTAACATGCTCAGCACTTGAATGCCTGCTGGGAACTTTTCTTTACCTGATTCAACTTCGATCTACGTTATCAACCCTGCAGAAAATAATTTGTGGACCGATGCATTTTCTCATTTTTTTTAACCTGAAGACTCTCCGGAAGAGCCCCAGCATATTATTGACCTGGCTTGAATCTATCTGTCTGCTGCCATGACCGTGCCTTCGGGGAAGATGGTGGCCCCCTCCCCCCCCCCGCAAGACTTCATGAGAAGGTACTGAAATGGGCACATGACATCCAAATTGCTAGACATCCGGGACATGCACAGACGTTGTCCTTACTTCAGTGCTACTACTGGGGCCAACCATGTCCCTGGATACCCAAGCTTATGTGGACTCCTATCCACATGTGCACAGTAGAAACCACCCATGGGACAACCCTGGGGGCTGTTACAGCCATTGCTGGCCCCCAGAGAACCCTGGACCCACCTGTCCACTGACTTTGTGGTGGACCTTCCCGCATCTAATGGTAATACTGTCATCTGGGTGGTAATGGACAGGTTCTCCAAGATGGCTCACTTTATTCTGCTGCCGAGCTTGCCCTCTGCACCTTAACTGCTATGTCTGTTTTTCCTGCACGTATTCCACCTCCATGGATTACCTGAACATATTACCTCTGTCAGAGAACCTCAGTTTGTTGCCTGCTACTGGCGTTCCCTTTGCAAGAAATTTGGTATATTCCTAGGATTGACTACTGCCTACCACCTCAGGCCAATGGTCAAGCCAAACCTATGAATCATTGCCTCATATCCCAATGACCAACAGGATAATTGGGCTCAGTTGCTCCTGTGGGCAGAGTTTTCTCATAACTCACATGTCTCCACCTCCACAGGAGCATCTCCTTTTTCTGTAGTAAACAGGAGACAACCGCAGCTACCAATATCTCTTGCAGTCCCTTCTCCAGCGGCCCAAGCAACTGCGTATGCTCTTCACGCCCTGTGGACCCACATGAATCAAAGACTTCAGGAAGTGGCTGCCTGTGCTAAAAGATCAATGGTTGCTCATCGAAGGCCAGCCCCAGAGTTTCAACTAGGCGACAAAGTATTGCTGAGCACTCGCCACCTCCGTTTACAGCTCCCATCGCAATGCTTTGCCCCCCGATATATTGGTCCATTTCCAGTCAAACGACACATCGGCCCGGTGACCTGTCAGCTCCATCTTCCATCTACGCTGGGAGTCCACAACTCAGTCCATGTATCCCTGCTCAAACCACTGTTTTTTTTCAAAAACTTCTCACAGAATTCCTGAGCCTTCGTGCCTCATCTCGGAAACTGACACCCTTTATCGGGTGCAGGAAGCTCTGGATCTCCAAAAAAGAGGTCGCCGTTGGGAATATCTTATCTCCTGGGAAGTATGGCCCCGAAGAAAACTCCTGGGAGCCTGCTACTAATATCCTTGATAAAGGTCTACTTAAGCAATTCCATGCAACTCATCTTAGTAAGCCCAGACCTCCAGGAGGTGGGCGTAAGGGAACTACTGTTGTGCTCCGGGGCTGACCCGACCTTCTTAGCGGTGGTGGGCAGCTGTCTCCATGCCCGTGCTCCTTCCGTGTTCCCGGGACCCTCCTGCTCCATGACAAGTTCCTCCAGGGCTGACCAGGCCTCCCTGCTTGCCACGTGGGGAGACGCCGCCACCTCATCTTCTTTGGCCTGTTGGCCTTAGGCATGCCTGTCTCTCTGGGATTTCAAGGGGATGAGGCGGGAAAGCCTCCCATGGCCCCAGGTGATGATGTCAACCAGCTCCACTTTTAAGGCAGGCTCCCAAGCGCTCAACCTGTGGGAAATGAGGGCTGGTATTGGTGAAGCTCCAGTTGGCCTCTGCTTCCCACTTGGCCTCGCCTCCCGACGGTGGGGCCAACATCACCTTGGCCCAAGGGTCCACTTCCGCAACAGAATTTCTACTAAGACCGTGTTTCATAGATGATATTGTTACTTTTGACTAATACAAACCCATCTTTACCACTTGCCTCGAAGTTTTTCAATCTTATGGCTCTTTTTCTGACATTAAGTTAAATTTAGAGAAGGCCTGGGAGTGGTAGGCAGGCCGTCAGCAGCTGGGGTAGACTGGCAGCCTCTGCCAGCTGCCGACAGCCTGCCTACCGCTCCCAGACCTCCCGGGGTGGCATGGACGCCGCCAACTGCCATCTTGCCGTCAGAATCCCTTAGGCGCGCGCTCGAGCCAGTCTTAAGCACGTCATGGCTGGAACCATGGGGGTGTCCCCTACGGATGATGTCATCTCTCCAGGATATTTAAACCAGCTGGCCCTGCTTACCGACGACTTGGCAAAGAGACCCATCCTTGCTAATTCCGCCTCACTCTCAGAGGACCTTGAATTCCAGTTCCTGATTCCTGGCATAAGACTTCTCGGGTACTCGCTTCTTGGGGGTCCTCCTCTCCTCTTTGGCTATCCGCTCCTCGGAGGGTCTGACGCCTGGAACTTCTTCCTACCCATTCCTCGGGGCTTCCCTAGAACCATCGCTGTTCTCTTTGTGAGTATCCTGCTCTGCATACCGCTATCATCTCTACCGAGGACCTTCACCATTGTACCCCATGCTGCGGGCCATTACCATCTCTATTAAGGACCTCATCAGCGAACCCCGCTCTGTGGATCGCTATCATTTATACAGAGGACCCTCTCCAGTGTACTCTGCTCTGCAGACCTTTACCATCTCTACTAAGGACCTCATTGGCATACCATGGTCTGCGGACCATTACCAACTCTACGGAGGTATCCCCTCTGGGTATCCCCCATTCCACCAACCCTGTGTCTTTGGGTGTGTGAGTCCTCCTCTCTGGCACCCTCCGCTCCGTGGATAGTGCCACTCTATCTCTTTAATAAAGACTCTAGACTGTTATTGTGTCTGACGTCGGCTGGGACTTCACCTCCCAACGGTGATGCTCACAGGGCTCCACCCTGTGGGTGGTACTATCTCTCAGCTCAGCCCAGGTCCCACATACTAACTAATCCTAACAAATTGCCAATTCCATGGACACGGCACAGTTCTCAGAAATTCAGGCCATCCTTGGCCTGGCCCAGTGCCATCAATCAACTGAATTACTGGCTGGACTCCGTTCCGACGCCTGCCAAGCCTAACTCCAGTTACGCATGCACCACCCTTCTGGCCTCCAGTGCCCTTGCTGGCACCTCCTTGTTTTGCAGGTGACCCCTTGTTATGTAGGGGCTTTTTGCCTTATAACCTGCATATTTTCCTGATGTAGTCTCCAAAACTACATAAATCTTATCCCTTCTGGATGGGAAAGCCTTGGCCTGGGCGTCGCCTCTTTGGGAACATGCAGATCCAATCCTTAACTACTATTGGGCTTCCTCGCCCTTTTTCTCATGGTGTTCGACGAACCAGTTCAAAAGGCCATCTCTGGATCTACACTCCTACACCTGCAGCAAAGTTCCAGATCACTGATTGATTACATCATCAAGTTCAGGACTCCCTCGTCTGAATTGCACTGGGACTTGGGCTGCCTGCGTGCCATATTCCTCTAGAGCCTGAGTCCAAGTATCAAGGATGAACTGGCAGCACGAGAACTCCCTGAGGCCTTGGACTCCATTATAGTACTCGCTGGTCGCATAGACTCTCGTCTATGTGAGCGTTCCCAAGAGGTCAGAGTAACCAAGAGAATGGCTTCTAGTGCTTCACGCATTCGCCCAACATCATCTACTCAGGTCGTCACTACTCCTAACACAGAGGATGAGGAACTGATGCAAATGGGTTGTAGTCACCTATCCTCAAAGGAGAAACATCGTCACCAGAAGGCCGGCCTTTGCATGTATTGTGGCCAATCGGGTCATGTGGGACCCACCTGCCCACTCCATCTGGGAAACTCCCAAGCCTAGGATCTGCCGGAGAACTACTCCTAGGCCTGACCGCACCCTCTCCTCCATTAACCCTGCTTGTTACCATTAATTTGGACACCCAGGAGTTTCACACCCTGGCATTAGTGGACTCCAGAGCCGGTGGAAACTTTATCCTCCGGCAACTCGTAAAACATCTGCAGATTCCCACCGTCCGTATGCCAATGCCATTGTTACTCTCTTTTATCCATGGCGAACCATTACGTGGCAAAGTTGCCTTCTCCACGATCCCTATTCGACTTCGCATGGGCTCTCTGCATACAGAGACTATTTTCTTTTTTATTTTGGACAAGGCTATACATCCAGTGGTCCTAGGATTGCCATGGCTGAAAATACACACTCCACAATATGATTGGGAGTACTCTCCAACTGTCTCATTGGGGCGACTACTGCTGTAAAAAATGTTTGGAGATCGTGTCCCCGATGCCCTGCCTAGCCACACCACCATCCATCCTGGGTCTTCTGCCAAAGTATTCCTCCTTCCAGGATGTGTTTTCAAAGAAAGCTGCAGATGCCTTACCTTCGCATCGCTCTTTTGATTGCGCTATACATTTGCTGCCCAACACTGAGCCTCTCAGAGGAAGAGTCTACCCACTTTCTCTGTCTGAGATAAAAGCCATGTCCGAATATATACAGGAAAATCTGACTAAAGGCTTCATTCGGCCCTCCAAGTCTCCTGCTGGAGCAGGGTTCTTTTTTGTGGGGAAAAAGGACGGCACTCTCCGGCCGTGCATAGTTTACAGCAGCTTAAATGAAATTACACAGAAGGATTGCTACCCTCTGCCATTAATCTCTGAACTGTTTGACAGGCTCAGAGGGCCAAGATATTTACCAAATTGGGCTTCAGAGGAGCTTACAACTTGATCAGGATACGTCAGGGCGATGAATAAAAAACCTCATTTAACACCCGCGATGGCCATTTTGAATATCTGGTCATGCCATTTGGCCTCTGCAACCTTCCAGCGGTATTCCAGAATATGATGAACGAAATCTTTAGAGACATGCTCTACACTTGTGTCATAGTCTATTTGGACAACATTCTGGTATTTTCGCAAGACCTCCAGAGCCATCACTGGGACATCACCAATGTTCTGGAATGCTTAAGGGATAACCAGCTGTATACCAAACTGGAAAAATGCTCTTTCCACAAGGAGTACATCCCTTTTCTGGGCTATGTGGTCTCTAGCTAGGGATTTCAGATGGATCCACAGAAGACTAAGAGCATCCGGGACTGACCCCAACCAATGGGCCTTAAGGCACTCCGAAGATTTCTAGGCTTTACTAACTACTACAGGTCATTCATCAATCACTATTTGACACTAACTGCCCCACTCACAGCTATGACACGTAAGGGAGCCAATCCATCCCAGTGGTCATCCGAAGCCATGTCCGCCTTCCAGGAACTTAAGAAGGCATTCCTGCAGGAACCATGCCTGCGTCATCCTGACCCTGACAAGCTTTCATCATTGAAGTAGACGCTTCAGATTTCGGTGTTGGTGCAGTACTCAGCCAGCATTCCACTAACTACACCTTGCACCCATGCTCGTTCTTCTCCCGATGATTCTCTCCGGCTGAGCGTAATTATGGAATCGGGGACAAAGAATTGCTGGCGATCAAATTAGCCTTCGAAGAGTGGCGGCCCTGGCTCGAGGAAGCACAACACCAAATAACAGTGTACACTGATCACAAGAACCTCGAGTACCTACACCACGCTCAATGCCTTAACCATAGGTAAGCCCACTGGTCTTTTTTTTTTTTTACTCAATTTAATTTCTTACTTTGATATGGACCAGCTAACAAGAACGTCCGAGCAGATGCCCTCTCTTGTTCATTAACCACTGATGTCCCAGATGTCCCTAGGCACATCATCAACCCAACTAAAGTACTCCTCTCCGCCATGCACACGATGCCATCCGGGAAGACGGTGGTTCCCCGACCTCTTCGTAGGAAGATCCTCCGCTGGGTGCATGATTCTTTACTCGCTGGTCATCCCGGACAAGTGAGAACGCTCGCAACACTCCAGAGGTTCAATTGGTGGCCAAACATGAAGAAGGACGCTCAAGCACAAGTGGAATCATGTCCCACTTGCGCCCGTCAAAAGCCGCCGGCGGGTCGTCCCTGAGGCCTCCTACAACCTCAACCTGCATCTAATGAGCCGTGGACACACACATCCACAGATTTTATTGTGGACCTGCCTCCTTCCAGTGGCAATAACACCATTTGGATCGAAGATGGCTCACTTCGTGGTGCTGCCCAGTCTTCCTTCAGCACTGGAGCTAGCTAAACTATTCATCAGTCACATCTTCCGTCTTCATGGACTCCCAAGACATATCCTCTCAGATAGGGTTGTCCAATTCATGGCTAAATTTTGGAGATCGCTTTGTAAAAGATTTGACATCGCCCTGGATCTTACCTTGGCCTATCAACCACAGGCCAATGGACAGACAAAGGACAAACCACAGCCTGAAGCAGTTTCTTCAGGCATACGTGAACTCCCAGCAGAACGACTGGTCCAACTTATTGCCATGGGACGAGTTCGCCTTGAACTCCCATCAGTCTGCATCTATTGGATCTTCTTCCTTCCAAGTAGTGTACAGATGTCAGCCTCTTCCTCCTCTTCCGATACCTCTGTCTGTTCGTTCTCCGGCAGTGCAAGCCTCTGCTCAAGAACTGCATCAACTATGGGAGCATTCCAAACAGCTTCTGCAACAAGCAGCCCTTAAATCAAAGTTCTATGATGCCCATCATCGGGCAGCCCCTCAGTTGAACCCAGGAGACAAGATGTGGCTCATCACCAGCTTTATTCACTTAAAGTTGCCTTCTGCCCGTTTTGCTCCCAGATACATAGGGCCCTTTCCAGTACTTTGCCGGCTGGGTCCGGTCACTTACAGCCTTCGTCTATCAACTTCACTCACAATCCATAATACCTTCCACATCTCACTGTTAAAACTGCTCATCCTATCAGAATTCTCCAAGAAACCTCCTGAGCCCCAACCTCTAGCTTTGGAAGAAGATATCACATACTAGGTTGAGGACATCTTGGACGTAAGGAAGCGCGGGAAGCATTGTGAATATCTGATCTTATGGGAAGGCTTTGGTCCCAAAGAGAACAGCTGGGAGCCTGTTAACATCCTTGACAAAGAGTTGATCAAACAGTTCTATACTTTGCACCCATGAAAGCCAAAACCCCCGGGGAGGGGCCCTAGGGAGGGGGGTATTGTTACGCCCGTCAGTTGCACACGGCTACGACCACTGTTGCTCACCTCTTTCTTCACTTCCCTGACTCCATGGGGTAGACTGGCAGCCTCTGCCAGCTGCCCACGGCCTACCTACCGCTCCGAGGCTTCCCAGGCTGGCATGGACGCCGCCGACTGCCATCTTGCCATTGGAATCCCTTAGGCGCGCGCGGGCCAATCTTAAGCACATCATGGCAGGAACCTCGGGGGCGTCCCCTCCGGATGACATCATCCCTCCAGGATATTTAAACCAGCTGGCCCTGCTTACCGATGACTTGGCAAAGAGACCCAGCCTTGCTAATTTTGCCTCGCTCTGAGAGGACCCTGAGTTCCAGTTCCTGCTTCCTGGAGTAAGATGTCTCAGGTACCTGCTCCTTGGGGTCCCTCCTTTTGTCTTTGGCTATCCAATCCTCAGAGGGCCTGACGCCTGGAACTTCTTCCTACCCTGTTCCTGTTACGTTCCCGGGGCATGGCCCAGAACCTGCACTTATCAGGCAGCCCAGTCGGGCCGCAGGAACGCTGTCGCTTCGGCCTCCTAGGTCCGAGGAGCGGCCCTCCGCGGTGTTCTCCCTGCGAGGGAGATGCCGACGCCGATATGCGGCTGGCCCTGCCCCCTAGGCATGCACGCCGGGGCTGCAGATTTAAAGGGGCCAGCGTGGGAATCGTGGACAGCTTCTCTGCTGACGTCAGATGCTACCGGGCCATTTAAACCCGGCAGCTGCAGCAACACCTCTCCTTGCAACGAGGTTCCTCAGTTACCTGAGTCTCAAGTTGCTGCTGTGATCCCTGGATTGCTTCTGTCTTCTGGATTCCAACCTAGCTTACTTCCTGACTTGTCTTCTGCTTCCACCCTCTGGTTTTGGTATCGACTTCTGGCTTCCGACCCGGCTTGTCCCTCGACTCCGTCTCCAGCTTCTGTTCATGGATTGGTATCATCTTCTGATCTCTGGCTTCCGACCCGGCTCTGTCCCACGATGCTGTTTTCTGCCTTCACCCTTGGCTTCTGACCCGGTTTCACTCTTGGACTCTGACTTCGACTTCTCCTTCATCTCAGGTATCCTGTACTTGCTGGCACAGAGGATTCTCCTAAGTCCCAGTGGCTCAGGCTCTCACGGGCTCCTCTCAGGGGAACCACGGGCTTCCAAGGGTGAAGATTCTTCAATTACCTGGGTCCAGCCTTCTTCCAGCTCTTTGACTGCTGCCTGGATCCTTGGCCGCATAGGGTCCCACCTAAGTCCAAGAGGTCCGGTTCCTACGGGCGCCTCCTGGGGGCACCACGGACTTCCAGTGGTGAAGCCTCTTTCGAGTCTCTCTGTGCCGCCTCCCGGCTCTGACCTTCACTGTGGGCCACCACAGCATACCATCCTCTATCTCAGCCGGTCCAAGGGTCCACAACCATAACAGTTTGCAAGGCCATGGACCCGGCGGATCTTGCAGGCTTGAAAGCCATTCCAGGTATTGCCCAGAGGCTGCAACAGCACCCTGATGGCGACAATACAGGGACTAGCCCACCGCGTCGGCGGAGCCGCGACTGTCAGTTCCCCGGTACCCGGTGCTGGAACTAATTCCGGGCCTACTGCACCCATACAGATGCCAGTACCTTCGCGGTTTTCGGGAGATGCAAAGCTTTGCCGAGGGTTCCTGAACCAGTGTTATATTTGATTTAATCTTCTTCCGCTTCAGTTTCCGACAGACCGGGTCAAGTCAAGTTTTATCATCTCTTTGTTAGACGGGAGACCCCTGGCGTGGGCCTCCAACCTCTGGGAGCGCCAGGATTCCCGCTTGGACAACTTGGTGCAATTCGTCACTGCCTTCAGACGAGTCTTCGATGAGTCCTCCCGCAAGCCCACTGCCGCATCAGAACCACTCCAGTTGCATCAGGGTAACCGCCCTTTGGCAGAACATGCCGTGGACTTCCAGACTCTTGCCACCGAGTTGAACTGGTGAAGTGACAGCTTGCACGGTATCTTTTTGGAGAGTCTTTCCCCAAGACTCCAGGATGAATTGGCGGCCAGAGATCTCCCGGACGACTTGAACGAGCTCATTGATCTTGCGGGCCGTGTGGACTGCCGGATCCAGCATCTGTTCCGAGAGAGGAGGCCTGCTCCCAGACCTGGGAGTGCCGGAGTCACTTCTTCTCGAAGCGGGCACTCTCTTGCTCCGCCAGGGTCTTCAGATCCCAAATCCATGCAGGTGGGCCGGAGGCCTATCTCTCAGGAACCCCTCTCCATGGGTAGTGCCATTCTATCTCTTTAATAAAGACTCTAGACTGTTACTGTGTCTGACGTCAGCTGCGATCTTGCCTCCTTACGGTGAGGCTCACGGGGCTCCTCCCTGTGTTGATTACCATCTCTCACCGCGGCTCCTGGGCCCACATACTAACTAATCCTAACAGCCACAGGGATCTTCCACATTATGAATGAAGAATGCATCTGTAAGAGGCTGTGTCCTACCTCAGCTTCGAGCATTGGCATCAAAAGCATTGACCTTATCCGTGTCCAGGAAGGACAGTCCTAACGGGGGGGGGGTGGCCTTGTGTCACTTAGGTTCTTTTCTCAACACATCTTCTATTGCTTCTGCACCACACTCAAGCCGTGATTTGAGGTGGATCCAGAAGCCAGCAGCATTAGGGGGAAGAGGGGGCTCGGAACATTTCTGGACTTGAAAAAGCAAGAGGGAGAAAATGCCCCACCTTGACTTCTTGCAGTGGTGACCTTATGATACTTTGCTTTCTGAAGAAGAATGGTTCTAATGCTTGGCCTCATGCTGAAGCTTGGGGCTCTTACCTGCTGGCAACATCGTTAGTGACTCCATTTTCCAAGCATGGTACTGCTATGCCTCAGGGGACATACAACCACAATGTGGCTATTGGAGGCGTCAGAGTCCAGGCTAGGCATAGATAGCAGACCATGTGTGTATCTGTGATGGATATCCGGCATCCACAGATGTAGACCTTAAACTCAGTTATTGCAGATTTCTTGACCTTGGACTTCGGCATCAATATCTTATTTTTCAGAATTTTAGGGTTCTGTTTGAGGGGCTGTGAGGCAGTGGCAAAAAAGTTTGAAATAAGCAACAAAGCAGAAAAAGAAGGCAAAGGAGAAGAAATTGAAAAATTTTAAGAGACTGAAAAGGTTTGTGCTATAGCTCAGTCGAAGAAAGAGTGAGGGTCTCGTGAAGCAGCAAGTGCATGAGGGAACTCCTGCACATGCTCAGTAAAACCTTTACTGAGCTCTTAGAACTGAGTCTGTGTCTGTGGCATTGGTTGATGTTACCCCACATGTTACAGCTAATTCAAGCCTACGTGTAGATAGAGACTTGGGAATCCTTGGTGGGGAAGGCACAGGAATTTGTTTTTCCTCTTTGCCATTCTCCAAGAGCTTAGATAGGAAATATGCAAAAGTAAATAGAAAACATCCTGTCAAAGAAGATGAAACACATATACCTATTGCTATTTCAGAGCTATCTTGGAATACAGAGGGCTTAATGAAACTTTAAATTAAATACATACATACATAAATTTTCTACTTACATTTATAACGGTCCTAAGATAACTAACTTCACTTTGTAAAGCTTGCATCTGTTTAGTAAGAAAAAAATAATAGATTTTATCCGTGGTGAGGGCAATTTCAAAAGCAATTTCCACATTTTACAAAACGCTTTACCTGTGGAGACTGGCTGGCTGAAAACTGCCCTGCCTGTATGTGGGTAACAGTGTGCACATAGTTCCACAACACACGCACTTTCCACCAGCAGAGTGCAGGAGGACTTCCCAGGGCAGGGGAGATAGCAACATGCACACTTTTTCTGTTATCCAAAGTACGTATGTTGTTTTAGCTGGGAAAATGTTCCTCTGGAAAAGGAGGTACAAGTGTCTGACGGAACTCTTTCCTTAGGCAATTTTCAAGTGAAGGTGCATGTGTATGTAATGGGGGTAATTTTCATTTTGTATGTATTTTATGTGTACTAAAAGGAGGCAATTCCGGAGGCATGCTATTCTATTTTTGAAAGTATGTGTAAATGTGTATGTGGTCATTTTTTGCTTGCTCTCTTGCAAGTGTAAAGGTGAGCACTTGAGCTGAGGAACATGTGGTCCTGCTAATGTTTACAGTGAACTTAGGCTTGTAAATCTTTGAAAATTAGGGCTGTTAGCAGCCAAAGTCCAGGCCACAGTATCTGAAACTCCATATAGGAAATGGATACGGTGATTTTCACATTCCTCCATGTTTCCTACTGCCTTGCAGAAGTTTGCCAGTTTTGGATCTGATGATTCCATTAAGGGTTTTAGTTTCTGAATACACTTATATAGATACTAGGGTTGTAAATCCATTTAAAATGAATGTGTAAAATAGTATGAATGAGGCCATTTCATTTCATTGGATGGAATGAAAAAAAATGTCCTTGCATAAAATACCCAATAGGTTTTGGGTATTTTCTTTCTGTTAAACCCTCCCCCCCCCCCCCCCAAAAGAAAGTAGCCCTCCCTGAGGCCCTCCAAGACATTCACAGGACTTGGGCCTATCTGGTGGGCTGTGCTAAGACCAGATGGAGCCTACCTAATCCCCTATGACCTCCCCTCTTGCCCCTTAGAGGACACCTTGTGGCCCAGGCCTATCCAGCTGGGCTTAGCTGGGCCCAGCTGGGGCCTCCACAGGCCCCTCCAACCCCTAAAAAAATTGGATGGGGCTGTGGACATTCCCAGCCCCCAACTGCTCCTTTCTGTGTGGTCCAGAACATTAAAAGGGCAGGAGCAACGCCCACTTGCTCCTTTTCTGATGTTCAAAGATTTAAAAATGATGTTGGCAGCAAAGTAACGCCACTTTGATGTCGCTTTATTTATTTACTTATTTAACATTTTTTATATACCGAAGTTCTAGCAACAATGTTGCTAATCACTTCGGTTTACATATAACATTGGAGTGACTTAACAAGTGTGTCTTACATGGAACAGGAAAATGAACTTGGAGAAAATTGAATAAATACTAATAACAAAGAACATTAAAACAACAACAGTAGTAATAGAAAAGTTATATACAGGCGAATTAAAATAAATCAATTATGAATTAGGTATCTGCAAAATGGACAAGAGGGATTGGAACAAAAATTGATATCAAAGTAGTTTGAGGGGGGTGGAGGCTTTGCCCGGCAGTGCCCTTTTTCAGCTGCTTGGGTGGGGGAGGGAGGGTCTTTGATTCAGACGGCTATGCCCATGAGATTATTTTTTTAGTCTGCATGGCACTTAACTGACTATATTCTTTAGCCTAGTGATTCTTAATCAGTGTGCTGCAACACACCAGTTAGTCGTCATGAGCTCACAGGTATCTCACGCACTTCTCAGTCCCAGTTGCTCTCCCCCCCCTCTCTTCTACCTCAGCAAAAGGCAGTTTTTTTACTGCTGTTGTTGCTGCCTGGGTTATAGCACATTCTGGAATGGCAGCAGTGTTAGTAGAGGCTGCAGCATGGCCTAATCCTCTTCCAATCAGCCAGCGATCAACATTAGCCCCCACAGCCGATAGGACTCTTATTTTCCTGGTCCACAGGGGCTGTAGAAGGAGGCTACTGCAGCTGACACTTGTGCTCTGGGGGTAGTGAGGAGGGGTGGCTGAGAGAGAGAGAGAGCATGTGTGTGTGTGAGAGAGAGATTATCTATCAACACATAAGGACATACATATGGAATTACTTAATCCTATTTCTTAATACATCATAATCAATTCTCAAAATAGCATAAATTAATTTAAACAATATTCCAAAAATAATGTTTGCTAAAAAATGATATATTAACCATTTGAATTAAATAATTTCAAATTTATTTATCTTCATTTGCAAGCAACTCTTAACATGTGGATACCCTAAACATCCCCAAAATATTCATAAATATACATAACATATACCCATAAAATACATATATCCATTCATTCATACCATACACACTCACTTAAAATACCCACCCATCATATTGCACATTTCCCATAAACATTTATAATGAGAAAATACAGTACACGAGTATTACAAAAATACAACTTCAGACATCAATTTCATACATTTTCAATATTATTATCTTTTTATAACACTCAATGTGTTATAAAAAGATAATAATATTGAAATATTATTATCTTTTTATAACACTCAATGTGTTATAACACTCAATGTGTTATAACACTCAATTAATTTATGCTATTTTGAGAATTGATTATGATGTATTAAGAAATAGGATTAAGTAATTCCATAAATATAACTAATTATATAAAAAATGAAAAAATAATTAGTACAAGAGGATATGAGATATTTGTGAGAATAAACATATGTATGTCCTTATGTGTTGATAGATAGTTTTGGGTTAAGGACAGGTAGAGTACCCCTGTTGTAGTTACCGTATTGAGAGAGAGATTAGTCAGGGAGGTAACTGTTGTGCATGAGAGATTGTTCAGGAAAATGACTGGAGTGTGATAGAGAAAGACTGGACAGGGGGATGACTGTTTAGTGTATGAGAGACTGGTCAGGGAGGTGAGTGTTGTGTGTGTGCAAGATAAATTGGTCAGGGAGGTGATGTGTGTGAGAGACTCCAGTCTGGAATCCATGGTGCTGCATTGGAGGACAAAGGTCTCATGATCAGAGAGCATCAATCTGGTGCAGCAGGAAATGATCCTGTAGCAAGGACCTGCTCTCCAGGTGGCGCATCGTTCTCTTCCACCAAGGATTATCTCCCAGTGCTTCTGCCAAGGAGAAAGGGGTTAGGTCAGTGTCATAGATGGTGATTCAATTATTAGGAATGTAGACAGCTGGGTGGCTGGTGGGCATGAGGATCACCTTGTAACATGCCTACCTGGTGCGAAGATTGCAGTCCTCATGCATCACTTAGTTAGGATTTTAGACAGTGCTGTGGAGGAGCCAGCAGTCGTGGTACATGTGGGCATGAACGACATAGGAAAATGTGGGAGGGAGGTTCTGGAAGCCAAATTTAGGCTCTTAGGTAGAAAGCTGAAATCCAGAACCTCCAGGGAGCATTCTCTAATATGCTTCCTGTTCCATGCGCAGGTCTCCAGAGGCAGGCAGAGCTCCGGAGTCTCCATGCGTGGATGAGACGATGGTGCAGGGAAGAGGGATTAAATTTTGTAAGGAACTGGGGAACCTTTTGGGGAAGGGGGAGTCTTTTCCAAAAGGATGAGCTCCAGCTTAATAAGCAGTAATCTTTAAAAAGGAGATAGAGCAGCTTTTAAACCAGAACAATGGGGAAAGCCAACAGTCACTCAGCAGCGCATGGTATCCTCAAAGGATACTAATGAAGCATTAAAGTTAGGGCATCCAAACAGAGAGGTTCCAATAATAAGAAAAGTAGTCCAAGTGCTTATAATTAAAAACTCACCTAAGCTAAAAGATTCCAATGTATCCCTGTCAACTGAAAAGCAGAATAAAAACACAAACAAAAAACTCACTTTGAAATGTTTGCATGCTAATGCCAGAAGTCTAAGAAGTATAATAGGAGAATTAGAGTGTATAGCAGTAAATGATGACATAGACTTAATTGGCATCTCAGAGAGATGGTGGAAAGAGGATAACCAATGGGATAGTGCTATAATGGGGTACAAATTATATCGCAATGACAGAGAGGAGCATCTTTGTGGCGAGGTGGCGCTTTATGTATGGGATGGTATAGAGTCCAACAGGATAAAGATCCTGCATGAGACTAAATGTACAATTGAATCTTTATGGGTAGAAATCCCTTGTGTGTTGGGAAGAGAATAGTGAGAGGAGTATACTACCGTCCACCTGGCCAAAATGGAAAGCGGACAGTGAAATGCTAAGAGAAATTAGGGAAGCTAACCAAATTGGTGGTGCAATAATAATGGGATATTTCAATTACCCCGATATTGACTGGGTAAGTGAAACATCAGGGTATGCTAGAGAGATAAAGTTCCTGGATGGAATAAAAGAGTTTTATGGAACAATTGGTTTAGGAGCCAACGAGAGAGGGAGCAATTTTACATTTAATTCTCAGTGGAGCACAGGATTTGGTGAGAGAGGTAATGGTGGTGAGACCACTTGGCAATAATGATCATAATATGATCAAATTTGAATTAATGACTGGAAGGGGGATAGTATGTAAATACACGGCTCTAGTGCTAAACTTTCAAAAGTGAAACTTTGATAAAATGAGAAAAATAGGTAGAAAGAAACTGAAAGTTGCAGCTACAAAGGTAAAAAGTGTGTAACAGGCATGAACATTGTTAAAAAATACCATCCTAGAAGCACAGACCAGATATATTCCATGCATTAAGAAAGTTGGAAGGAAGGCAAAACGATTACCGGCATGGTTAAAAGGTGAGTTGAAAGAGGCTATTTTAGCCAAAAGATCTTCATTCAAAAATTGGAAGAAGGATCCATCAGAAGAAAATAGGATAAAGCATAAGCATTGGCAAATTAAATGTAAGATATTGATAAGACAGGCTAAAAACATTTTTGAAAAGAAGTTGGTCATAGAGGCAAAAACTCACAAGAAAAGCTTTTAAAAATATGTCTGAAGCAGAAAGCCTGCAAGGGAGTTGGCTGGACCGATGGATGATCAAGGGGTTAAAGGGGCACTTAGAGAAGATAAGGCCATCACAGAAAGATTAAATCATTTCTTTGCTTCAGAGTTTACTGAAGAGGATGTTGGAGAGATACCCGTTCCAGAGAAGGTTTTCATGGGTAATGATTCTGATCAACTGAACCAAATCATTGTGAACCTGGAAGATGTGGTAGGCCTAATTGACAAACTGAAGAGTAATAAATCACCTGGACTGAATGGTATACACCCCAGGGTTCTGAAAGAACTAAAAAAAAATGAAATTTCAGACCTATTAGTCAAAGGCCGACCAGAATTGAGGAGCTGGAGTACCCATCCCAGGGATCCAAGTCACGCAGAGAGGCAAATGGCTACAGCTGGTGACTGAAATACCAGCGATTGAGGCAGAGATGGCCCAAATACAGAATGAGATGATGCAACTCACTGTTAGACAGATTACTGTGTTAAAGAAGGAACTGCAAGAACAGGCAGAAAGTCTTGATGGAGGCACTGCAGAGAGGCCTAAAGTAAGCAGCACAGTGAAGTGTGACAGAGGTTTTGTAGAGAGGCCTGAAGAGGAGGTGAGAGACTGAGGAAATAAAAGAATGAATAGAGCAAAAGTGCTCTGGGACACCTGAAGAAGGACAGAGAAAGTTCCCAGAGGAGCAACAGTGTCTTAGCAGGGCTAAACCAGGGGGCTGGAAGCAGAGAAATAAGGCAAATAAAGCACTGAAGTTGAGGTAGCCTCCTTGTGTCATAATGTCGAGTGAGTGGAAGCAAAGCATCCCAGGAGAGGGTGACTGAGGTATGGTCACAGAACATAAGAACATAAGATCATGCCATACTGGGTCAGACCAAGGGTCCATCAAGCCCAGCATCCTGTTTCCAATAGTGGCCAATCCAGACTACAAGTACCTGGCAAGTACCCAAAAACTAAGTCTATCCCATGCTACTGATGCTAGTAATAGCAGTGGCTATTTTCTAAGTCAACTTGATTAATAGCAGGTGATGGACTTCTCCTCCAAGAACTTATCTAAACCTTTTTTAAACCCAGCAACACTAACTGCACTAACCACTCCAAGCTGAACAGGCCTAACCTCTTCAGCCTTTCCTCATAGGGGAGCTGTTCTATTCCCCTTATCATTTTGGTAGCCCTTCTCTGTACCTTCTCCATCGCAATTATATCTTTTTTGAGATATGACGACCAGAATTGAAACAATTATTCTGTTTATTAGTACAGTTTTACATTTATTTTATATTTCTTGAGAAATGTATAATTATAAATGTGCAGACAAAAACTGAACTGGAAACAGCAAGAAGCCATATTTTATATGTAGTGCAACAATGGAAAAACAAAAACATGAACTTTATAGTCACTTTATTCTGTATTTAGTCAGGGCCTGTCTGTGTTTTACATGTGTGTCTAAGCTAAGGGTATTCTGCAAGTTTCTAATTTCTGTGAGTGATCTATAACAGCTTGGCTTGTTCTTAATTCTTAATCAGAGGTGTATTGGTGTTTAGGGCCTGGTTTAATATTTGTAGTGTTGTCTTTTCAGAGGTAGGGTTGTTACTGTTTGACTGCATTCCATAATACTTTGTGCGATTTAGTTTGTGTGCATTATTGCAGATCCTGGGAGTATGTTAGGTGCTGTATTTCTGTTTCCATTTCACTAATTTTGCACTGCATGCAGAGTGATTTTTTGGATTTCCATTCTGATTTCTGTCTTCATATTCTTCATTTGTGGTCTTTCTGTTTTTGCTGAAGGTCAGTTCTGTATTTGTGAGTAGGGCTATTGCATCTGGTAGTAAAAGGAGTTGGTGTTGCCATTACTGAGATTACACCAGAACAAGAATATTTTTTTTTCTGTGGTGAGTTATGTGAGGAATGAATGACTTTCACTGGGGTGGGAGGGAAGAGCAGCCAGGACAGCAGGACTGGGAAGTGCATGACACACCTGCCGGCACACCTAGTGTCTATAAGAGAAAGACTGTTAGGAAGCAGGGATGTGATCAAATTTGCCGATGACACAAAATTATGCAGAGTAGTTAAATCTGAAGCGGATTGCAAAACTGGAAGATTGGACTTCCAAATGGCAGATAAATGTTGGGGCCTTTGGCTACAAACTTCCTCCGCCGGTTCCCCGTCCCATCTGCTGCTGCGGGCCTCACCACGCGTGGGCTTCTCCTCTCCTGTGACTCTGGGACTTGACTTTGTGGCAGGGAGCCGCTGCCGCTGCGCCCGATGCTGCTGCCGCTGTCCTCCCTGCTGGGCCCTCTAGGCACGCGAGTGCCTTCTCCTGGGTTAAAAGGCCAGCGCCTGGGAGGATGCCAGCATCTCCTTCTGATGACGTGAGCTAGAAACCCTATTTAAGGCCAACCTTACTGCTCCTTCCCTGCCTCAGCAACAATTCCCGCTCTGCTCAGAGCTGCTGGTTGCTCCTGCTCTGCGTGTTCCTGATCCAGCTCCTGCTCCGTGTGTTCTTGTCCTTGTTCCAGCTCCTCGTCCCCTCGGCTTGCTCTTATTGTTCTTGACTCGGCTCGTCCCATGATTCTGTGTTGTTTGCCGCCTGCTCTGACCGCTTGCCTGCTCATCGTATCTTCTGCTAGCCGCCTGCCCTGACCTCTGGCCCGTCCTGGATTCTCCTGTTCGCTGCTGGCCCCGACCTCTGGTACATCTGACCTCACTTCCGAATTCAGGATCATCTTCATCGTGCCAGCCCCGGCACCCAAGGGCTCAACCTGCGGGGAACGAGGGCTGGTATAGGTGAACATCTGGTTGGGTCTCCACCACTTGCATCTACCTCCCAATGATGAGGATCTATAGGAGCTTCTCTCCTATAGGTGGCACCAACATCGTCTCGGCACAGGGGTCCACCACTCTGCATAACAATAACATTTAATGTGGACAAGTGCAAAATGATGCATATAGGAAATATAACCCTTGCTGTAGTTCCACAATTTTAGGTTCTATCTTAGGAGTTACCACCCAGGAAAGTTAATGTAAATTGGTTATTTACTCTCTCAGATAATAGAAGGACTAGGGGGCAGTCCATGAAGTTAGCAAGTAGCTCATTTAAAACAAATCAAAGAAAATTCTTTTTCACTCAGCGCATAGTTAAGCTCTGGAATTCATTGCTGGAGGATGTGGTTAAATCAGTTAGTGTAAGTGAGTTTACAAAAGGTTTGGATAAGTTCCTAGAGGAAAAGCCCATAAACTGCTATTAATTAATAAGAAATAGTAGCTTGAGATTTATTTAATGTTTGGGTACTTGCCAGGTGTTGCGTTCAGGCCTGCTCTGCGCCCTCGCTCCACCCTCTCTACCTCTTTGGCGACTCCCTCCGGGCCTGATGGACAGCTTGCTGCCACAGCGTTTCCATGCCGCTTCTTTCCGGCGTCCCCGGACCGGCTCAGCACTGCGGATCCGCCATGTTCCTGATGATGAAGGGCACGGGCGCTTCGAAGTGTGTACCAGCAAGGGCGTGAACCTCAGGGGCGTACCCTTGTATTGACGTCATCTGCTTCCAACATAAAAGGTCTTCACTTATGCTTACGATTTGAGTTAGCAAGGACTACGAATTGGACACGGACAAGGACTCGCTACGGATTCGTCCAAGCTACTCTGCCTCTTCGGACTTACCAGGGTACTCGCTCCTCGAGGGCCCATGTTCCTGAAGATTCTGAAGATTCTCTACTGCCTAGAAGCTATTACAGATACAGACAATCGTGAGTTGCCACCGCTCTCTCAGTGTTCCCTGGAACCAGGAACTCGCTCCTCGAGGGCCTAACTCTTTCCAGCTACTGAGCCCCCTTAAAGATTCTATGTGAGATTGTCATCTACTACTGGCTAGGTATACAGCATACCCTGTCTACTCACTATTTATAGTCTCTCTACAGCTCAGCAACCCTGGGATCGCAGTTCCAGTATCTGAGGGATTTCAGCCCTGCCGGGCATACCAGCTCTCTACTGCCACCTCTGGTGGTTCTACTAACCTGTCTAATAAAAGAACTATCTGTGTCTGTCTCCATACTCAAGCCTAGCCGGTGGTCCCTCTCAGGATATCCTCCTGGGGGCGCTGTCATCTGCCATTGGCCCAAGGATTCACCTATTTACTACAGTGTGCTCACTCCTCCCACTTCAGGAGCTGAGCATAACAGAGTGCTAGCTCTCATCTAATGTCTCCGCCCATCAGACATCAGAACCATAACAGATTGCAACCCAGCATGGAGATTATAACAATGTGCTAACTCCTCCCTCCTGGGGAGCTCACTCATAACAGATTGCTAACTCCTCCCCTCTGGGGGAGCAAACCCTAACACCAGGTACTTGTGACTTGAATTGGCCACTGTTAGAAACAGGATACTGGGCTTGACCCAGTGTGGCAATTCTTATGTTCTTAATCTGCTTCAGAAAAGAGTCTGTTGCTGTAACTGCAAACATCCAAAAAATGTTTTACTGTTATGTGGTTCTAGAAAACAATAGGAATTAGTTAAGATTCCTATAACATCAGCAATGACATTTATCGAATACCATATGAGAGTGCATGTCTTTGGAAACAGTCCATCACCAGCCATGGCTATCTATGGATTCATAAGAACAGTACAAGAAGGAGAAATGGAGTATGGTACAGATGCCAGAGAGTTTGCGGAAAGGGACTTTTATGTGGATGATGGACTGAAGTCTATGCATACAAAGGAAGAGGCCATTGACCTGCTGAAAAGGACACAACAGATATTAGCCATTGCTAACCTGCGACTGCTCAAAATAGCTTCCAATAGTGCAAAGATAATGGAGGCGATCTCCTCAGAAGATCATGCAAATGATCTAAAGGATCTAGTCCTAAGAGTTGGCACACCATCAATTCAGCACAGCCTGGTCTCAGCTGGGATCTCAAGAAAGACATATTCATTTTTCCATAATCAACCCAGGAAAAACAATATACCAGATGCATGATCCAATCGACAGTGAACAAAAGCCTGTGATCCACTTGGCCCAGTCACTATACAAAGGAAATGTTTGCTAAAAGAGCTATCAACATAGACACAAGAATAGGACACCCCACTGCCCCTAAGCAGGAAAGGTGAGCAGGAGGCATGGAGAGTCTCCCTACAAACTCTTGGTCAGTTCCAGATTCCACATATATATATCTCTATTGTATTTCTCTCAATATAGCACAAACATAAATCTGTGTCGTTTCAGATGCCTTGATGAAAGCCATAACTGCAATGGCTTATTTGAAGATAATAGACAACGAAAGTAAGTTCCATGTGAGATTTATCCTTGGTAAAGCTAAATTAGTTCCACAGACTGACCGCACTGTCCCAAGACTTGAATTGTGTAGGGCATTGTTAGCAGTGGAAATTGCTGAACTATTGCTAAATGAAATAGACTTAAAAAAGGACCAGAAGGCTCATCTTCATACTGCTCCCAGCATCCCCCGGGAGAGGAATCCAGAGGTCACTGCAAACGATCCAGGGATTGAATTCCATAGCCCCAGCTTCCAGAGGCCCCGCACCCTTTGCGGTAGAAGAGGACCAGAAGCATGCGCCATTAGGTGCGCAAATCTCCAACCCTTCAATTAACTGAGTGAAGAGCAATCTAATGGTGATCGAGTTATGGTAAGTATAGCTTTGGGAAATCTTTGGACTTATAAAAGTTTGGTGAAAGGTGAAATAGAGAGATATATTCTTTAGAGTTTGTGTGTGTCTGAGGTAATAAGCAAGCCAGAGATAGTTAATTCTAGTGTCTGTCTTTCCCATCCACTCAACCCTTGATTTTTAGGCAAGAGAAACTTTCTCATTAAAAATCAATCAGGGTCTTATCTAAATCATAATTTTTTACCAGCTGTTACTGAAAGTTTAGTCATCCCCTTGTAAGACACTAGCTGATTAATTAGTAAATACTACTGTAAATTTAAAGTACTCTAATTCCAGATCCCTAAAACTAAGATAAAAGCAGCAGTCCAGCAGCAAGAGGGGGGCTTTCCAGTCTTTTGCACTGAGTGTCACATGTATGATTTTTTACCCACCGGTGAGAAGTTGTATGTGTGCACTCAGTGCAAAGAGCTCCTGGCTTTCAGGGAATGAGTCTGATCTCTGGAGGCTAGAGTAGCAGACTTGGAGGAGCTGAGGCAGACAGAGAGGTACATTGATGAGACCTTTAGGGACATATTAGCCAAGTCCCAAATCCAGTCTGGCAGCCCCAGTGCTGCCTTGGATCAGAAAGGCCTCCAAATAGGAGAACATCACCCTGGTGTTACAGGAAAAGATCCTGTAGCAAGGACCTGCTCTCCAGGTGATGGTTAGGCCGGCCATCATGGTTGGTTATTCAATTATTAGAAATGTAGATAGCAGGGTGGCTGTTGGACGTGAGGACCGCCTGGTAACTTGCCTGCCTGGTGCAAAGCTGGTAGACCTCATATGTCACCTAGATAGGATTATAGACAGTGCTGGGGAGGAGCCGGCTATCATGGTACATGTGGGAACCAACAACATAGGAAAATGTGGGAGAGAGGTTCTGGAAGACAAATTTAGGAATTTAGGTAGAAAGCTGAAATCCAAAAGCTCCAGGGTGGCATTCTCTAAAATGCTTCCTGTTCCACGTGCAGGTCCCCAGAGGCAGGCAGAGCTCCGGAGTTTCAATGCATTGATCAGACGATGGTGCAGGGGATTCAGTTTTGTAAGGAACTGGGGAAACCTTTGGGGAAGGGGGAGACTTTTCCAAAAGGATGAGCTCCACCATAACCAGAGGGGGAACCAAGCTTCTGGCACTACATAAGAACATAAGAAATTGTCATGCTGGGTCAGACTAAGGGTCCATCAAGCCCAGCATCCTGTTTCCAACAGAGACCAAACCAGGCCTCAAGAACCTGGCAATTACCCAAACACCAAGAAGATCCCATGCTACTGATGCAATTAATAGCACTGGCTATACCCTAAGTAAGCTTGATTATTAGCAGTTAATGGACTTCTCCAAGAACTTATCCAAACCTTTTTTGAACCCAGCTACACTAACTGCACTAACCACATCCTCTGGCAACAAATTCTGAGCTTAAATGTGCATTGAGTGAAAAAGAATTTTCTCCAATTAGTCTTAAATGTGCTACTTGCTAACTTCATGGAATGCCCCCTAGTCCTTCTGTTTTCCGAAAGTGTAAATAACCGATTCACATCTACTCATTCAAGACCTCTCATGATCTTAAAGACCTCTATCATATCCCCCCTCAGCCGTCTCTTCTCCAAGCTGAACAGCCCTAACCTCTTCAGCCTTTCCTCATAGGGGAGCTGTTCCATCCCCTTTATCATTTTGGTTGCCCTTCTCTGTACCTTCTCCATTGCAACTATATCTTTTTTGAGATGTGGCGACCAGAATTGTACACAGTATTCAAGATGCGGTCTCAAAAAAGTCTTAAAAAAATTGAAGCCTCTTCTTTATTTCAACGATTTTCGGATGGTCCTACAAGCCATTATTCTATCAAAAGTCGACTATTGCAATTCGCTTCTCTTCGGCCTTCCATATTCATCCATCAAACCCCTCCAAATGCTACAGAACTCTGCAGCCAGAATCCTTACCAATACGAATAAAAGAGATCACATCACCCCCATTCTCAAGCTCCTCCACTGGCTGCCTATAAAGCAAAGGATCCTATATAAAGTACTCACCGTAATTCATAAATCCATTCACAATATCTCTCCTCTTCAATTATGTAACCAACTACGCCCTCACTCCTCCTCTAGACCCATCAGAGGAGCATATAAAGGCACACTCTATGTACCTTCAACAAAATCCTCGCATCATAAACGTGCCATATCTACAGCAGGCCCCATTCAATGGAATGCGCTCCCACCAGACATTCGGCTTGAGTTCTGCCACTCTTCATTCAAAAAAAAACTTAAAACCTGGCTCTTTAGCCAAGCTTTTCCAGGAC
This sequence comes from Rhinatrema bivittatum, assembly GCF_901001135.1. Lineage (NCBI taxonomy): Eukaryota > Metazoa > Chordata > Amphibia > Gymnophiona > Rhinatrematidae > Rhinatrema > Rhinatrema bivittatum. The sequence goes on along the minus strand of NC_042617.1, from coordinate 277,918,918 downwards.
CATGATCATCATTTTTTCCCCTCCAACCAGCAAGAACATATCTTCTTCACAAACCCCCATTTTCCATACCACTACCTACTTCGGTATCTAATCTCTTGCTGCAGGACACTTGAGACTTTCTCACTTATACGTTATAATTTTTATGCTCAATAAGACCTGTCAACTTAATTGTTTAAGTCTTTTTTTTTTTTTTTTTTTCTCCTTTATCTTTTGGTCATCAATGTTACAACATTATTGTTAAATTTTGAACTTATGTACACTGTTCCAAGTTTCATAACCTTGTTCTATGTAATGCCTTTTGGCAATTTTCATGTTCTGTTTCAATGTAAACCGATGTGATCTTTATTTCATATAGGAACACCGGTATATAAAAATCTAAAAATAAATAAATAAATAAAAAGGTGATAGAGCAGCTTTTAAACTAGAACAAGGGGGAAAGCCGACAGACACTCAGCAGTGCATGGTTCAGAGAAATGTATCCTTGAAGGATACTAATGAAACAGGAGAGTTAGGGCATCCCAACAGAGAGGTTCCAATAAAAGTAAACGTAGTCCATGTGCCAATATGTAAAAAATCACTGAAGCTAATGATTTCCAAATTATCCCTAACAATTTAAAAACAGGTTGTTAATACAATCAAACAACACACTTTGAAATGTCTGTATACCAATGTCAGAAGTCTAAGAAGTAAGATGGGAAAGTTAGCAAGTATAGCAGTAAATGATGAGATTGACATAATAGCATCACAGAGACTTAGTGGAAGGAGGATAACCAATGGGAAAGTGCTATATCAGGGTACAAATTATATCGCAATGATAGGGAGGATCAACTTGGTGGGGGTGTGGCACTTTATGTCCGGGAGGGTATAGAGTCCAACAGGATAAAGATCATAAAAGAGAGATGGAGCTGGGTCATTTAGGAAGACATTGACCCGGGTGTGAAGACAGTCCATGGACAAGACCAATGCCTCGAAGAACTGCTGCTGTTCCTGCACCTTGGAAGCCAGGCCTGGAATGGCCTGGAGGGCACTCGGCTCCACCGAATCCATGTCCTTTGTAATCTGTTGCGCTGGAGGTAGATTCTTGGGTTGATGTGAGGTTGACACAACCCGAAGGTGAGGGCCCACGGGTCTTACCATTAGCAGGTGGAGTAGGCTGAAGCTAGAGGCCACTGGTGCTTCACCTATACCAGCCAATTTCCCCTCGGTTTGAGCCTTTTAAACTAGAACAAGGGGGAAAGCTGGGGCCGGCAGGACTTAGGCGGGCCTCGAGAGAGGACAATGAAGGTAGATAGTTCAGCCCACAGACAGCAGTCAGCAGGTGGCGTAGGTCTATCCAAGATGGGTTGCGGAAGTGGAACCAAAGCACCAAGGAACTAGGGGAGACTGAGGGTGCTTGAGCAAAGAAAGGCCGAAGCTTTGAAAGTCCACGTCCAGAGGATAGAGACAGAGAGAGATGCATCAAGCAACGTGGAATTCTGGACAAGAAAGAGTCTTTAGCAAGGTCGTCCGTAGTAATGATCAAGGCTCGGAGAAGGCAGGCGTGGTCAGACGTAGCAATGGACAAGGCACGGAGAAGGCAGGCGTGGACAGACATAGCAATGCTCAAGGCACGGAGAAGGCAAACGTGGTCAGGCTTGGAGAAGGCAAGCGAAGTCAGGCGTAGGAGAGGTCAGGCTTGGAGAAGGCAGGCGAAGTCAGGCATAGCAGAGGTCAGGCTTGGAGAAGGCAAACGTGGTCAGGCAAAGAAGAGGTCAAACCGAGTAGAAGATCTAGAAGACAAACAAGACGAACACGGGGGACAGGAATCAGGAACACAGGAACAACGAAGAGTCAACAACTAGCTCTCAGAAACTGGAAACAGGGAACCATGGAAACATGTTGCAAAGGCAACGCTTAGGAGTGCTGCCCGAGCTTATATACACAATAAGTGGTGATGTCAGCATCCGGGTCCACGGCTAGGCTCCTGCCGCAGGCCCTTTAAAACCATCAGAGTTGCGCGAGTGCCTAGGAGGGGGCGTGGCGCCATTGGTGGCGTCTCTCCACGGAGCAAGCAGAGAGGCCTGCTTGAGGGAGGAATCCTGGCTGGAGGTCTCGGGCAGCATGGCAGGACGAAGGACAATGGCGGAGGCCCGAGTACGGAGCCGGCAGCTGACTGCTGCCAGCGACGGTGAGCTGAGCGTTGAGGTCCGTCTGGGAAGGTGAGAGGGCCGCGCTGCAGGTCTCCCGTGGGCAGCAAGCGTAACACAAGTGACTGTAAAGAACTTTATTATATCATTCTCTGAAACAATGCTTCTCTTTGTTCATGGAGAAGCATGAGCCCTTCGGACTCCTTACATTAACTACAATGTTAGAATTTAATTAACCACCCAGAACACGTCTGGTAACTGGGTGGAGTAAAAATTACTATAAATAAATTAAAGGAAGGTTAATAATGACATTTTATAATTTCAGGCAGGGAGTGTTCTGTCTCGACAGGTACTTTCCTGGTTTTTCACTCTTGTCCTGTTTTCACAGTGTCCTGCTTTCACAGTAGCTTGTCTGTTTCTGTTATTGATGTTGTGTTGCATGCTTTACTTTGCATAGTTTCTGTGTTTACTATTATACTGCCAACTGGTGGTCAGGCTGCACTTTCACAGCTTCTGTTAAAATCTGTTTAGATGGTTTTAAAGGGTTAACTGTGACTGAAGCAGAGGTGCCTGGGAGATTTCTTTCCTTGTGGCTTTCTCATCTCTGCTCAGTACTGGTTAGGCCTATATGAATTAGCAGCAAACTTGGCCAACCCTACACAATTATTTTAATTTTACCTATCCTTATTTCAGTGGCCCAGACTATGCTGGCAGCACTTTCCTTCAGTTTATGCACAGTTCTTTGTTTTCATCTTAATAAAGCTGGAGTTGAACTGGCTCCCCTGTGAGTAAGGACTGAGTTAAGCTATCTTTTAATGCTGAGCATGGGAAACTCATAGTGGAACAGAATAATTTTACCAAGAGAAGTTTTGGGCTGCAAAATCATTACTTTCCCTGTATGTACCCGGATCAGTCCAGGACAGCTGGGTTTTGCCTCCCCACCAGCAGATGGACACAGAACAAGACTTTGCGGATTCTGTCCTATACCCCTGAGGTGCCACCTAGTGTCTGCCAGTATTCTTCTGTCTCCAGCAGATGGTGGAGGTGCAAAGCCTAGTGTCTTTTAGGGGTGCTAAGTTAGGGGTAGTTTGATTCTCCTTGGTTTAGCTTAGTACTTTTCTTGGTTTGTTTGGGGAGCTTGGTAGGGTTCCCTTAAGAAAAAAAAAAAAAAAAGTGAGCACAGAATTTTAGGAGTTGGCAAGCGAGGACAGCGTCTAGCCTCCCAGGGGGTTGTCAGGTCCTGGTGGGACCATCCCCCCTGGTAATCGAGGCTGCAGAGCAGAGGGTTGGAGTCCCTACATCTGCCGTAGCTCAGGGTGATGCCGGAGGTCTCGGCCACTCACCCTTGGCCAGCCTGACTTTTTTCAGGTAAATTAAAAATTTTAAAAATTTGTAAATTCTTGTGAAAACTTGCCTAGGGTTAGAGCTCCTTCCGATTGGGTGTTCGCTCCGTTTTTTGCCATTTTTTCAGCCCGTGGGGGACCGGGAAATCGCTCCGAACGCCGCGGTTCTTTTTTCGGGCAGCCAAAAAATCGAGCCCGGGGATATGCTGCGTGGTGCAGCCTGCTCTGCCTGTGGCAGTGCGCGCGCGAATTTCCCGCGTGGGGATTTGCACGGCCTGTCTCTCCGGGGGAGAGGGCCCCTCACAGGATTTACTTGCTAAGGAGCCTGGGCAGGGTTCAAGATCGCGTCGGGAGCCCCGGAGGCCCGATCGGAGGGAGAAGGACCCTGCTCCGTTCCAGCTGAGTGCTGGTTCGGAGGATTTATTGAGTACTTTCCGGGACCAGGAAAAGGCAGCGCTGGATGCGCTGGGAAAAGGGTCTTCTCCTCCTCCGCTCTCCCCGAGGCCGGCTGCTCCTGGCGGGGGCATGGTGCCAACAGCCCACACCGGGGTTTCCTCGGACGAGGAGGATCTGGAGTCTGATGGTTCTTCTTCCTCGTTCTCCTCTCAATTTGTGGACATGATGCGCAAGTTCTTCAAAGCTCGCAAGTTGGAGCGGAGGTCATGCTCTAAGTTGCCCCGGGAGTCTTCAGCGCGGAAAAGTTCTAGGCGGTCGGGGGGAGCGGATGCCCCCAAACCGAAGCGCCATCTCCGGTCTCGGTCCAAGCTGACGGAGTCTTCTCAGTCAGACTCATCGGAAGACGATCCAGCGCCTCCATCGGCTCAGGCGACGGGCAGGAAGAGGATCCTGATCTTCACCCTCAGCCGACCAAGCCGGGGGCAGTCCAGGCGGGGGATGGCGATGATCCCAAGGTGGTGCGCCTGTTTCGAAGGGATGAGCTGGGGCCGCTGATACCGGTCATTCTGAAAGAGCTCGCTATTGAAGTCCCCCCTGAGGATTCCAGGGTTGGAGCTATGGACCCCGTCATGGTGGGTCTCCGAGGTCAGGCTTGTTTCTTTCCCTTTCACTGGTCGGTCATGGACTTATTGTATAAGGAATGGGACAATCCGGAGCTAGGTTTGAAGGTCGGTCGGGCGATGGACAAATTGTATCCGCTCCCGGAGGACGCGTTGGAGCTCCTCAGGCTTCCCAAGATTGATTCTGCGGTTGCCGTGGTCACCAAAAGGACCACTATGTTGCGGTCCCGACCGCCTCCTCCATGTTCGGGGTCGGGTCCGCTTACCTCCACTCCGGTCCACGAGAAGACGCGCCAAGGTCCCAGTCCGGTGGGCCGCATGGTCGCGGCTTCCCCACGTGGAGAACGCCGTCCAGGCCGCCAGAAGCTCCGCCCCTCTCTTTGCCTCGCGCGCGAGGAAGGCCCTTATGTGCGTCCAGCACCCGGAAGTATGAGACAGCCCCCAAGCTGACGTCACACCCCGGGCCTGCATTTAACCAGCGTCCAGACTCCTAGTAGACGCCTCTGCTGGTTCCTGGTTCCGTTCCCGTTCCTGCTTCAGAGACTCCTCGACTGTCTTCCTGGTTCTCGACCCCCGGCCTGCTTCAGTATTTTGTCTGCCTGCCGCCTGCCTCGACTCCGGTCTGCTTCAGTACCCTGCCAGCTTGCTGCCAGCCACGACCCCGGTCTGCTTCAGCATTCTGCCAGCTAGCCGCCAGCCACGACCCCGGTCTGCTTCAGCACTCTGCCCGCTAGCCGCCAGCCACGACCCCGGTCTGCTTCAGCACTTTGCCAGCTTGCTGCCAGCCACGACCTCGGTCTGCCTCAGCGCTCTGCCAGCTTACCGCCAGCCACGACCTCGGATTGTTCAGAACTCTGCCCACTGGCTGCCAGGCCTGCGCCTGGCCCGCTTCCGAACTCTGTTTGCCTGTTACCGCTCTTGACCCGGTCCGGCCTCAGTACACTATTGGCTAGCAGCCTGTCTGCCCCAGGCCTGCTTCTGGACTTGCTTGCTGATCTCTACCTAACCTGGGCCTGCTTCTGCCATACCCTCTGTGGCCCACCTTCAGCCTAAAGTCCCAAGGGCCCGGATCCCTACGGGCTCCTCCCGGGGGAATTCTGGGTCCCGGGTGAAGCCCTGCCAGACCCATAGATTCCGCCTCCCGGTCTGCTTAGGAAGCCTCCCTGCAGTCCGGCCCAAGGGTCCACAGTAATCACAATAGTAATAGTTTGCAAGGCCATGGACCCGGCGGAGGCCCCCAGTCTACAGGCCATTCCCGGAATGGCGCAGCGCCTCCAACAGCAGCAGCACTGCATCGACGCCCTCGCGGCCACCGTGGAGCGCTTGGTTACCCGCCTAGAAGCAATGCCCCCGGCGCCACCCCCGGCTCCAGCTTTCAGTACCGCACCAGTTACCCAGCTGTCTGCGCCTACTCGCTACGCAGGAGATACCAAGGCGTGCCGGGGTTTTTTGAACCAGTGCTATGTCCGGTTCTCCTTGCTGCCGGCACAGTTTCTATCTGACTCAGTAAAGGTAGCCTACATCTTCTCCCTTCTGGATGGAAGGGCACTCGACTGGGCCTCTCCCATGTGGGAGCGACAGGACCCTCTATTGCACAATCTCCAGGAATTTGTGCTCAATTTCCGACAAGCCTTCGACGACCCAGCTCGCCAAGCCACTGCGGCATCCGAACTATTGCATCTCAGACAAGGAACTCGGCCCGTGGCGGAATATACCATTGAATTCCGTACCCTCGCCATGGAAGTAGGCTGGCGAGATGATTGCCTAAGGGGCATTTATCTGGAAGGTTTGGCGGGCCGTATCAAGGATGAACTGGCCGGTCAGGACCTCCCTGATGATATCAACGATCTCATTGACGTAGCGGGCCGGGTGGATCGCCAGCTACAGCAACGGGACAGGGAGGGCCACCCCCCACGTAGGCCTCCAACATCTACCCAAGTGCCCGCCAGGCCCTTGGTACCCAAGCCACCATCCGCTACCTCCTCACCAGGCGAGCCGATGCAACTGGGCCGTGCCCCGCTAACTGCCGAAGAGAGAAAGAGACGTCGGACCCAGGGGTTGTGCCTGTACTGTGGCGGGAAAGGGCACTTCCTAGCCCACTGCCCGGAGCGTCCGGGAAACGACCGAGCCTAGGTCATTCGGAGGAGCTACTCGTAGGCTATGCGGGCTCAGCTCCTCAATGCTCTGCTCCAGTGACTCTCAAGTATCCCAGAGGCGAACTCCAGACCTTGGCCTTCATTGACTCTGGGGCCGAGGGGAACTTTATAGTAGCGGACCTGGTTCAGCAATTACGCTTGCCCACGCTGCCCAGACGTCCTCCGTTGCGCATCACTTCCATCCGTGGCACCCTGCTCCCCAGGACCATCTCCCGCTCCACCACGCCTTTGACTCTCCAAACGGGGGCGCTCCACTCCGAAGAAATATCCTTTCTGGTGTTGGAAAGGGCCGTGTACCCTTTGGTACTAGGACTACCGTGGCTGCGCCGCCACTCCCCCGTGATTCAGTGGGACACTCTCCAATTGACTCAGTGGAGTCCCTTCTGTTTCTCGCACTGCCTCCAAGTGCCACACCCTCCACGACCAGTCCTGCTCAGTGCCTCGAACCTCTTACCAGCACCCTACCAGGCCTTCGCGGAGGTGTTCTCCAAGGAGATGGCGGAAATCCTCCCTCAACATCGGCCCTTCGACTGTGCTATAGACTTGCTACCCGGTACCACACCGCCTTGAGGCCAGGTATACCCCCTATCCCTGCCGGAGACTACCGCCATGTCCAAGTATATCACAGAAAATCTCGCCAAGGGTTTTATTCGTCCCTCTCGTTCTCCTGCCGGGGCTGGCTTCTTTTTCGTGGGGAAAAAGGACGGCTCGCTCCGCCCCTGCATCAATTATCGGGGCTTGAATGCCATCACCAAGAGGGATCGCTACCCGCTCCCATTGATCCCTGAGCTCTTGGATAGGCTCCAAGGAGCCAAGCTGTTCACCAAACTCGACCTTAGGGGAGCCTAAAACCTCGTCCGCATACGCCCAGGAGACGAGTGGAAGACTGCCTTCAACATGGGATGGGCATTACGAGTACCTGGTAATGCCCTTTGGCCTCTGCAACGCCCTGGCAGTCTTCCAAAACCTCATGAATGAGGTCCTGAGGGAGATGCTCCATTCCCATGTCATCGTGTATCTGGACGATGTACTGATATATTCCAAATATTTGGAGTCCCACAGACAGCACGTTATGCAGGTGTTACAGGTTTTAAAGGATAACCGCCTATACGCCAAACTGGAGAAGTGCCTGTTCGAGTGTGAATCATTGCCCTTCCTAGGCTACATAGTCTCCTCTACAGGCTTCCAGATGGACCCCGAGAAGGTATCCGCCACCACCAACTGGCCCCGCCCGTCTGGATTGAAGGCTCTGCAGAGATTCCTGGGGTTTGCCAACTTCTATAGGCATTTCATTCCCCATTACTCTCGTAGAGTGGCTCCTCTCATGACCTTGACTCATAAGGGAGCTGACGTCAAGTCTTGGCCCGATTCCGCTGCTGAAGCCTTCATCAACCTTAAACAAGCCTTCTTGACTGACACCTGTCTGCACCACCCGGATCCATCACGCCCCTTTGTAGAAGAGGTAGATGCCTCCAGCGTCGCAGTGGGAGCAGTCCTTAGCCAGCACTCACCCTCTGGGCAATTACTACCCTGCTCGTACTATTCCAAGAAATTCTCGCCTGCTGAGGCTAACTACTCCATTGGTGACAAAGAACTCCTAGCCATCAAGCTCACCTTCGAAGAATGGAGGCAATGGCTAGAGGGTGCAGCTCACCCGGTAACGGTCTACACAGACCATAAGAATTTGGAATTTTTGTCCCAAGCACAGCGGTTGAACCCCCGACAAGCCAGGTGGTCGCTTTTCTTCAACCGATTCAACTTTACACTCTAGTATCGTCCTGCCTCCAAGAATGTCCGAGCCGACGCGCTGTCGCGGACCTCGATGTCCGAGGAAGATCAAGAACCTCCGCGATACATCCTTGACCCATCTAAGGTTCGCCTGGCAGATCTGACTGTGCTATCCCAAGGTAGAACTGTGGTCCCCAAGCGCGCCCGGTTAAAAGTACTACGCTGGGCCCATGACTCACTGACAGGAGGTCATGCAGGGCAGGAGCGGACCCTGGAGCTACTGAACCGATATTACTGGTGGCCCAACCTCCGTCGAGATGTTCAGGTCTACGTGAGCTCCTGTCCTACCTGCGCTCAACAAAAACCCAACCTCGACCCCCCTGTGGCCTCCTTCAACCGCTTCCGATTCCTACAGAACCATGGATCCACATTGCCACGGACTTCCTGGTAGATTTACCTCCTTCTCAAGGGAAAACGGTAATCTGGGTTACCGTGAACCGTTTTTCCAAAATGGCCCACTTCGTGCCACTACCCAAGCTCCCGTCAGCCCCGGAACTAGCAATCTTGTTTGCACAGCATATCTTCCGTATCCATGGGCTCCCCCAGGACATCGTCTCCGACCGGGGACCGCAGTTCACAGCCCGGTACTGGAGAGCTCTCTGTAAGTGCTTCAAAGTCCAGCTCAGCTTCTCCACAGCCTTCCACCCGCAAAGTAATGGCCAATCAGAGAGAATGAATCGCTCCTTGAAAACCTTCCTGTGCGCCTTCATAAATGAGAGACAGGATAACTGGACCGAGCTCCTACCCTGGGCGGAGTTCACATATAACAACCAAAGCCATGCTGCCACCGGAAGCTCTCCTTTTCAGATTGTGTACGGGAAGCAACTCAAGCCTCCGTTGCCCATTGCTACACCCAGTTCCTCTCCCGCTGCTCAGCTATCCGCGCAACAGCTACAGAGCTTGTGGCAGGCTACCCAGAACAAACTTACCACCTCCGCCACGGCAGCAAAGCGATGCGCCGATCGACACCGCCAACCCGCTCCAGTATTCCTTCCCGGGGATCGCGTCTGGCTCAGCACTCGGAACATCCATTTAAGGATGCCCTCAAGGAGATTTGCACCCAAGTTCTGCAGGCCCTTTCGGATAGCCGAAAGGGTAGGTTTGGTCTCCTACAGGTTGCGGTTGCCGTCCTCCTTACAGATCCACGACGTCTTCCACGTCTCCCTCTTGAAACCACTGGTCCTCTCCCGCAAACCTCCTGACACCACTGCCATACCCGTGGCCGAAGTTCCCACGTACCAAGTAAGAGAGGTCGTCGACGTGCGCTTCTTCAGTCGCAGATGGGAGTACCTCTTAGCCTGGGAGGGCTGCGGAGATGAGAACAATACCTGGGAGCCTGCCCACAACATCTTGGACAAATCCCTCTTCCGACAGTTCCACCTCGATCATCCAGGGAAACCTGGTCCGTTGAAGAGAGGGCGTAAAGTGGGGGGTACTGTTGCGGTCCCGACCGCCTCCTCCATGTTCGGGGTCGGGTCCGCTTACCTCCACTCCAGTCCACGAGAAAACGCGCCAAGGTCCCGGTCCGGTGGGCCGCATGGTCGCGGCTTCCCCATGTGGAAAACGCCGTCCAGGCCGCCAGAAGCTCCGCCCCTCTCTTTGCCTCGCGCACGCACGAGGAAGGCCCTTATGTGCGTCCAGCACCCGGAAGTACGGGACAGCCCCCAAGCTGACGTCACACCCCGGGCCTGCATTTAACCAGCATCCAGACTCCTAGTAGACGCCTTGCAACGAGGTTCCTTGAATGCTAAGTTGCCTTCTTGACTCTGCTGGTTCCTGGTTCCGTTCCCGTTCCTGCTTCAGAGACTCCTCGACTGTCTTCCTGGTTCTCGACCCCGGCCTGCTTCAGTACTTCGTCTGTCTGCTGCCTGCCTCGACTCCGGTCTGCTTCAGTACTTCGTCTGCCTGCCGCCTGCCTCGACTCCGGTCTGCTTCAGTACCCTGCCAGCTTGCCGCCAGCCACGACCCCGGTCTGCTTCAGCACTCTGCCAGCTAGCCGCCAGCCATGACCCCGGTCTGCTTCAGCACTCTGCCCGCTAGCCGCCAGCCACGACCCCGGTCTGCTTCAGCACTTTGCCAGCTTGCCGCCAGCCACGACCTCGGTCTGTCTCAGCGCTCTGCCAGCTTACCGCCAGCCACGACCTCGGTTTGTTCAGAACTCTGCCCACTGGCTGCCAGGCCTGCGCCTGGCCCGCTTCCGAACTCTGTTTGCCTGTTACCGGTCTTGACCCGGTCCGGCCTCAGTACACTATTGGCTAGCAGCCTGTCTGCCCCAGGCCTGCTTCTGGACTTGCTTGCTGATCTCTACCTAACCTGGGCCTGCTTCTGCCATACCCTCTGCGGCCCACCTTCAGCCTAAAGTCCCAAGGGCCCAGATCCCTACGGGCTCCTCCCGGGGGGGATTCTGGGTCCCGGGTGAGGCCCTGCCAGACCCATAGACTCCGCCTCCCGGTCTGCTTAGGAAGCCTCCCTGCAGTCCGGCCCAAGGGTCCACAGTAATCATAACAGTAACACACTATTCCGGTAACAGGGGGCACTGCCTTGAAGGATCTGCAAGATCGTAAGCTGGAGCTGCAGCTTAAGAGGATTTTTGAAGTGTTGGCCCTCGGGATCCGGGCAGCTATGTGTAGCAGCTTCGCCCAGAGGACTTGTCTCCGCTGGGTTCAGGATTGGCAGGCTGATTCAGACCTGTCTGGCGCAGCAGCAGATCGGGCTAGTCGGCTGGAAGCGGCAGTTGCGTACGGCGCTGATGCCCTGTATGATCTCCTGAGGACGTCTGCTCGGACGATGGTCTCAGCGGTGTCTGCCCGCAGGCTCCTATGGCTTAGGCACTGGGCAGCGGATACGTCTTCAAAAGTGCAGCTGAGTTCCTTGCCATTCAAGGGGAAGCTCCTCTTCGGGCAACAGTTGGACGATTTGATTAAGTCTCTGGGTGAGAACAAGGTTCACCGGTTGCCGGAGGATAAACCCCGGTCCAAAAGTACTTTTACTCCGCGAAATCGATATCAGGGGAATCGTCGATACCGGTCTTCTCGGTCCACCGGGTCGTCCTTTCGTCAGAACGCGCCCCAACAGGCTTCTTGGAATCAGTTCTTTCGGGACCGTCACCCAGCCAGGGACGGTGCCCCCCAGTCCCATGGGGGCTCCAAGACTGCACAATGAAGTGCGGCTGGACCACCCTTCCGTTCCAAAGATCGGAGGACGGTTGTCTCGTTTCCGGGAGGCGTGGGCCCAACTGACATCCGATCAATGGGTCCTAGGCATAATAGAGCATGGCTACGCCTTAGATTTTGCACGGCCAGTCAAGGACCATTACATAGTGTCCCCTTGTGCGTACAGTCTAAAGCGCTGGGCGGTACAAGTCACCCTGCAGCGCCTGCAAGATCTAGGGGCCATAGTTCCAGTGCCTGCAGAGCAGCAACGGCGTGGGCGCTACTCCATCTACTTCATGGTACCAAAAAAGGATGGGTCCTTTCGTCCCATCCTCGATTTGAAGCGAGTAAATCACGCTCTGAAGGTGCCCAGGTTTCGGATGGAGACGCTTCCCTCGGTCATAGCGTCGGTGCACAAGGGGGAGTTCTTAGCTTCACTGGACCTGTCTGAGGCGTACTTCCACATCCCCATCCGTCCGGATCATCAGAGATACCTGCGGTTTGCGGTCCTGGGACGCCACTTTCAGTTCTGCGCCCTTCCGTTCGGTCTTGTGACGGCTCCCAGGGTATTCACCAAGGTGATGGTGGTGGTTGCGGCCGCATTGCAACGGGAGGGGGTTCTGGTCCATCCGTACCTGGACGATTGGTTGGTTCGAGCGAAGTCGGAAAGTCTCTGCAGGAACGCGGTAGCGAATGTCCTCTGGATGTTGGACTCCTTAGGATGGGTGGTCAACCCCGAGAAGAGCCATCTGATCCCCTCTCAGAACTTGGTATTCCTGGGGGCTCGTTTCGATACTGCCTTAGGGAAGGTTTTTCTGACGGAGGAAAGAATATTGAAGCTCATGCGTCAGGTGATGGATTTCCTATCTCTCACTCATCCTACGGCCTGGGATTATTTGCAGGTCCTGGGTTTCATGGCCTCGACATCGATCTCGTGCCATGGGCATTTGCACATATGCGTCCTCTTCACTCAGATTTGTTGTCCCGCTGGAAGCCTCGCTCGCAGCTTTATGACATTGTCCTGCCACTGTCGGGGGCGGTGCGTTCCAGTCTTCAGTGTTGGCTTTCCCCGCACAACTTGCATCAGGGGATGGACCTGGAGACTCCCTGCTGGACCGTAGTGACCATGGATGCCAGCCTCTATGGCTGGGGAGCGGTTTGTCGGGACACAGCGGTCCAGGGCCAGTGGACCAGGCAGGAAGCCTCCTGGTCGATCAATCGCTTAGAGACCAGAGCGATTCGCTTAGCACTCCAGGCCCTCCTCCCGTTGGTGGAGGGCAGGTCGGTGAGGATGCTCTCCGACAATGCGACGACAGTAGCATACATCAATCGTCAGGGCAGCACCAGGAGCCGTCCGGTGGCGGCGGAAGCACAGCTTTTGATCCGCTGGGTGGAGACGCATCTTTACCCGATAGCGGCATCGCACATTGCCGGTGAGGACAATGTCCAAGCGGACTTCCTCAGTCACCACCAACTGAATCCCGGGGAGTGGGAACTCTCCACCGACGCCTTTCATCGTTTGTGCGACCGGTGGTCCACGCCCGCCATGGATCTGATGGTGACGCACCGCAACGCCAAGGCTCCTCGGTTCTTCAGCTGTCAACGAGAACCGGGGGCGGAAGGGTTGGACGCCCTGGTCCTCCCCTGGCCCAAGGACATTCTCCTGTACGTGTTCCCCCCATGGCCGTTGGTGGGCAAGGTCCTACGCCGCATCGAAAGGCATGCCGGAAGAGTGATTCTCATGGCCCCGGAGTGGCCAATGTGCCCGTGGTTTGAGGATCTTTTGACTCTGGCGGTAGACGGTCCACTGAGGTTTCGTCCGTCTCCCACGCTGCTACGGCAGGGGCCCATCTGTTTCACAGAGGCAGATCGCTTTTGTCTAGCGGCATGGCTTATGAAAGGCGCCGGTTGAAGAGTAAGGGTTACTCTGATGTGGTTGTGACCACGCTCTTACGTTCCCGCAAAACTTCTACGTCTTTGGTGTATGTCCGAGTCTGGGGAATATTTGAGTCCTGGTGTATCGACCACTATGTGCAGCCCGCCAAGGCCTCTATTCTGGAAGTTCTAGATTTCTTACAGGCGGGCCTAGCCATGGGTTTGGCATTCAATTCGCTGCGGGTGCAGGTGGTGGCTCTGGGCAGTTTTTGAGGGAAGGTGCAGGGGGTGCCTTTAGCCTCTCACCCGGATGTGGTTTGTTTTTTACGGGGCGCTAAGCACCTTCGCCCCCCGGTCCGGAGTCCTTGTCCTTCGTGGAGGTTGAACCTGGTCCTCAAAGCGCTTTGTTCTGCTCCTTTTGAGCCCTTGCGACGGCTGACCTTGAAGGATCTGACCTTAAAGACGGTTTTTCTGGTGGCGGTTTCTTCCGCTAGGCGGGTATCCGAGCTGCAGGCCTTATCGTGCAGGGAGCCTTTCTTGCGGATCTCCGATGCGGGAGTCTACTTGAGAACCTTTCCCTCCTTTCTCCCGAAGGTGGTATCCTCTTTTCATGTGAACCAGTCCGTGGAACTTCCTTCCTTCGCGTGGGTGGACTCTTCTTCTCCAGAGGCTAAGGAGTTGCAGAAGTTGGATGTGAAGAGAGTTCTGTTGCGCTACTTAGAGGTGACGAACGGTTTTCGACTCTCGGATCACCTATTCGTGCTGTGGAGTGGGCCCAAAAAAGGGCAGAAGGCATCTAAGTCGACGATTGCCCGATGGTTGAAGGAGGCGATATCCTCTGCTTACCTGATTCAGGGTCGTCCACTTCCGTCTGGTCTTAAGGCTCATTCTACTCGCTCACAGGCGACTTCTTGGGTGGCGTGTCAGCAGGTGTCGCCACAGGAAATTTGTAGGGCGGCCACCTCGCAGTCTCCGCATACCTTTGCAAGACATTATCGGCTTGATGTCCGGGCTCCTGAGCCCGGATCCTTTGGGGCCAGTGTGCTCCGAGTGGAACTCTCTCAATCCCACTCTGGTTAAGAAAGCTTTGGTACATCCCAGCTGTCCTGGACTGATCCGGGTACGTACAGGGAAAGGAAAATTGGTTCTTACCTGCTAATTTTCGTTCCTGTAGTACCACGGATCAGTCCAGACGCCCGCACGGGAAGAAGATGGAGAGCCCGCTCAGCTGGTGGCTGGTCAAACTCTATGCAAGTTTGTTCTCTGTCCCTTTTGGGGCTCCGTTTTCCACATGTTTTATTCGTTACATGCGGTTTATGCAGTGTTTCATATCCTCTGCTCTTCGGGGGAGGTAGTTTTTTATGGTTGGCAGTTATGTTTTTTTATATCTTTATTTCTGCTTGGGTACTGAATAATACTGGCAGACACTAGGTGGCACCTCAGGGTATAGGACAGAATCCGCAAAGTCTTGTTCTGTCTCCATCTGCTGGTGGGGAGGCAAAACCCAGCTGTCCTGGACTGATCCGTGGTAATACAGGAACGAAAATTAGCAGGTAAGAACCAATTTTCCTTTAGTTTTGTTCAGGTTTAAAGTTAGACTATTATGCCTAGCCATCTGCTGAAGGTAGAGATGCATGTGGTCTCTAAATGAAAAGTTGAGGGCCAGGGTGAAGAGACAGGAATGAAAAAGTGGATATCATCCAAATAGAGACAGTAACCCACACAGAACCCGGCCACATATGTACAAAGAGGAGCCGTGTAAATGTTTAAAAGCGTGGCTGATAGAGCGAGTCCTGGTGGAGTCCAGATGTTATGGTACATTAGTGAACACAGGGAGAAACCAGAGGAAATCTCTGAGGGACGCCTGTAGTGGTCTTGATGTTCAAATCTGACCTCAGTTGAGGAGTAAAACACAAATCAAACCATCTAGAAGCCAGAAGATGGTGAACTTTATCCCTGGACACAGGGAGAAGCCAGAGGAAATCTCTGGAGGAGGCCTGATGTAGTTTTCTTATGGAGTCATTTGGAGAAGGGGTAGATGGGTTACAGCTTGGTGTTGGTCTTCCCCTTTGCTGTGGTATAATCCATCAAAGGCTAAATAACAGAAGAAACCAATAATCAGCAAGAATTGCCAGGGAAAGGACAGTTTGAAGAAAAAGTACAACTGGGTAAAGGTATCTGTAAAGCAGAGAGCGGTGTATACGAAATAGAAAAATACACCAAGCTGGTAAAAAAAAACTCAAAATGGAAACATTAAAAAAATCTAAAGTGAAATAAAATAAATATGTAAAAATAACTGCATATTATTAGCAAACAAGCAACAATCAAATGCAAAGAAGGCATAAAAATCAACAGTTTACCTATCTATGTACAGAAATATAAATATTGTATAAACAAATTCCTAAAGATAAACAATCATTATAAAGCATAAAACTGTAGGAGGGCGGCGGAAGAAGGAAAGTCTGGGAGAGAAAGTTCAGATGCTCACACGTTGCACTCTCCTTCCTGCTAATCTCCTCTAATATCAGGGTGAGCCGAGGTCAAATGGTCTTAGGTAGGAAATATTCCCATGTGCAGCCCAACACCAGCTTCCACAACCTCATGCCTTTCACCTGTCCTCACAGCCCTTTCACCACCACTGCCCTCCACACCTGGCACAGGTATGCCCAAAATCTGTCTCTATCTTTTACTCTAGTGAGTCATTTCAGGCCTTCCCATCTTCCACTTGCTTCCTACAAAAACAATACTGAGGCCAACACCTAAGCCTCCTTATCTATCTTTATAATAAGACAGAGAAGGGGGCCTGGGGGTCTTTATAATAAGACAGAGAAGGGGGCCTGGGGGTCTTTATAATAAGACAGAGAAGGGGGCCTGGGTGTCTTTATAATAAGACAGAGAAGGGGGCTTGGGTGCCTTTATAATAAGAGACAGAAGGGGGCCTGGGTGTCTTTATAATAAGACAGAGAAGGAGGCCTGGGTGTCTTTATAATAAGACAGAGAAGGGGGCCTGGATGTCTTTATAATAAGACAGAGAAGGGGGCCTGGGTGTCTTTATAATAAGACAGAGAAGGGGGCCTGGGTGTCTTTATAATAAGACAGAGAAGGGGGCTTGGGTGTCTTTATAATAAGACAGAGAAGGGGGCCTGGGTGTCTTTATAATAAGACAGAGAAGCGACCTGGGTGTCTTTATAATAAGACAGAGAAGGGGGCCTGGGTGTCTTTATAATAAGACAGAGAAGGGGGCCTGGGTGTCTTTATAATAAGACAGAGAAGGGGGCCTGGGTGTCTTTATAATAAGACAGAGAAGGGGGCCTGGGTGTCTTTATAATAAGACAGAGAAGGGGGCCTGGGTGTCTTTATAATAAGACAGAGAAGGGGGCCTGGGTGTCTTTATAATAAGACAGAGAAGGAGGCCTGGGTGTCTTTATAATAAGACAGAGAAGGGGGCCTGGGTGTCTTTATAATAAGACAGAGAAGGGGGCCTGGGTGTCTTTATAATAAGACAGAGAAGGGGGCCTGGGTGTCTTTATAATAAGACAGAGACGGAGGCCTGGGTGTCTTTATTATAAGACAGAGAAGGAGGCCTGGGTGTCTTTATAAGACAGAGAAGGGGGCCTGGGTGTCTTTATAATAAGACAGAGAAGGGGGCCTGGGTGTCTTTATAATAAGACAGAGAAGGGGGCCTGGGTGTCTTTATAATAAGACAGAGAAGGGGGCCTGGGTGTCTTTATAATAAGAAAGGGGGCCTGGGTGGCTTTATAATAAGACAGAGAAGGAGGCCTGGGTGTCTTTATAATAAGAAAGGGGGCCTGGGTGGCTTTATAATAAGAAAGGGGGCCTGGGTGTCTTTATAATAAGACAGAGAAGGAGGCCTGGGTATCTTTATAATAAGACAGAGAAGGGGGCCTGGGTGTCTATAATAAGACAGAGAAAGGGGCCTGGGTGTCTTTATAATAAGACAGAGAAGGGGGCCTGGGTGTCTTTATAATAAGAAAGGGGGCCTGGGTGTCTTTATAATAAGACAGAGAAGGAGGCCTGGGTATCTTTATAATAAGACAGAGAAGGGGGCCTGGGTGTCTATAATAAGACAGAGAAAGGGGCCTGGGTGTCTTTATAATAAGACAGAGAAGGGGCCTGGGTGTCTATAATAAGACAGAGAAGGGGCCTGGGTGTCTTTATAATAAGACAGAGAAGGGGGCCTGGGTGTCTTTAAAATAAGACAGAGAAGGAGTCTGGGTGTCTTTATAATAAGACAAAGAAGGGGCTTGGGTGTTGGCTTCAGTATTGTTTTTGAAGGATCAAGCTGAAGATTGCACAGCCTGGAAGAAAGTTTTTTACAATAATGTTGTGTAATATTCCCCATAGCCACCAAGGTTAGTGAGGCTGTTGTAAAATGAACCCCCTTCCTCCTCCATCCCTCTCCACGAATGCTCACTGCAGTTTGGGTGTAACCCTGCTCCCTCCATGCAGCTCACCCCAGTCTTCTAGGAAGCCCCCATGCCATCACTGCACCACTGTTGCTTGGGGTTGTAATCGGCGCTCTGTGCACATTATTCCAGTGCTTCTTTACCATCCTCTTCTCGCCTGGGATTCTGCATTTACCCCACGCTCTGCACTGAATATTTTTTACAGTTGTGAGCCACTTTATGCAATATAGAAAAGCAGAATATACATAAGAATGGATTTAAATGTTTAAATTCCAGTACAGTTTCTGTCTCGTCCGGGAAGCCATTTCAAACATTCATCACCCTTTGTACAAAGATTATTTCCCAATGCTCCTGAGTCTACTCCTTTGGAGGTTCATATCATAACCCCTAGTTCTATAAATTCATTTCTATTGAAAAAGGTTATTAATACCTTTCATGTATTTAATATCTCTCATGCCCTTCACTTCTCCTCTCCTCTGGAGTAGACATCTTTAGGTCCTTCGGCTCTGATCTGTGAGAACCGCATGGCAGGAGGAGGAGCAGGATTAGATTCACCGGGCTGCTGGAATCTTCTGCCACCAGCACCAGCCCAGGCTAGGGTTGCTGACTCTGAGGGAGAAAATCCCTCCCACATTGAGAGTGGGGGTGGCACAGTCAACTGCATTCTTCAGGTCCTATAGGGCCTTCTTGAGCAACAGGAGGTGGCAAATGTTTGTCCCAGTAGATCATCCTTAGATTTTTGCTTCCTAAGAGAGTCTGCAGTAATCCAAACCTGCAGACCTCCCTGTGCACATCCCCTATAGTCTTCCATCCCATACAAATCCCCCACATGTATATCCCCAGAGCTGCCCCTCTCCCATATACATTCCACAGAGCCCCCTCCCATCTCCTATCATACACATCCCCATCCCCCACAAGTATATCCCCAGAGCTGCCCCTCTCCCATATACATTCCACAGAGCCCCCTCCCATCTCCTATCATACACATCCCCGCATGTATATCCCCAGAGCTGCCCCTCTCCCATATACATTCCAGAGCCCCCTCCCATCTCCTATCATACACATCCCCATATGTATATCCCCAGAGCTGCCCCTCTCCCATATACATTCCACAGAGCCCCCTCCCATCTCCTATCATACACATCCCCATATGTATATCCCCAGAGCTGCCCCTCTCCCATATACATTCCACAGAGCCCTCTCCCATCTCCTATCATACACATCCCCCACATGTATATCCCCAGAGCTGCCCCTCTCCCATATACTTCCACAGAGCCCCCTCCCATCTCCTATCATACACATCCCCCCACATGTATATCCCCAGAGCTGCCCCTCTCCCATATACATTCTACAGAGCCCCCTCCCATCTCCTATCATACACATCCCCCACATGTATATCCCCAGAGCTGCCCCTCTCCCATATACTTCCACAGAGCCCCCTCCCATCTCCTATCATACACATCCCCCACATGTATATCCCCAGAGCTGCCCCTCTCCCATATACATTCCACAGAGCCCCCTCCCATCTCCTATCATACACATCCCCCACATGTATATCCCCAGAGCTGCCCCTCTCCCATATACTTCCACAGAGCCCCCTCCCATCTCCTATCATACACATCCCCCATATGTATATCCCCAGAGCTGCCCCTCTCCCATATACATTCCACAGAGCCCCCTCCCATCTCCTATCATACACATCCCCCACATGTATATCCCCAGAGATGCCCCTCTCCCATATACATTCCACAGAGCCCCTCCCACCTCCTATTATACACATCCCCCAGAGCCAGCATTGATAGGGAACTCCCACCCCGCTGAATGCTTGAGGTGCCACTTACGTTGGCAGTAACTGTGGCCAGAGTCCTCCATACACAATCCCCAGGCTACCCCCATAAGCAGGGGCGGATTGGCCTATCGGGGGATTGGGCATCCCCAGGTGGGCCGGTCGCTCTAGTCACTTGGTCTGCCTTGTGCGGCTGTGACAGCCACGCTCGGCAGCCCACGTGGTATCTCCTGGGCGGCAAATCCCCGGGCCGGTCGTCATCGGGAATCCGCCCCTGCCCATAAGTCCCTACCTTACTTCTCTTATCTGCAGTCATGCAGAAGTTTCCGTCTGCAGATTTGCCTTCTTTGCTCCTCTTCATGCTCCTCTGATCGCTGCAGTCTGTGGCAGCAGAAATGGAAGCCCTGCCCATCCTATGCTGGAGGAGGGGTCGACAGACCAGAAGCTGCACCAGCATCTCTAATCTGTGGAGCTGACCCAGGCTCCTTGTCTGTCTTACTCCTCTCTGGTGTCCTTCTCTGCGGGCCATAGCAACAAGCAGCAGGCTTCCTGACTTCCGAGTATAAAAAGGAAGGCCTGGCCATGATCCTGGCTGCCTCCTGCTGGAGAAGGGGCCCACAATCCAAGTTGCATTCAAGTTGCTGACTCCAACAAGCATAGCTGGCTGCAGTTACTGGAACGGAGGTGGCTAAGGAAGGCGAGAAATTTTTTTTGGGGGGTCAGGACAAGCCACTGACCCTCAGATCTAAAATGTGCTTACCTCCAATCGTAAAGCAGCTCCCCCTCTAAGAGTAGAGACACAAACTGAGACAGCAGCTCTGGACACCAGCAAAGGGCAGCAGCTCAGCAGTGATGTCACCGTGCTTTGTGACTTCACAATTGGCTGCTCCCTGTCATGCGCTGATGCTAGAGATGCACTCAAGGCCATGGCAGCTCAGTAGTGATCTCACATGTGCTGGGAAAGTACCACTGGCAGCTTTAAATGCAAATACAGATATTTATTCTATATTATTGTGAGCTTCCCTGAAACGTCTTGCTCTATGCTCCATTACATTAGCAGGGTCATTTAAAAACATGAAGAAGCTCCATAGCATTACAAAATATGTACATTATTCTATCAGAAAGTATAATGAAACTAGGAATAATGGCCCCAAATTGAAAGATGTCCATTTAAGTAACTTAGGCCTGGATTTTCTAAGGTCGCAGACCTTAAAAAATCCAGTGGTAATGGGGAACGGGGGGGGGGGGGGGGGGGGCAAAGCAGGGGGCGAAAGCCGGCAGCGATCGCACCTCCATGGTGCGATTGCTGCTGGCCTTCACACCCAATAGCGCCACCATGAAAGGTGGCGCTATTGGGCGCGATACTGGCGGCGATAAGGATTCTTACCTTTCGCCGTCAGCGAAGTTGTCGCGGAGTCCGCTCCGAGGCCGCCCCAACTCCTCCCCTTCCGGTGCAGACTCCACCCCGACTTAGATATCACACGCAAAAAGGGACTTTTCGCGTGCGATACCTTTGGAAAATGACCCCCTTAGCTTGATATGAGTTTCCCGGCTAAGTTACAAGCGATATTCAGTGATATGGCTATGCCAGTGAATATCCCTGTACAAGCCGCTACATAGCCGGATAAGTTATATCTGACTAAGTTAAACCTGCATAACTTATCCAGCTAAGTCTAAATATCACTACTTATCACTATCTAGCGGCTGCTGATATTCGGCAAACCGCTAGTAGCCGGATACTTTCTACTTATCCAATATTGAAAGCGTAGAACGTCCTTTCAGTATCGGGCCCTATAAAGCTAACTAAAACATTTATCTTGCAGTAAGCCTATTTGTGTATGAGATACCTTGAAATGTAAATATCTTCTGATTTCTTCCTTTTAGTGCACAGCAACACAAGAGCAGTTTTGGACTTACTAATTGGAAGAAGGAATACAATACAACATGTGTGTTCTGCACATGGCATTAAATTTAAAACACTTTCATGATTTTTGGAGAGCAAAGTGATTGATGATGTAGTCAAATGCTAAGCTATAAAGTTTATCCCATTTCTCTGCACCTAAGGCTCAGTGCAGACAGTTTTTCCTGTGGCATTTTTTGGCCATAGTTCATTTGTGCTCTTTTTTAGCCATGAAAATAATGTTTCTTCTGAGCAGCTGTTAGCATTAGACTCAGCAGTGAAATCGACACTATCATTCAGCGTGTATTTTATTTAGCATGCATGGCAAAAGCAGGCACCTCCATGGGATGTAATAAGGGGACGGCATGCAAATAAGATAAGTGCAGAAAATCCACGCAAAACTAATATCTG
The DNA here is from genome assembly GCF_901001135.1 of Rhinatrema bivittatum. Classification (NCBI taxonomy): domain Eukaryota; kingdom Metazoa; phylum Chordata; class Amphibia; order Gymnophiona; family Rhinatrematidae; genus Rhinatrema; species Rhinatrema bivittatum. The sequence goes on along the minus strand of NC_042617.1, from coordinate 277,896,938 downwards.
CGCAGACATGCATGCTACAATGCGTATTGAAAACCCTATGCAATAAACTGCATATAAACCTGCATTAATGTGGTGGCCCATGATTGATTCTCATTTAAAAGCCTTCCCCTTTCATAAGACAGTAGTGAGTTTGTGGTCCGGGAGTGGGGCTGAAGGTGGGTAGAGCAATGTCTAAACCCTTCATGATCTGATCTGTCAGCATCCACAAGGGAGCTATAATGGCAGATGCCAGTGAGCAGGGTAAATGTAGCAGAGATTTGGAAGGGGCTACACAAGCATTCAGCATTTCTGACAAGTGCCTATTCCCTCTCCAACCTCTCTTCTGGCTTCTGCAGCTTTATTTTTCAACCTCTAGACAGGCGCTCGTTTACACATAATACCTGCCCTAACCCAGGTACTAAAAAACCTGCTTAAAAAATCCCGCACTAATGCCAGCACAGCTCTCTGCATTGCCCAAGAATAGTTAATTGTCTCCTTTGTATGGGATTAGCCTGGCCTTGCGCTAAATCAATTGCAGTTTTTGAGCAGGTTTGTGCGCAAGTTTGTTCCATGCTAATCGTGTTATTATATATATGCGTAAGATTAGGGCAGGGAAATGGACATAATACCTTATGCTAAAACCCGGGGCAGATCTACTACAGCGTATTACATCGGCTCCAGGGAGCTGATGTAATTATTACATCAGCCTCCATGGACTGATGTAATAATTACATCAGTCCATGGAGGGCTCAGTCTGCATGTACAAAGTATGTGCAGACCTTAGACTGAATTTTCAAAGCGGACTTAAATGCTTAAATCCAGTTTGAAAATTAGTGTGTTCACAAAATCCACAGCAACACATGCACACACATTTACACCTACTCATGTGCAAATTCATTTATGCATCTAGATGTGAATTTTCAAAGTTACAGAGTAAAAATAGCATATTTATTTATTTTTTGTTTTTATATACTGATGATCCTGTATACAATACATATCGCACCGGTTTATATATGTGTGTAAGCTGCTTACACAGCATATATGTGTGTAAGCAGAAGCGACTTGTGTGCATGGTATTTTATAAATATCAGACATGTATTTATTTTTGCTTTCACATGAACATATATGAACGTAAAAAGGGGGCAGTCTGGTGGTGGTCCCACACCTAAGTTGCTATTTAAAAAGACACTTATCTACGTAGATTTGTTACTTACTCACGTAATGTTACAGCAGCTAATTATTTATTCATTTATTTATTTTATATTCTGCCGTTCATGAATTTCAAAGCGGAGTGCATTCAGGTACTGTAGATATTTTCCTGTCCCCTACAATCCGGTGTAAGTGATATTAAATGGGTTTAGTGTGTGGAGCTGACTGGGTGGGAAGTTTGAGGGAAGTGGGCGGGGTTCAGGCTGAAGAACCAGGAGGGTCTCGATGTCCTGGAGAAGGACTGGGTAACTGCTGGAGTAATTGATAAAACTGGTAATTTCAATTATGTAAACATGTTTTAAAAATATGACATGCGTACATCCCAGTTTAGTTTCATGTGTAAAATATACACACGTACATTTTAAAAATAGGTAGGAAAAGTGCGCGCGTTTAGTGCACTGAATGTACTGGGGCGTAAACATACACACGCACATATGTTGTAGGGCAAAGATCTGTGTATTTTATAATATGTACGTATCTGAAATCGGTGGTTGGCCAGATACGTGTGTATATGCCGCTGCGCACAGTTTGAAAGTTATCCTCTAATTTAAAAATTGAATGCATATGTAAATGCTATCCTGGCCACAGCTTGCACCCTACCCTGCTGTATGTGAAAAAGTACACACAGGATTACTTCAGCATATAATTTAACCTGTGCAGCTACAAGGGCAATTTTCAACAACCCATTTACGTGCATAAAACTGTGTTTGCTTGATTTAAGCATTGGATGTGCTTTATTTGCCAATGAAGTTAGCATCAACATCATCATGAGTTTTAGACCTTCACACAGCTCTTTTTCCGAGGCATTTGAATCAAGCAAAAGTGCAACATTTTAAGCATCATTTTCACAGGGCTGATGTAAGGGTCTTAGGTGCAGAATTTATTTATTTATTTTTTAATCATTTCTAATCCATCTTTAAAGGAATGGCCCTCCAACCCTTCCTTAACCTTTGTCTGACCAGGCTAGATGCTTGCTCCACCTTAAAAATCATAGGGGCCAATACAATAAAAAGAACGGAAGCGGGTGCTGAAAAGTCAGCGTCTGCTTTCTTAACGCACGCATGGCGCCCTCAAGGGGGGCGTTCTGCTAATCTCAAATTAGGGGGGTCACGCTAGCAAGGAGGTGCGGTGTTGGAGAACGTCTATAAACCACTTCAAATGGTAATAATCCAGTAGATATTGCTGGATGAGAGTTGATGGCGAATTCAGCCCATGGAAGCAATTCGGCCCAGTTGTTCTGTCGTGATGTGATATAGGCTCAAATAAACTGCTTCATGGTACGATTCAACTGTTCCGTTTGGCCATTCGACTGTGGATGGTAGGCTGAAGTATAGTCTAGAGTGATGTCGAAAAACTTGCACAAGGCCTTCCAGAATCGTGCCGTGAATTGGGACCCACGGTCAGATATGATGTAAGAAGGTACTCCATGGAGGCGGAATATGTGCTTTATGAAGAGCTTTGTGAGCTCCAAGGCTGAAGGTATGCCAGGGAGTGCCACGAAGTGTGCCATCTTGCTAAATCGATCCACTGTCACCCAGATGGTATTCATTCCTCCAGAAGTAGGTAAATCGACCAGGGCTGATTCTGAACTGGCAGTGGTTGCATCTGACCCCACGGTTGTCCAGAAGCAGGTTTGTTCTTAGCACAACTGGTGCAGGATGCCACGTAGGAATAGGTATCCTTTTTGATAGTAGGCCACCAATATAGCTCCTGTATCTTGAGCAGGGTACGGCATTGGCCAGGATGACCAGCCACCTTGGAATCATGCGCCCAAAAGAGCACTTTCTTCCTGAGTCTTTTTGGAATGATGGTTTTACCAGCGGGCACAGACTGGGTAGACGCCAAGAGGATTTTCTTCGGATCAATAATGTGCTGTGGCTCATCAGGCACATCCTCCGAGTGAAAAGAGTGAGAAAGAGTGTCTGCTCTGGTGTTTCTATCTCCAGGGCGAAACTTGAGCACGAAGTCAAACCTATTAAAAAATAGGCACCATCTGGCCTGTCTGTAATTCAGGCGTTGTGCGTGACAGAGATACTCTAGATTTTTATGATCCATGAATACGGTTATTTGATGTTGAGCGCCTTCGAGCCAAGGCTGCCATTCCTCGAATGCAAGCTTTATTGCCAAGAGCACTTTATCGCCAATCCCATAGTTTTTCTCAGCAGGAGAAAAATTTCGTGAGAAGAATGAACAGGGATGTAAGGCTTTCGAGTCTCCTGTTTGGCTTAACACGGCCCCTACATCCACATCTGAAGCATCAACTTCGACGATAAAGGGCTTGTTGGGGTCTGGATGCTGCAAGCATGTTCCGTGGAGAAGGCAGTTTTTAATTTCTCAAATGCGGAAATGGCCTCTGCTGACCATTTTGAAGCGTTGGCACCCTTGCGGGTCATCGCAGTTAAGGGTATGGTTAAAGAAGAGTAATTCTTTATGAAGCTTCGATAATAGTTGGTGAACCCCAGGAATCTCCTTAAAGCCTTCAAGCTGGTAGGTTGGGACCAATTCTTGATACTTTCAAGCTTATGAGGGTCCATTTGGAAGCCTTCTTTTGACACGATGTAGCCTAGAAAAGGCACTGAGTCTTTGTGAAATTCACACTTAGAGAGTTTGGCATACGGCCGATGTTCACGAAGACGGTAGAGTACTTGCTTGACGTCTGCAATGTGGGTGTCCAAATCCTGGGAGAAAATGAGTACATCGTCCAGGTAGACCACCACGTTCTTATACAGAAGATCCCACAAGATGTCGTTCATCATATTTTGGAAAATGGCGGGTGCATTGCACAACCCGAACGGCATTACAAGATACTCAAAGTGGCTGTCTTGCATATTGAAGGCTGTTTTCCATTCATCGCCGCTCCAAATGCGAATGAGGTTGTAGGCCCCCTTCAGGTCAAGCTTTGAAAGTATCTTGGCCCCTTGTAGCCGGTCAAACAGCTCCAAGATTAACGGCAAGGGGTAACAGTCTTTGATTGTGATTTTGTTTAGACCTTGGTAATCGATACATGGATGCAGGGTACCGTCCTTCTTCCCCACAAAGAAAAAGCCTGCGCTGGCTGGTGACTTTGATGGTCGGATAAAGCCCTTCTGGGGATTTTCTTCGATGTATTCTGACATTGCTTTATTCTCGAGAGTTGAGAGAAGGTACACTCTTCCCTTTGGTGGCTCAGTGTTGGGCTTCAGTCTTATGGCACAGTCATAAGGCCTATGTGGAGGAAGAATGTCAGCCGCTTCTTCGGAGAATACATCCCTGAAGGATGCGTATTGGGGCGGCAGCCCTGGCATTACTGGAGTCGTAGGCATGCACATGATAGGCGAAATCTCCTGAAGACACTTCCCATGACATTCTGGGCCCCAACTGGAGAGATCCAAGGATGCCCAGTCAAATTGGGGTTGGTGCACTTGTAACCAGGGTAACCCCAGGATGATAGGGTGCGTGGCCTTTTCCAGTACAAAGAAGGAGAGCAATTCCATATGGAGAGCTCCGGTACAGAGAGTAACTGGTACGGTTTGGCAAGTCACGTTGCCCGGTAAGGGCTCTCCATGAATGCAGGATAACAGTAGTGGATCTTTCAACTTGATGAGGAGAATCCTCAAGTACTCCACTAGATGTCTAAGAATGAAGTTGCCTCCTGCCCCTGAATCCACCAGGGCAAGAGTCTGAACCGTGACTGGTCCGTGAATCAGCAAGACTGGAAGAGAAAGCAGAGGTGAGGGCACGGTACGGCCTAAGAACAGTCCTCCTGCAGGACTTAGGCCCATCCATTTTCTGGACGAATGGAACATGTAGAGACATCGTGGCCGGGCTGACCACTGTACATGCAAAGGCCGCGCTTTTTCCAAAGTCTTCTTTCTTTGGAAGTTAAATGTCCATGACCAAGTTGCATTGGTTCATCTTTAACAGCAGCAAGAATTACTGGAACCATCGGAGGTGCGGATATAGAACTAGCCAGTTTCAACCCAGGTAACACCTTAGGCCAGAGTTCCTTCACCTTGTCCCGGAGCCGGTGATCAATCCGAGCGGCCAAGGTTACTAATTCGTCCAGCGAGTCAGGTGTTTCGCGAGCAGCCAGCTCGTCCTTTAAACGGGTTTCCAGGCCTCTGCAAAAGAGTGTCTTGAGACATTTGGGGGTCCAAGCGAAGTTCTGCCACAAGAGTTTTGAACTTGATGGCAAATTCAGCCAATGATCTGCTGCCTTGCTTCAATTCCACCAAAGCAGAACCGGCTAGAGCAGTTCAAGCAGGGTCATTGAAAATGGATTTAAACAAGTCCATAAATCCTTCTATGTCCTTCAAAATGGGGTCCTTGTGCTCCCACAAGGTAGATGCCCAATACAAGGCCCTACCATCCAGGTATAAAAGTATGTAGGTGGTCTTGGAAAGAGCCATAGGAAATAAAGATGGCTGTAAGGCAAAGTGCATGCAGCACTGGTTTAAGAAGCCCCGGGCCTTCTGGATTTCACTGGAAAAGTGGACTGGAGCCGCCAGTGGTACAGCAGTTTTTAAAGTTACCTCCTGTAACTGACCTTCATGGTTGGAAGCTGTGCCTTGAACCTTCTGTGTGTGTAGCTGATGAAACACTGAAGTAAGTTTCTCCAAGGCGTCTTGCTACTCCACAATGCGCTGGGCCAGGCCCGGTATGGCCTGCAAGGCATGGAGTTGTGCCGGATCCATGGAGTTAGCAATCTGTTAGTGTTCGTGGTAGTTGTGGGTGGATCCTTGGGCCAGTGGCAGATGACCACGCCTTCGGGAGAAGATCCCGAGAGGGACCACCGATCAGGCTCAGAGTATGGAGACAGACACACACTAGTTCTTTTATTAAACAGTATAATGAATCACCAGAGGTGGCAGTAGTGAGCTGGAAGTGCCTGGCTGGGCTGTGCCCTCAGATACTGGAACAGTGATCCTGGATAACTGAGCTGTAGAGAAACTGAATATAGTGAGTAGGCAGGGTATGCAGAGTTCAGGAACAGAACCTTGATGGTAACACTCACACAGTAGTCTCTTAGGAGCTGGAATGAAATAGGCCCTCGAGGTGTGAGTACCTGGTTCCAGGGAAAGCTCTGAGAGAGAGATGGTAACTCACTGGTGTTGAAGGCAGCGGTGACTTCCTGGCAAAAGTGGTATTCAGGAGCAAGTCAGGGAACGTAGGCCTTCGAGGAGCGAGTACCGGTTCCAGACTGTGATCTGAAAAGCAAAAGAGAAAGCGAGGCCCCCCGAGGAGCGGATACCCCTGGTAAGTCCGAGGAGGCAGCGTAGCAAGGTATGCGGAGAGCGAATCCCATCCGCCGATACCTGGAGGAAAGCCCTGTAAGCGTAACCTTTGCAAACTCGATACGTTAGCACTTTCAGAGACTTTAAATATCCAGTGAAGATGACGTCACCTCAGGGGGATGCCCCTGAGGTTCGCGCCATTGCTGGTACTTGAGTCATGACCACACCGCGCGCATGCCCTTAGGCTGCTGGGAAACATGGCGGAGTGCAGCGTCTAGCCGTCCGGGGACGCTGGAAGGGAATGGCACGATGACGCTGCGGCAGCCAAACTTCCAACAGGCAAAGAGGGCGTCGCCAAAGAGGTAAGGTGGACGTAGTGGAGACTTCGGGCAGCGACGGTCGCAACACCCTTACAGCTCATCAAACAAAAAAATATTTTCAAATTCTGGTGTCACCTCACAGTAACAGCAGCACAAACATCTTCCACTGCTAGACACATTGTGAACTTACCCAAAACCCCGCAAAAAAGACACTCAGAATCTATACAGAAAACCTATCATAATGTAATAATAACACCAAGGACTCAAACAACCATAACCCGTCCTGTGAAAAGGCACAGGTAAATATTACACTGGGTCTCAGAATACCAATACTCCACCTACTGAGGAAACAAAGCAAACCAATCGCTATAGATCCCTACACACACACTACATGCTAGCAGAATCTCTCATCATGGTCACACGCATAGAGCAGAGACAGACCCTCATCAAATACAGAATAAAGGGTCACAAATTAGAACCAGCAATATGCAGACAAAAACTGAAATGGAAACCCCAAGAAGCTGATTCTGTATGTAACAATGGATAAACAGAACCACCATCAAATAATAGAATCAAAATAATAGCATCAATTATAATAGTAAAACTATTCTGATAAAAGAATAAATATTTCAAAACTACTGATGAATAAAATAACATCTATTAATTACAGACATATACATTTTTTAAAAATTTCCCAAGCACCAATAAAATGTTTCAAAACATCAAACACATCAAATATCACCCAATAATTAAAACTAATAAGGATTTTTAAAAAGCCCCTACTGTCCATAACTGGGAACTCTTGATTTCTAGTCACTCTGAGATTTTTGAGGATTAGGGGTATGGGGGGGGGGGGGGGGGGGGCACGCAAACTTTATCCTCTCTCTCACACACATATTCATATGTCCATTCTGTCTCCCACATACACTGTCACATACACACACATACGTGGACTTATACACACACACACAACCTCTCTCTCTCTCTCTCTCACAGTCACACTCTCATGCACAGGCTGTAAAACCTCCCCCCCCCCCCCCCCCCCCCCCACTCACACAAGTTCCCTGTACGTACCAGGATCAGTCCAGACTGCTGGGTTTTGCCTTCCTTTCAGCAGCTCCTCAGTATTTCTCTGTCTCCAGCAGACGGAGGTGGTGCAAAACCTGCGGTCTGCACTTTTGGTTGACGTGTAGGCTAGGCTCAAAAAAAAAGAAGAAGTAGAAAGAGAGGATAGTTTTTTGCAGTGCTTAAGAGTAAAGTTGTTAAAAAAAAAAAGTAAAAGGAACTCTGCAGATCAATTGCTAAAAGAGGATCAGCCTCCCAGGGGCTTGGCAGGTCTCAGTGAGACTATCCCCCCTGGTAGTAGGCAATTCAGGAGCTGGCGTCGGCGGTCCCGCATAGCTCCCTGAAGATAAGGCTTTAGGGGTGACACTGGTAGTCTGGTGCCTCCCCCTCAGTCCCGGTCTGTTGAAAAAAAAAAAAATGGAAGTTTTAAATTTATCCGAAAGAAAAAAAAAAGTAAGACAGCCTTCTGGGGGCACAGCTTTTACCGGCGATCAGCACAGCGCTTCCTGCGGGGAGCATTCATGCGGTGCGGCACACGCTATCGGCGGTTGCTTCGAGATTCACGCCATTTTGTGGTCTGCTTCGTTGCAAACCCCCCCCCCCCCCCCCCATTATGCCGTGCCCATCACGTTGCACGGCCTGCGGGGAGTCTGATTCTCGGCTCTCCCGCACAGACCTTTGTATTCGGTGCCTTCCTGGCAGGGAAGGCACTTCAGTCTTGCTGCCGGTGTCTCGCAAGTGGCAGCCTGATCAGGGCAGTCAGGCCGATCTGATCCCACTGAGCGCGGGAAAGGCGGCCATCTTAGAATCATTTGCAGTGGGAGAAGTTTGGGCTTTAGGGGTAGGGGAGCTCCCTCCTCAGTTTTCTCCGGTCCCCGGCAGCCCAGAAAACCTGTGGGAGCAGCCCAGAGAGGATTTTGGGAGTGATTCCGATATTTTACCGCCCGGGGAGGGCGGGGCTGAGGCCTTCTCGTTGGACTTTGTCCTCCTCATGCACAGGGCTTTTCTGGCCACACAAGCTCATCCAGAGGGAGGCTGCAGTACAAGGGCGGCCAGATGGTCCCCCAAGCAAGGTGCCGAGATCTCAAGACCCCCAGGGGTTGCTGTGAGTAAAGAAGCTTAAAAGCTCATCTCTCCCTGGGGCAGCAGCCGCAGTATCTGACCCCCACGGGAGACGGCCAGGCAGATGTTACCCTGACTCCTCCAACCCCTCCTGGAGGGGACTTGGATGAGAACATAAGAACATAAGAAATTGCCATGCTGGGTCAGACCAAGGGTCCATCAAGCCCAGCGTCCTGTTTCCAACAGAGGCCAAAACCAGGCCACAAGAACCTGGCAATTACCCAAACACTAAGAAGATCCCATGCTACTGATGCAATTAATAGCAGTGGCTTTTCCCTAAGTAAAATTGATTAATAGCCATTAATGGACTTCTCCTCCAAGAACTTATCCAAACCTTTTTTGAACCCAGCTACACTAACTGCACTAACCACATGCTCTGGCAACAAATTCCAGAGCTTTATTGTGCATTGAGTGAAAAAGAATTTTCTCCGATTAGTCTTAAATGTGCTACTTGCTAACTTCATGGAATGCCCCCTAGTCCTTCTATTATTCGAAAGTGAAAATAACCGAGTCACATCTACTCATTCAAGACCTCTCATGATCTTAAAGACCTCTATCATATCCCCCCTCAGCCATCTCTTCTCCAAGCTGAACAGCCCTAACCTCTTCAGCCTTTCCTCATAGGGGAGCTGTTCCATCCCCTTTATCATTTTGGTTGCCCTTCTCTGTACCTTCTCCATTGCAATTATATCTTTTTTGAGATGCGGCGACCAGAATTGTACACAGTATTCAAGGTGTGGTCTCACCATGGAGCGATATAGAGGCATTATGACATTTTCCGTTCTATTAACCATTCCCTTCCTAATAATTCCTAACATTCTATTTGCTTTTTTGACTGCTGCAGCACACCGAGCTGACGATTTTAAAGTATTATCCACTATGATGCCTAGTCTTTTTCCTGGGTGGTAGCTCCTAATATGGAACCTAACATCGTGTAACTACAGCAACGGTTATTTTTCCCTATATGCAACACCTTGCACTTGTCCACATTAAATTTCATCTGCCATTTGGATGCCCAATCTTCAAGTCTTGCAAGGTCCTCCTGCAATGTATCACAGTCTGCTTGTGATTTAACTACTCTGAATAATTTTGTATCATCTGCAAATTTGATAACCTCACTCGTCGTATTCCTTTCCAGATCATTTATATATATATTGAAAAGCACCGGTCCAAGTACAGATCCCTGAGGCACTCCACTGTTTACCCTTTTCCACTGAGAAAATTGACCATTTAATCCTACTCTCTGTTTCCTGTCTTTTAACCAGCTTGTAATCCACGAAAGGACATCGCCTCCCATCCCATGACTTTTTAGTTTACGTAGAAGCCTCTCATGAGGGACTTTGTCAAACGCCTTCTGAAAATCCAAATACACTACATCTACCGGTTCACCTTTATCCACATGTTTATTAACCCCTTCAAAAAAATGAAGCAGATTTGTTAGGCAAGACTTCCCTTGGGTAAATCCATGTTGACTGTGTTCCATTAAATCATGTCTTTCTATATGCTTTACAATTTTGTTCTTGAGAATAGTTTCCACTATTTTTCCCGGCACTGAAGTCAGGCTCACTGGTCTATAGTTACCTGGATCGCCCCTGGAGCCTTTTTTAAATATTGGGGTTACATTGGCCACCCTCCAGCCTTCAGGTACAATGGATCATTTTAATGATAGGTTACAAATTTTAACCCTAGGATGCATACCATCCGGTCCAGGTGATTTGCTACTCTTTAGTTTGTCAATCTAACATAGAAACGACAGCAGAAGAAGACCAAACGGCCCATCCAGTCTGCCCAGCAAGCTTCACACATTTTTTTCTCATACTTATCTGTTTCTCTTAGCTCTTTGGTTCTATTTCCCTTCCACCCCCACCATTAATGTAGAGAGCAGTGATGGAGCTGCATCCAAGTGAAATATCAAGCTTGATTAGTTTGGGGTAGTAGGGGTAGTAACCGCCGCAATAAGCAAGCTACACCCATGCTTATTTGATTTACCCAGACTCAGCCCTTATTGGTTGTTTTTCTTCTCCCCTGCCATTGAAGCAGGGAGCTATTCTGGATATGCGTGAAGTATCAGTTTTTCTTCTCCCCTGCCGTTGAAGCAGAGAGCTATGCTGGTTATGCGTGAAGTATCAGTTTTTCTTCTCCCCTGCCGTTGAAGCAGAGAGCTATGCTGGAAATGCGTGAAGTATCCGTTTTTCTTCTCCCCTGCCGTTGAAGCAGAGAGCTATGCTGGATATGTGTGAAGTATCAGTTTTTCTTCTCCCCTGCCGTTGAAGCAGAGAGCTATGCTGGATATGGGTTGAACGTGAAGTATCAGGCTTATTTGGTTTGGGGTAGTAACCGCCGTAACAAGCCAGCTACTCCCCGCTTTGTGAGTGCAAATCCTTTTTTCCACATTTCCTCTTGCTGTTGAAGCTTAGAGCGATGTTGGAGTCACAGTAACCATGTGTATGTTTATTGAATAAGGGTATTATCTCCAGGCAGTAGCCTTCATTCTGGCAAGCCACCCACTCTTCATTGACGGCCTCTTGACTTTATGGATCCACAGTGTTTATCCCATGCCCCTTTGAAGTCCTTCACAGTTCTGGTCTTCACCACTTCCTCCGGAAGGGCATTCCAGGCATCCACCACCCTCTCCGTGAAGAAATACTTCCTGTCATTGGTTCTGAATCTTCCTCCCTGGAGCTTCAAATCGTGACCCCTGGTTCTGCTGATTTGTTTCCTACGGAAAAGGTTTGTCGTTGTCTTTGGATCATTAAAACCTTTCAAGTATCTGAAAGTCTGTATCATATCACCTCTGCTCCTCCTTTCCTCCAGGGTGTACATATTTAGATTCTTCAATCTCTCCTCATAAGTCATTTGATGAAGACCTTCCACCTTTTTGGTCGCCCTTCTCTGGACCGCCTCCATCTTGTCTCTGTCTCTTCGGAGATACGGTCTCCAGAACTGAACACAATACTCCAGGTGAGGTCTCACCAAGGACCTGTACAAGGGGATAATCACTTCCCTTTTCTTACTCGATATTCCTCTCTCTATGCAGCCCAGCATTCTTCTGGCTTTAGCTATCGCCTTGTCACATTGTTTCGCCGACTTCAGATCATTAGACACCATCACCCCAAGGTCTCTCTCCTGCTCCGTGCACATCAGCCTTTCTCCCCCCATCGAATACAGTTCATTCGGATTTCCACTCCCCATATGCATGACTCTGCACTTCTTGGCATTGAATCTCAGCTGCCATATCTTCGACCACTCTTCCATCTTCCTTAAATCCCGTCTCATTCTCTCCACTCCTTCCGGCGTGTCCACTCTGTTGCAGATCTTAGTGTCATCCGCAAAAAGACATACCTTACCTTCTATCCCTTCCGCAATGTCACTCACAAAGATATTGAAAAGGACCGGTCCCAACACTGATCCCTGCGGTACACCGCTTAAAACTGCTCTCTCTTCAGAGAGAGTTCCATTTACCATCACACATTGTCTTCTGTCCGTCAACCAGTTTGCAATCCAGGCCACCACCTCGGCACTCACTCCTAAGCTTCTCATTTTATTCACCAGTCTCCTGTGCGGGACAGTGTCAAAAGCTTTGCTGAAATCAAAGTAGATGACATCGAGTGCTCTTCCTCGATCCAATTCCTTGGTTACCCAGTCAAAAAAGTCAATCAGGTTTGTCTGACAGGATCTTCCAATGGTGAATCCATGCTGCCTCTGGTCCAGCAATTCTCCCAACTGTAGATAGTTCACTATTCTCTCTTTCAACAGTGACTCCATTACTTTTCCCACCACCGAAGTGAGGCTAACCGGTCTGTAGTTACCAGCCTCTTCTCTGTTCCCACTCTTGTGAAGCGGGACCACCACCGCTCTCCTCCAATCATTCGGCACCACTCCCGTTTCTAGGGATCTATTGAACAGGTCACACAGTGGACCCGCCAGCACATCTCTGAGCTCCCTCAGTATTCTGGGATGAACTTCATCAGGCCCCATGGCTTTGTCCACTTTCAGTTTCACCAGCTCTTCCCATACATTTTCTACTGTAAATGGAGTTACATCTACTCCATTCCCCTCCAGTTTCTTGTTAACTAGTGATGGTCCTTCTCCAGGGTCCTCTTTAGTGAACACAGAACTGAAGTATTCATTTAATATTTCTGCCATTTCTTCGTCTCTCTCCACACATTGATCCTTTCCACCTTTCAATTTCAATATACCACTTTGAACTTTTCTCTTTTCACTGATGTATCTGAAAAATGTTTTGTTACCACTCTTTACCTCTTTGGCAATCCTCTCTTCTGCTTGACTTTTTGCCATCTTGATTAATTTCTTTGTCTCCCTCAGTTCTACCAGATATTCTTCTTTGTGCTCCTCCTTTTGGGATCTTTTATATTTCTTGAACGCTGTTCTTTTAGCCTTTATTTTGTCAGACACCTCCTTTGAGAACCAAATAGGTTTCATTTTTCTTTTGCTTTTCTTTACTTTTCTAACATACAGATTGGTTGCCTTGGTAATTGCTCCTTTTAGATTGGTCCACTGTTGATCCATATCTCTTTCATTCTCCCAGCCTTTTAGTTCTTCCTCCAGGTACTTCCCCATTTCTTCAAAGTCTGTGTTTTTGAACATCAAAACTTGGGTTTTTGTGCTTCTTTTCCGTGTCCTTTTTGTGATATTAAACCATACCGTTTGATGATCACTGGTGCTGAGGTGGGCACCCACCTGGACGTCTGAGACATTATCTCCATTAGTGAGCACTAAGTCGAGTATAGCTCCTTCTCTCGTGGGTTCCATTACCATTTGTTTGAACAAAGCTACTTGCAGGGCATCTACTATTTCTCTACTATTATTAGATTCTGCAGATGGGATTCTCCAGTCTACATCTGGCATATTAAAGTCTCCAACGATCACCACTTATCCTTTCTTTGCTATCCTATGGATGTCATCAACCAGATCTCTGTCCAGCTCTTCCTTTTGGTTTGGAGGCATGTAAACCACTCCAATAAAAATGGATGCCCCATCTTTTTTTAAGTCGGCCCATAGTGCTTCTTCTTTGCCCCATCTTCCTTGCAGCTCAGATGCTTGGATATTGTTTCTGACATAAAGAGCCACTCCTCCCCCTTTCCTATCCTCTCTGTCCTTCCTTAACAAGTTATAGCCTGGTATTGCCGTATCCCAGTCATGAGATTCCGTAAACCACGTTTCCATGACAGCAACAACGTCCAAGTCCACCTCCACCATTAGGGCTTGCAGCTCTGGGATTTTATTACCCAAACTACGAGCATTTGTGCTCATAGCTTTCCAGCTTTCTTCGTTCAGGTTACTGCTGTTCCTGGACTCCTTTTGTGACCTATTTAGTTGAGTTTTGTTATCCACTTTTCTCTTTGCATTTGTGCAAGGGAAGAGATTAATGCCTCTGATGACAGAGTCAGCCATCACCGTGAGCTTTTTCCTTTGGTTTCTGATCTGGAATTTCTGTATGCATTGGGTTTTTTCTCTCCTCTCCGATAACACTTCAATCTTTTTCTCAAGGACTTCTTCAGAATTTAATACAGGGAAGGTATTTTGTACTTGTTGCACTTGATATAGTGTGTGTCTCCGGAACACAGGTCTTATTCTACCAGAGCCCACTGTAATACTTTTTAAGTTCCTTAATGGTCTGTGTGAGTGGGGGGATGGAGTTGTGGGCTGCACAGCTTTCAATAATGGGTGTCTGTGGGTTATAGGTCTTATCCTACCTGAGCCCACAGTAAATCTCTTTTTTCTTGAGTTTTGGTTATTCAGTGGTAAGGGGAAATTATTTCCTGAATAATGTACAGTGGCTGAGACTCTCTTTATTGAAGCTAATTCATCTTTAAAGTCATCCAGCTCCTTTTCCAAGGTAGAGAGTTTTGAACAAAAGGGGCAAGCCTTAAGTTTCCATATGATTACCCTCAATATAAAGGCTCCACAGCAGTTGCATTGAATAGTACTCATTTAGGTAAGTTATTTGATTGATACACCTAAGGAATAATCAATTTACTAATTTATCTTGTTGCCTATTATGAAGTTAGGATGACTACATTAGAATCTGGCCTACTACATCTTCCAGGTTCACAGTGATTTCGTTCAGTTCGTCGGACTCATCACCCCTGAAAACCATCTCCGGAACTGGTATCTCCCCAACAACCTCATTTGTAAACATGGAGGCAAAGAATTCATTTAGTCTTTCTGCAATGGCCTTATCTTCCCTAAGAGCCCCTTTAACCCCTCTGTCATCTAATGGTCCAACCGACTCCCTCACAGGTTTCTTGCTTTGGATATATTTTAAAAAGTTTTTATTATGAGTTTTTGCCTCTATGGCCAATTTCATTTCAAATTCTCTCTTCGCCTGTCTTATCAATGTTTTACACGTAGCTTGACAATGCTTATGTTTTATCCTATTTTCTTCAGATGGATCCTTCTTCCAGTTTTTGAAGGATGTTTTTTTGGCTAAAATAGCCTCTTTCACCTCACCTTTTAACCATGAGGGTAATCGTTTTTCCTTCCTTCCACCTTTCTTAATGCGCGGAATACATATGGACTGTGCCTCTAGGATTGTATTTTTAAACAATGTCCATGCCTGTTCAACACTTTTAACCTTTGCAGCTGCACCTTTCAGTTTTTTTCTAACTATTTTTCTCATTTTATCAAAGTTTCCCTTTTTAAAATTTAGTGTTAGAGCTGCAGATTTACTTATTGTTCCCCTTCCAGTTATTAGTTTAAATTTGATCATGTTATGATCACTGTTGCCAAGTGGCCCCACCACCGTTACTTCTCTCACCAAATCTTGCGTTCCACTAAGAATTAAATCTAAAATAGCTCCCTCTCTTGTTGGTTCCTGAACCAATTGCTCCATGAAGCAATCATTTATTACATCCAGGAACTTTATGTCTCTAGCAAGTCCTGATGTTACATTTACCCGGTCAATATTGGGGTAATTGAAATCTACCAAAAATATCCGGAGCTTATGCAAAATACAACGATTAGGTAAGCACTACTGAAAAACACGTTGTACAATATTATTTCAAATTTGATGTGTGTATTTTTCTAAATATAATTCACTTACTAACTTATTAAAGACCATCATAACACCCGTGGTCTGCATGCATTTGATGCCTGTATTTTTAGCCACTTTGGGTCATCTTTAATCATTGGTCCTATAAAATTTAAACTTAAACAGTCTTTTTTTGTTTTTGTAATTTTTGCATTTTTTATATACTCATGTAGTATGTGGAAAAAATACTTCCCTCAGTGAGGCGAAGTTTTGCTGTCATGCAAGTCCCGCTCAGGTACTTCTACTGGCGTATAAGAGCAATACAATTGCCTACTTGTTCGGCGTTGCTGGTTCACCATACAAATCTCTTCCTCCGTTCGCTGTTTTTATGGGCGCCACCACGCTGTACATTCATCTAGATTCAGCGCCACCGCGCTGCTCGCTGAGATCCTGCTTTGCCGCACGGGTGTCCCCCGTTTGTTGTATACTAGCGCCGCCGCGCTGCTGCACAAGTCGGGGTTAAGCGCCGCCACGCTGGTTCACAGAAGTCCAACGTACGTTTCACAGTGATTGCTGCTTCAGGGACTATAAAATATACTTAAGGAATACTTTTTAAGAATGCGTTTTGAATTCCACATCTGTATCCAACATTTACCATGTTTCCAAGCTTCACGCCATGTCCTGATTCTGGCGTCTATGTGACACATAAGTTAGTAAGTGGAATTCAAAACACATTCTTAAAAAGTATTCCTTAAGTATATTTTATAGTCCCTGAAGCAGCAGGTGACCTCTGGACTCCTCTCCCGGGGGATGCTGGGAGCGGTATGCAGATGAGCCTTCTGGTCCTCTTCTACTGCAAAGGGAGCGGGGCCTCTGGAAGCTGGGGCTGTGGAATTAAATCCCTGGATCGCTTGAGGTGACCTCTGGACTCCTCTCCGGCGGGATGCTGGGAGCAGTATTCAGATGAGCCTTCTGGTCTTCTTCTACTGCAAAGGGTGCGGGGCTTGTGGAAGCTGGGGCAGTGGAATTCAATCCCTGGATCGCTTGCGGTGACCTCTGCCAGGGGATGCTGGGAGCGGTATGCAGATGAGCCTTCTGGTCCTCTTCTACTGCAAAGAGTGCGGGGCCTCTGGAAGCTGGGGCTGTGGAATTAAATCCCTGAATCGCTTGAGGTGACCTCTGGACTCCTCTCCGGCGGGATGCTGGGAGCGGTATGCAGATGAGCCTTCTGGTCCACTGCAAAGGGTGTGGGGCCTCTGGAAGTTGGAGCTGTGGAAATCAATCCCTGGATCACTTGCGGTGACCTCTGGACTCCTCTCCCAGGGGATGCTGGAAGCAGTATGAAGATGAGCCTTCCAGTCCTTTTGTAAGTTTATTTCATTTAGCTCCTGGCTCTCAGGGAATGAGTCTGATCTCTGGAGGCTAGAGTAGCAGACTTGGAGGAGCTGAGGCAGACAGAGAGGTACATTGATGAGACCTTCAGGGAAATAGTAGCCAAGTCCCAAATCCAGTCTGGCAGCCCCAGTGTTGCCTTGGATCAGAAAGGCTTCCCAATAGGAGAACATCACACTGGTGTAGCAGGAAGAGATCCTGTAGCAAGGACCTGCTCTCCAGGTGATGTGTTGTCCTCTCGCAGGAGGGAAGGGTTAGGCCGGCCATCATAGTTGGTGATTCAATTATTAGAAATGTAGATAGCAGGGTGGCTGGTGGACGTGAGGATCGCCTGGTAACTTGCCTGCCTGGTGCAAAGGTGGCAGACCTCATGCGTCACCTAGATAAGATTATAGACAGTGCTGGGGAGGAGCCGGCTGTCGTGGTACATGTGGGAACCAACAAAATAGGAAAATGTGGGAGAGAGGTTCTGGAAGCCAAATTTAGGAATTTAGGTAGAAAGCTGAAATCCAGAACCTCCAGTGTGGTATTCTCTGAAATGCTTTCTGTTCAACGTGCAGGTCCCCAGAGGCAGGCAGAGCTCCAGAGTTTCAATGCATGGATAAGACGATAGAGCAGGGGATTCAGTTTTGTAAGGAACTGAGGAAACATTTGGGGAAGGGTGAGACTTTTCCGAAAAGATGGGCTCCATCTTAACCAGAGGGGGAACCAAGCTGCTGGCACTACATAAGAACATAAGAAATTGCCATGCTGGGTCAGACCAAGGGTCCATCAAGCCCAGCATCCTGTTTCCAACAGAGACCAAACCAGGCCACAAGAACCTGGCAATTACCCAAACACCAAGAAGATCCCATGCTACTGAAGCAATTAATAGCAGTGGCTATTCCATAAGTAAGCTTGATTATTAGCAGTTAATGGACTTCTCCTCCAAAAACTTATCCAAACCTTTTTTGAACCTAGCTACACTAACTGCATTAACCACATCCTCTGGCAACAAATTCCAGAGCTTTATTGTGCATTGAGTGAAAAAGATTTTTTTCCAATTAGTCTTTAATGTGCTACTTGCTAACTTCATGGAATGCCACCTAGTCCTTCTGTTATCCGAAAGTGTAAATAACCGATTCACATCTACTCGTTCAAAACCTCTCATGATCCTAAAGACCTCTATCATATCCCTCCTCAGCCATCTCTTCTCCAAGCTGAACAGCCCTAACCTCTTCAGCCTTTCCTCATAGGGGAGCTGTTCCATCCCCATCATTTTGGTTGCCCTTCTCTGTATCTTCTCCATCGCAACTATGTCTTTTTTGAGATGCGGCAACCAGAATTATACACAGTATTCAAGATGCGGTCTCAAAAAGGTGATAGAGCAGCTTTTAAACTAGAACAAGGGGGAAAGCCGACAGTCACTCAGCAATGCATGGTTCAGAGAATGTATCCTTGAAGGATACTAATGAAACGGAGAGTTAGGGCATCCAACAGAGAGGTTCCAATAAAAGTAAACGTAGTCCATGTGCCAATATGTAAAAAATCACTGAAGCTAATGATTTCCACATTATCCCTAACAATTTAAAAACTGGTTTTTAATACAAACAAAAAAACCACTTTGAAATGTTTGTATACCAATGCCAAAAGTCTAAGTAGTAAGAAGGGAGAGTTAGCGAGTATAGCAGTAAATGATGAAATTGACATAATTGCATCACAGAGACTTGGTGGAAGGAGGATAACCAGTGGGACAGTGCTATATCGGGGTACAAATTATATCGCAATGATAGGGAGGATCAACTTGATGGGGGTGTGACACATTATGTCCGGGAGGGTATAGAATCCAATAGGATAAAGATCATACAAGAGAGACGGAGCTGGGTCATTTAGGAAGGCATTGACCCGGGTATGAAGACAGTCCAAGGACAAGACCAATGCCTCGAAGAACTGCTGCTGTTCTTGCACCTTGGAAGCCAGGCCTGGAATGGCCTGGAGGGCACGTGGCTCCACCAAATCCATGGCCTTTGTAATCTGTTGCGCTGGAGGTAGATTCTTGGATTGAGGTGGGGTTGACACAACCGAAGGTGAGGGCCCACGGGTCCTACCATCAGCAGGTGGAGTAGGCTGAAGCTAGAGGCCACTGGTGCTTCACCTATACCAGCCAATTTCCCCTCGGTTTGAGCCTTTGGGTGCTGGGGCTGGCAGGACTTAGGTGGGCCTCGAGAGAGGACAATGAAGGTAGATAGTTCAGCCCAGAGACAGCAGTCAGCAGATGGCGTAGGTCTATCCAAGATGGGTTGCAGAACTGGAACTAAAGCACCAAGGAACCAGGGGAGACCGAGGGTGCTTGAGCAAAGAAAGGCAGAAGCCTTGAAAGTCCACGTCCAGAGGATAGAGACAGAGAGAGATGCATCAAGCAACGTGGAACTCTGGACAAGAAAGAGTCTTTAGCAAGGTCATCCGTAGTAATGATCAAGGCACGGAGAAGGCAGACATGGTCAGACGTAGCAATGGATAAGGCACGGAGAAGGCAGGCATGGTCAGACATAGCAATGGTCAAGGCATGGAGAAGGCAAACGTGGTCAGGCAAAGCAGAGGTCAGGCTTGGAGAAGGCAGGCGAAGTCAGGCATAGCAGAAGTCAGGCTTGGAGAAGGCAAACGTGGTCAGGCAAAGAAGAGGTCAAACCGAGTAGAAGATCTAGAAGACAAACAAGATGAACATGGGAGACAGGAACCAGGAACACAGGAACAACGAAGAGTCAGCAACTAGCTCTCAGAAACCGGAAACAGGGAACCATGGAGACCTGTTGCAAAGACAACGCTTAGGAGCGCTGCCCGAGCTTATATACACAATAAGTGGTGATGTCAGCATCCAGGTCCACAGCTGGGTTCCTGCCGCGGGCCCTTTAAAACCATCAGAGTTGCGCGCGTGCCTAGGAGGGGGCATGGCGCCATTGGTGGCGTCCCTCCGCTGAGCAAGTGGAGAGGCCTGTTTGAGGGAGGAATCCTGGCTGGAGGTCTCGGGCAGCACGGCAGGACCAGGGACAATGGCGGGGGCCCGAGTACGGAGCCGGCAGCCGACTGCCGCCAGGACTGTGAGCTAAGCATTGAGATCCGTCTGGGAAGGTGAGAGGGCCGCGCCGCAGGTCTCCCGCGGGCGACAAGCGTAACACAAGGGACTGTAAAGAACTTTGTTATAATCAGTCTCTGAAAGAATGCTTCTCTTTGTTCATGGAGAAGCATGAGCCCTTTGGACTCCTTACGTTAACTACAATGTTGTTAGAATTTAATTAACCACCCAGAATACGTCTGGTAACTGGGTGGAGTAAAAATTACTATAAATAAATTAAAGGAAAGTTAATAATGACATTTTATAATTTCAGGCAGGGAGTGTTCTGTCTCGATAGGTACTTTCCTAGTTTTTCACTGTTGTCCTGTTTTCACAGTGTCCTGCTTTCACAGTAGCTTGTCTGTTTCTGTTACTGATGCTGTGTTGCATGCTTTACTTTGCATAGTTTAGTTTCTGTGTTTACTATTATACTGCCAACTGGTGGTCAGGCTGCACTTTCACAGCTTCTGTTATAATCTGTTTAGATGGTTTTAAAGGGTTAACAGTGACTGAAGCTGAGGAGAGATTTCTTTCCTTGTGGCTTTCTCATCTCTGCTCAGTACTGGTTAGGCCTATATGAATCAGCAGCAAACTTGGCCAACCCTGCATAATTATTTTAATTTTACCTATCCTTATTTCAGTGGCCCAGATAATGCTGGCAGCTCTTGTCTTCAGTTTATGCACAGTTCTTTGTTTTCATCTTAATAAAGTTGGAGTTGAACTGGCCTCCTCTGTGAGTAAGGACTGAGTTAAGCTATCTTTTAATGCTGAGCATGGGAAACTCATAGTGGAACAGAATAATTTTACCAAGAGAAGTTTTGGTCCGCAAAATCATTACTTTAGTTTTGTTCAGGTTTAAAGTTAGACCATTATGCCATAGTCATCTGCTGAAGGTAGAGATGCATGTGGTCTCTAAATGAAAAGTTGAGGGCCAGGGTGAAGAGACAGGAATGACAAAGTGGATATCATCCAAATAGAGACAGTAACTCACACAGAACCCAGCCAGATATTTACAAAGAGGAGCCATGTAAATGTTTAAAAATGTGGCTGATAGAGCGAGTCCTGGTGGAGTCCAGATGTTATGGTACATCAGTGAACACAGGGAGAAGCCAGAGGAAATCTCTGAGGGAGGCCTGTAGTGGTCTTGATGTTCAAATCTGACCTCAGACGAGGAGTAAAACACAAATCAAACCATCTAGAAGCCAGAAGATGGTGAACTTTATCCCTGGACACAGGGAGAAGCCAGAGGAAATCTCTGGAGGAGGCCTGATGTAGTTTTCATATGGAGTTTGATTTAGTTTCCTCTATAGAAATTCTGAATGTAATTTCACAATTGAACAATACCACCTGTCCTATTTTAAATATTTCAACAGTTACTTTCAGAGAAATCTTTGTCCTCTTGAAAGTTTCTATCACATATATTGTGAATGCTTCATTGTCAGTGGGTACATTACCTAAGGCTTTGAAATCGGCAGTGGTGAAACCTTTATTAAAAAAGGCAAATTTAGATAGTGGCAATTTGATCAATTATAGGCCTATCTCTTCTCTTCCTATATTAGCGAAAGTGATTGAAGGTATTGTTCTTAAACAACTGACTGACTTTATGGACACTAATGAGATTTTGAGTTCGCATCAATTCGGCTTTCGTCGTGGCTTCAGTACAGAATTACTTCTTATTTCACTCGTTGACTCTCTTAAAAGGAACCTTGATAGAGGTGATCAGTTTTTGTTAGTGTCTCTTGATATTACTTCCGCATTTCATTCTATTGATCATCAGATTTTGTTGTCTCGTTTGCAGAAATGTAGTATATCCGGGACAGTTCTTATTTGGTTCGAAAGTTATTTGTCAGATCGGTCTCAAACAGTTAGATTCAACTTTCAATCGTCATCTTCTCAGTCATTAAAAACTGGGGTCCCACAAGGCTCTGCCTTGTCGGCTATGTTATTTAACATTTATTTGGCCCCTATTACAAAACTGTTGTCCATCATTACTGATGGATTTAAAATCTATGCGGACGACATTCAGTTTTACATTAAGGTACAACAGTCATGGCAAATCAATTCTGACACCTTGCACTTGTGCATAGATTCAATCAAGCGATAGCTAAAACAAAATAAACTCATGCTGAATACTAACAAGACCAATATCGTATTGATTCATCGGCCTCATTGTACACCTTCCAACGATTCAATTCGCATTGATGACATCTCATTCACCATTGATAAACCCATTAGGAGCTTAGGAGTTTTATTTGATCCCACTCTGTCCTTTCGTCCTCATATTAGATCCCTTATTAAGAGTGGATTTTTCAAACTTCGTCTTATTGCAGGGTTGAGGCAATTGCTATTTGTTCGAGATTTTCTGATTGTAATTCGTGCCATCATTTTTCCTCACTTAGATTATTGCAACAGTTTGTTTATCGGTCTTCCTAAAACGACATTACATTCGTTACAATTACTGCTTAATTCGGCTGCGCGTCTAGTATCCCATTCGAAGCGTTGTGAGCATATTTCTCCAGTCCTATATAATCTGAATTGGCTACCAATAACTGAACACATTACTTATAAAATAGCTATGATTGTTTTTAAGTTGTTAACTTCAGATTCCTCTTACTGGCTAAATGCTCTTCTACGCATTTATAAACCATCAAGATGTTTACGTTCTTCTCAACTGAATTTGCTAGAAGTTCCTTCTGTTCAACACACTCACTTATATAGTACTCGTGAGTCCTCTTTTTCCATTGCTGCGCCAACACAATGGAATCTTATTCCATTTGAGCTCAGGTCTTTGGATGATGCAAAAAAGTTCAGACAGTTATTGAAAGAGCACCTTCTCCATCGTGCATACAACATATTCTAGAGTGCTGCCTGTAGAATAAATACCTTTACAGATGTGAGGATTCTGTTACATATTTTGGGTGATTGACTATTTATTTTGTTTATATGAGATTGGTTATTTTTGTTTCTGTGAAATACATGTAATTTGTGTGGTATTGTATTTATTATTTTTATGTCTTCATTATGTATGTTAATGTTGTAAATTGCCTAGGCCTCTCTGTGTTAGGCGATCAATAAATTTTAATAAATGAAATGAAATGAAAATGAAATGAGTCATTTGGGGAAGGGGCAGATGGGTTACAGCTTGGTGTTGGTTTTCCCCTTTGCTGTGGTATAATCCATCAAAGGCTAAATACCAGATGAAACCAATAATCAGCAAGAACTGCCAGGGAAAGGACAATTTGAAGAAAAAGTACAACTGGGTAAAGGTCTGTAAAGCAGAGAGCGGTGTATACAAAATAGAAAAATACACCAAGCTGGTAAAAAACTCAGAATGGAAACATTAAAAAATCTAAAATGAAATAAAGTGAAATAAAATAAATATAAAAAAGAACTGCATATTATTAGCAAACAAGAAACAATCAAATGCAAAGAAAGCATAAAAAAATCAACAGTTTACCTATCTATGTATAGAAATATAAATATTGTATTAACAAATTCCTAAAGACAAACAATCATTATAAAGCATAAAACTGTAGGAGGGCGGCGGAAGAAGGAAAGTCTGGGAGAGAAAGTTCAGATGCTCACACGTTGCACTCTCCTTCCTGCTAATCTCCTCTAATATCAGGGTGAGCTGAGGTCAAATGGTCCTAGGTAGGAAATATTCCCATGTGCAGCCCAACACCAGCTTCCACAACCTCATGCCTTTCACCTGTCCTCACAAGCCTTTCACCACCACTGCCCTCCACACCTGGCACAAGTATGCCCAAACTCTGCCTCTATCTTTTACTCTAGTGAGTCATTTCAGGCCTTCCCATCTTCCACTTGCTTCCTACAAAAACAATACTGAGGCCAACACCTAAGCCTCCTTATCTATCTTTATAAGACAGAGAAGGGGGCCTGGGGGTCTTTATAATAAGACAGAGAAGGAGGCCTGGGTATCTTTATAATAAGACAGAGAAGGGGGCCTGGGGGTCTTTATAATAAGACAGAGAAGGAGGCCTGGGTGTCTTTATAATAAGACAGAGAAGGGGCCTGGGTGTCTTTATAATAAGACAGAGAAGGGGGCCTGGGAGTTTTTATAAAAAGACAGAGAAGGAGGACTGGGTGTCTTTATAAAAAGATGGAGAAGGAGGCCTGGGTGTCTTTATAATAAGATGGAGAAGGAGGCCTGGGTGTCTTTATAATAAGATAAAGAAGGAGGCCTGGGTGTCTTTATAATGAGACAGAGAAGGGGGCCTGGGTGTCTTTATAAAAAGACAGAGAAGGGGCCTGGGTGTCTTTATAATAGTCTTCCTAAAGTTTTCTTGTCCACCTGTTTTAATGTATTCTGCCCCTGAGGCGACTGTTCAGTTCCATTTAAACCGGTGCGATATGTGTTGTATACAGGAACATCGGTATATAAAAATTAAAAATAAATAACATAAATAAATAATAAGCCTGTCCCGGCTAAGAACAGAATTGGTCTCTGGCTGCAGGGGGAGACGGCATATACCTTCACCGCCACACTTGGCTTCCTGCACCTGCAACCTTTCAGCTGTTTCCAACGCTAAGTCCATGCTGGCTGAAAAACCAGCTAGAAGACCAAGGCACTCATCTGATGGACCACGGAAATCACCTCAGGAATTCTCAACTGGGGAGGGACCATTTAGTATCACCACAGGAGAGCAGCGCAAATTAAATTTCCTTCTTCTAAAACCTGAAGCAGTCCCCAGAAGGAAGATGCACATCCACCATCTGCTGGAGATGAATACGGGCGGGATGTCAGCTTTGCTCCATCTCCATCTGCTGGTAGAGGTGCATAACCTACAGGTTCTGGATTCATCTATCATGCCGCTAAGAAATGCTGTGCTGCATTGGCAGTAAGTTTTGCATCCAGAACATGCACGCTCAAATACAAGCAGAAAGCTGCACTGGACTGAACCTATCTTTCTGCATGAGCCTTTCTATGACCTCTGTCACATTTGTCTTCCTTCCCTTAAGACTTACAATTCCTGTTTCTTTTTTTTTTTTTTTGTCTATAAGGAAACAGACTAGCTCACCTCACCTCCGTTCAGTTCAAATCTCAGGGAAGCCGTAGTTTATTTATCTTACTCCACTTCCCTTCTATAACAATTAAAAGTGATTCACAATTGAAAATATATATATATATATATATGAGGCTGTCACGGAGTGTGATGAAGACTGGCCTGTCATTTCTTAATGCCTGTGGTGAAACTAGGAATTATGAAATCCAGAACAAACGCATGGCCAATGCAAACATTAGAATCCGGTTTCTAACTATCCTAAATAGCCTTCCAAGGGGAGGCTTTGGAGCTATCCTTTACCATTTTTTTCTTAAGAATTTTGCATAAGATCTAATGGACGTACTAGAAACTTGTGCTGCTATAAAGGGTCTGGGTTGCTTATCAACGCCATGGAACGAAAGGGGTTAACTCGCCTCTCCTTGACGTCACCCTTTCCCTCTGTTGAAGAGGAAGCAAGCAAAACTAGCCCGGGAGAATCTATTCCTCTTTTGAAGAAAGCCTAGGCTCACTGCTATCAATAAATTATAATAATATATCTGATTGGTAAATAGTAGACGTAATATCCACCCACTGGAAGGGTAGGTTTTTCTGTTTACGAATCCAACGATAAGCCCTGCCCAATCTGTGACTGTTCTGGACATTTCCTGACCTGTATATTCCCACCCCTGGGGCAAGGATTTTGTTGTTTGGCTCTGCAGCCTGCAAGGGATACCTTGCTTACTTTCTATTGGGCTGAAAATCTATCAATCAAAACTTGGCTGGCGATCCGTAGGCTCAACAATTTTGTCATTCGTTTGATTACTTTGCCCAGCGAAGGATGGGAGGAGAGAAGCTTTCTATTGGCTGGCTCGCCCGGCAGCTCGCCTGTCTTCCTTCCGTCGAATTTCCTCCTCCTATATTCAGGGAGTTCGTATTGGCTGAGAGGGTGGCTTATCAGGTCGGGGGCCCCGCCCTGAGGGTTTGGTTGCGCGGCTGTTGTGTTCGACGGTGGAATAGGCTCGGGAGCGGGTGAGTGACGCCGCGGTTCTGAGACGTTGAATCTGCACCGGTGCTCCCAAGGGCTCTGGTGGCTCCTGGCCCAGGCCGAGACCCGAGTTCCCTAGCCGCTGCCGTCGCGGGAGGCGCAGCGCGTCTCGTGGAGCCCCTGGCTGTAGCAGGCCCGGCAGAAGCGAGAGAGGGGCGGGGTCTAGAGACCTGAGAGGAACGTGATGGGATGGGGGGCGGCGGCGGCGGCGGCACCCCGCCAGACCTTTATATTGACAAACATGTGGTTGTATGTTGTGCCCATCGCCTAACGCCGAATTGCAGCTTCTTCCCCTTCTCTCCCCCCCATGTGAGGCAGCGCTGATTCAGGACTGGGTTTCTTAACTTGATGTCAGCGGGAGTGGCCCGCGTCGGGGTCGCAGTCCCAGCCCCGCGTTTAGCGTTGGCCGGCTTTTCCCTTATGGCCGGAGCTTTTCCTCAGGTGTCCGGTTGAGTTGGAAAGAGACTTCTGTCCTTCCGAAACGCTGGTTTGACGATGTCTCACGTTGGCTTTGCCTTTTGACTCTTAGTGGGCAGCAGTGTCCGTGGTTCAGGATGCGATCTTTAGCTACATTGGTGGGAAGCTCTTGCCACTTGAAAGAGTGATTAACTGTTAAGTTCACAGAGTGTAGCAAGTCATTCATTCATGTACCCTTCCTTTATTTTCTCTCCTCACACCATTGCCGTTAAACTATATTTGTGGAACACACGAACAATTTAATGTTTAAACAATGTTTATGACAGTGACTGATCATGGTTAATTTAAATCTGTATTCAAAATCAAATACTTTAAACCATGGACCAATTCTATAGCTGCCTGTCATTTGAGTAAGAGTTCATAGGAGATGCAACCTGTAGAAAGAGGAATCCTCAGGCTGTGATAAAGGATGTGTTAAAGTGGATATAGATAATAAACCAAACAAGTCCCAAAATAAACTAGGTGAAACAAAGGTACTCTTGAGTATCAAAATTTTCAACCCATATAGGTAGACCACCATACTAGGCTTCTGTAGAGTGTAATCAAAATGGATAGAGTCTATCAGCATGCATTCAGCATGGAGCCTATTTAGTTTGGATACTCATCAAAGGAATTAACTTAAGATTGAGCATTGACTGAGAGAAGCAGAAGGCCAGTACAATCCAAACATAGTATTGATGGCAAAAAAGTTTTCCCAGTAAATTTCTTAGGGTAGCAACTGCCACTCCATGCAAGTTACCCCCAAGCCTTGTATTTTAACAAAGCAACATTTTTACTGGGTGAGGAGCCTGCTTGAAAATTCAGACGGTGCTGCTTGATGTGCTTTGCTTTTGAACTTGGCCGGAGAAGCAGTCCTGTGCTTTTTCCCTTATGTCGTATCAGTACCCTGGGCCATAAAAGTCGGGCCCCGTGTTCTCTGAAAGCAGAGAGCAATTGCATCAAGACTTATTGGTTGAGTAGTAATCCCCATGCATATTGTTTAGGGTAATAACTGCCACCCAGCAGATTACCACCATGCACCCTTTCTTTAATTTCTGTCCTTCCATCCTCTGAATTCTTTGACTGTTTTTGTGTTCGCCACCTCCTCTGGAAGGGCATTTCAGGCATCCACCACCATTTCCATGAAGACATTTTTCCTGACTGGTTCTGAGTCATTCCCCTGGAGTTTCATTTCGTGACCCCCTAGTTCTACAATTTCCTTTCCAATGGAAAAGGTTCGAAGTATGTGCATCATTAAAACCTTTCAGGTATCTATCATATCTCCCCTTTACCTCCTCTCCTCTAGGAAGAGAGGATATATATCTAAGGGAGCAGAAGTGAAAGTACAATAGAAAGTGTTCCCAAGATGCTGGTTGGTTGAATCAGCCCTATGGATATTTGGCAGTGCAACAATAGTTTATTCAGGACCTTTGTTCTTTTGGGGACTCTCCAAGAGGACTGACCACTAAAGAGCATTGCTGCTACTTTGATTATATTTGACACCATCTGTTGCATAAAATGAAATGTTAATATGCAGTATCTCTTTATTCATGAGACTCAGAAACAAAACAAGAGCAAAGTTAAAGAAAAAGTATACAAGCTCTTGGAGTAAAGAAAAGTGCATGGCAACACTATAAACATACTGATATGCCTCATGAAATGACTTTTTTTTTTTTTTAAAGCAACCGCAACCCATAAACCATGCACCTAGCTAATAAAGCCAAACAGCGTCCACCACACCCATCCTGCATACTCGTGCACAAAAATCAAACACTCCAAAGGATGTTCCCAGTCTCATTCTAATTGAGCTGGAAGCTCAATAGAGCAGGAGAAAAGTGCTGCTTCTGCTCCTGCCTTTCCTTCCCATCCCACCCCCCCCCCCCCCCCCAAAAAAAAAAGATGCACTGAATAAACATCTTAAGAGGTAAGAAGCTCTGAACTGTCTCTTTGTAGGTAAAGAAACTTGTCTGTGCCTAATCAAGATCAGAGTATTTGGAATAGATCAAATAGCTGTGCAGTGGGAACCTTAAAATGAATCCTGCTAATAATTGTGTTGCCCATGTTCAGGACACAGAATTCTGCACAAAACAGGAAAGCTGTCAGCACAAGGTGTTTGGTGCAATCTCTTATGTCTGACTAGGAAGACTGTTCCACCTGCTCCCCACCTCCTCTGAATGCTAGAACTTAGGAGCAAATGTTTTTCCATATACAATTGCCACCTCTTATCAAATTGGCTTTTGCAGTCAAGACAGTTTCAGATGTGTTTAGAAATGGCCCCAAAAATTGTGATTACATGTAAACTGCATGTTTCCATAGATACTGATGAGGTAAGAAATTTTCGTTAGGCATCCTCTTGCCATTTCTTCCATGTTGGTGTGTGTTGGAGATGCCATCACTCATGGTGCTGTCAGCTTAGTGTGTGCAGTGGGATCAGTCAGGAAGCAACATCACACATGCCTGTCAACCTGGTTCCATAAGTCATTCTTGCTGTTCTCTCCCCAACTAGGCATACTTTAATAAGAATATATTAAACGTTAATCTGTGTGCACTGTGTGTTTTCTGTACTTGCTGTTCCCTCTTGGCTTGTTGCTGATGAATCATGGAACAGAAGCTTTCCTGTGGTGGTGGTCTCATTGTCTTCTGGATACCTGTACCGATAGGCCATTGTCAAGCTACCACTGTGGGGAAATGACAGAGAGAATTGGTATAGTAGAGGGCTGGCTGTACAGAAAAGGATTCATGGAATTTTCTACAGAGTTCACACCATTAACACCTGCTAGGTTACCCTGAATTAGGGGGGTGGGGCCAGTCTGCATCCTCTTCAGCCAGCCAGACCAGTCCAGTCCAGATGCATTGGTTGTACTCCCCAGCCAGCAGATGAAGACAAGAAAATAAAAGCTGCAGTCAGCCTGCCAATATTCTGTCTCCAGAAGTTGGTATGGAAGCATCCTATGCTGTGACAGCCCTGCTTTTTAGGTTGGTGAAGAAGAAATTTGGATTGTGCTTGCTTTTAGGGTGGTGATCTTGTGACTTCTTCAAGGGGGCTCTGCTCTGGGACCAGGTCTTGGACTGTTGGGTACCCATCATCCTACCTCCTCTGTTTTTCTTTAGGGGCCTGTCCACTGACCTGGATTTGCCATTTTCTAGCTAGTGGCTGCCCTTGCTGCCTTTTTTTATATGGGAGGGGGTTGGGGGTTAGGAAAAAAAAAATCTAAATGATTAGAGGCTTTAGGCAGTCCGCTTTGACTGGAGCAGCTGTGGAGGCTGGACTGGCTCGTGGCAGGAGTCTAGCATTTTCAGCATTCCTCCAGGACTTGGAAGTAAGGGCAGCAATGGGAGATGTTATCAGGAGCATGGGAAAAAGACCCCACTCTGCTCCAATTGTGCTATACATTCTTTGCTGGGGGAAAGAAGCATTGCACATCCTGTCAGTAGGAGAGGGGGAGAGAGATCTTTGCCTAGTGGGGGTCATCGAGCCAGCCTGTTCTGGTGGGCTTGCTGCTACTGCAGGTTCAGCAGCCATCTTGGTTCCACAGGAAGGAGGGAGTTTAGATCAGGGGCCACCTCCTTTTATTTTTTGCAGCATTGGAAACTGAATTTGGACTTCTGGGGCCTGGGCAAGGAGGTCCACAGGAGCTGTTCATCAGTGCAGGAGACTACCTGCTTCTATCTGGTCAGCTTTGCTGAATTTTTAAAATGCCTGCCTCAGACTTTTTGCCTGGGGCAGACTGTGGTTCCAGAAGCTCCAGGCAAATATGCTATTGTGTTCTGGGCCAGAAAGGAAATAGAAAAGGACCTGGAGGGTATTATATCCTCTGGTTCTAAGGTTTCATTGTTAGCTTTTAGAGAAACAATTAGTGTAGATGAGGGAAACTTGGAAGGAGGGATTTGTCTTTTTCATAAGAAGGAACAATCTTCCTAATTTCTCAGTACTTAGAGATTTTAAATATAGCTTGGGAAAAGAGATGGATTCTATGGGGGATCCAATTATGGTGGGGCTGTGAAAGCCTCCCAAAATGTTTCCCTTCCCTTTGTCTATTAAAGAATTGATTTGGGGGAAATGGGACTTCGGAGACCAGTTTTAAGGAAGGAAAACCATGACACAGGTTGAGTGAGCAAGAAAGACTTTGCATCCTAAGTGAATGCTCTTGTTTCTGCTGTTACCAGAAAGGCCACCATTCTTATGGAAGGAGAGCTTCACTTAAGGATGCACAAGACTGGAGGATTGAGGCTGCCCTTGAGCAAGTCTTTGCTGTTGGGTTGGCTTTCTATGTAGCGGGAATGTGGCCAGGGCTGGGCTGTGTTTGGAGTAGTGCATCCAGGATAGTTCTTTGAAGGGTCTTGTTTCCACCCTGGATGAAGCTGCTCAGATGGAGCCCAGGGCAGCTTTGTTGGCTGATGCATGTTACAATTTTGTTTGTACTGTCTAGGAGTAAGTTCTCTATGGTGTCAGCACAATGTTTTTTATGGTCATACAATTGGTCAGCAGACAATATTTGTAAGACACAGTTAATGAAGTTCCCCTTTAAATGAGTTCAATTCTTGGAGAAGTTTGAAGTTCTTGGGGAAATCTAAGGAGCACAGGTTGCCTAAGGATAAAAGGCTTTATTTTCCACTCCAGCCCTGGATATGTTGTTGGGATCCCAAAAGGAGGAGAGAAGGAGTTGTCTGGCAATTGGTGTTCTAAGCCCTATAGAAGGTTTCAGTCCAATAAAAGGAGTTAAAGGCCCATACACTGGTGCAGCTGCCAGTGTTCAAAGCACTTGATGAAGGTTTGGGGACCCAAATATTACAGTACAGGAGAGATTTTTATTTAAAAAAAAATTTCTATTCTGTCTATGTGGATTAGAACAATAAAAATAATAGCCAATAAAATGGTATATTACTTTTTATCTTTGTAATTTTGTAAGACAAATTACATATCAAAAGTACATTAGATATTAAATACATAATCAGGTAGAAGGAAAAGCTTGTTTAAACAAATGTGCTTTTGAGAAGTTTCCTAAATGGTTCAAGTCACATTTAGATAGGTGCACCTGTTGGGCACGCTGAGATGTAGAACCTGAACCAGGCCATATTGAACCCAATGATTCCGAGAGATGCTAGTCTGCTCAGTAAGATATCATGGCTTACTGAATCAAAGGTGGAGGCAGTGTCAAGAGTAATCAACATATACTTGGTACCCAAGTCAAAGCCCCTGCAGACAATGTCAATAGAGAGCAATAATATCTCAGTATTGTGGTACTGTGTTGCGATCCCCCCTCCTGCTGCGTTACAGGAGGTCTCTTACCTTCCTCCAGAGGCCGCTCTGAAGCCAGGGCCTCGCCTACGTTCCATCCGGGACTTGCTCCAGGGCCTGAGAGGCCTAGCTGTGCCTGTGGTTTGCATGCCTCTGCGTTTGGACTTCCTGGGTTTCAGCCACGCCCGTTTCCCTAGGGGCTGGCCCGCAGCTCTCTACCCTAGTTATAGGACCAGCGGTGGGCGGTCCTGGCAAGCTCCTCCCAGGGAGTTGCCTTCTACCTCCAGTATTTAAGGACTTTCTGTTCACTTGCAAGAGGCCTTTGGATCAGGTCCTACAGTCGTCTGTATCCTTGCTGATCCAGGTCTTCCGTGATCATCATATGCTTTGATGGATCCCTGTCCAGTGTCTCTGCCTAGATGTTTGTTCCTGTGCCTGCCAGCCATAAGGACTTCGGATGTGAGTATCCCAGCATCGGAGTTCCTGTTCGCCTGGAGTTTCCCTGCACCCTCCTTCTCAGCGTGGTCCGCGACCAGCCTTCCTGGGCTGTGTAGGGCGCGTCTGGGACAGGGTGGTCCGCGACTCAGTCCCACGGGTGGGCTGAGTAGGGCGCCCTGATGGACAGTGCCATGTTTCCGTCCAGCCTTGTCTACAGTATCTGCTTCAGCCCTTGCCCAGATGTCTTCCTGTCTCTGCCTTGACCTATGTCCTCGTCTGGTTCCTGAGCCTTCTGTCCTGTTGGGGCCCTGGAGTGGCCAACAGGAGGGATTCGTCCCACGGGCTCTTGAGCTTCTGCCAGCCGAGGGGGCTTCGGATGTGAGTATCCCAGCATCGGAGTTCCTGCTCGCCTGGATCCTTCCTGTGTCTCGCTTCAGCCCTTGTCCTGATGTCTCCGTCTTGCTTCAGCCTGCTTCTGCCCCGTCTGATGTCTTCTGTTTAAGGACTCTGTCTGCCCTCGCCTCTGTCCGGCCTGCTGCCCATTGCCGTTCCCTGCGGCAGGTCCGAAAGGGCCGGGAACAGTCGGAGGACCGTTCATTAGTCAACTTCCCCGTGTTGGCTACCATGGGCATGCAGGTCCGGCTGAGGGTCGGACTCCCTGCTTCTGTTTTTGCCTGCCTGGCTCACCCTGCCTGCTCAGCTCACCTCCCACGGTGTGGCTTAGGGCTCCTCCTTGAGTCCTGCCGTGGCCCAAGGGCTCACCACCACCCGCTTACGACGCCCGCGCGCGCTCGTAACAGTACTGTCCTAAAACCAAATTGATATTGATCAAGACCATGTGTATTGGAAAACTGAGTAAGTTGATGTAACACTGATTCGATAACTTTAGTTTAAAAAAAAAAAAAAAAAAGGAAGCGAAGAGATAGAAGGAAAATTTGAAAATAAAGGATTGGCAGACTCTTTGCTTAAAAAAAAAAAAAAAAAAGTTAGAAGCCTTTTTCAAGGTCTGTGGACTCATTCCACTAGTAAGAGAGAAATTCACAAGACCAGTCAGGAAGGGAGCAATTTCTTGATGTAATACTTTTTTAGTATTGCAGTAGAACTCTGGTCTAATGGGCATATTGTAACATTCATCTTGATTATAATTTGAGAAATATCATCAAATTGAGAAACGGGTGGAAAAAGTCTCACCTGTATAGACATTATCCACAGGAAGGATGACATGATCAGAAAATTGAGCACAAAGATGAGACATTGGTAGTAAAGATGCAAATGGTTGTGTGAAACTAGAATAGAGAAGAGGCTGAGTATATTTGTGATGAGTCAAGGGAGTCTGTTAAATCTTTTTATACTGTTAGTCATTTAACAAGGATTATAAAGAGACAAGGAGATATGCTGTTAGTAATCCTTTTTTACAGAATTGTTGGCTGCCTGTTAGCTGGCCAGTTGATTTTTGTATTCAGAATAATTCTCAGGGGAAGGTGACTTGCGCCACACAGTTTCCAATTTACATAGAGTATGATTCATCTCTCCCAGACTATATGAGAATATCGTGGAACAGAATGAGAGCAGCGAGCGACTCTCTTTTGGGCAGGAACCAATTTGTCAAGTACTGATGTAATTGAAGAATTCTAGTGGTCTTCTAATGAAGAAACTATGGTATCTAATGGCATGTGTAGTAATAGAAGAAATTTCTCCTTGAACTTATCTTGGTCAATGCAACCTCACTTCAAAATTATTGTAGGCAAAGGTATTTTAGTTAAGAGATGGCAATGTATGAGAATGGTCTGACCAGGTAAGCTTATAAGCAAGTATGTCTGCAATGTTATCTGAAAAGATTGAAGTATTGACAAAAATGAGATCAAGGATATGTCCAGCTTGATGAGTAGGGAGAGTAATCAATTGTTGCCAGCCACAAGTAGATATCTCCAGGAAGGAATCGGCAGAGGGATATAATGGCATCTGATCAACATGTAAATTGAAATCGCCCAAAATGATAGTATTAGTGAAATTAATGTTAGAATTAATCAAATTCAATAATGTGTGAAATTGTGAAAGTTTATTCCCAGTCGGTGGTGAGTATGCTCATGGGTCAGGAAGGCATCTACTTCCTTGGTGTATGTGAGCATTTGGAGAACTTTTGAGGATTGGCGTTCAAGCAGAAGGCTTTCATCTAGGAGTGCCTCAGTCCCATCAATTTTGGAATTCCTGCAGGATGGCTTGAATAAATCTTGCTCTCCCTCAGTTCTCTGAAGGTGCAGGTAGCGGCTATTGCTTGTTTTAGGTGTTGCTTGATGAACAGATCTTTGACAACTTCTGTTTCTCATTTCCTTCGTGGTAAGCTTATTTATCCTCCAGTCAGGGAACTAGTTCCTGCCTGGCATTTGAATTTGGTTCTCAAATTTTTTAACTATCAGAAGCTTGAGCCTATAAAGAAAACTTTGGTCAAGCATCTCACTCTTACGTCACTTTTGTGGAAATTTGTTCTGCAAGGTGCGTTTCAGAACGGCAAATGTCATGCAGGGAGCCTTTCCTGAGTTTTCGAATGAGGTGATATATGGTTTAGGTGGCTTCGAGGGCTTTGATAACTCAATAGATAAGAGATTGTGGGGCAGCCTACGTGGACAGGGGTTGTGGATCCATGTTACGTTTGGTCAGCTGTGGGGTTAGGCGCACAATCGGCCGCTCTCCTGGACTCAACACTTCCTTGATGTGGCAGGAACGCTGTGATGACTCTTTCATGGGTAGTAATTGAGTGGTCTGCAGTTAAAGGTTTGTAATGTGTGGGCTTCTGCACATTTCACCCCAGCCTGAAAAATTGCAGCAGCACCTTCAGGGGCGCATACACTTCATAATCGGTCCAGAGCCTAGGTGGTTCATTCTTCATACTATATGGATCATGTAGTTAGAGATGCATGTGCTTTTCTGCGTTTACAATAAATATGGATAGTTGGTGCTGCTAGCTTGTGGTGATAATCACATCTATGCTGCTGCTTGCTTGTATCATGTGCATTGCCCCTTTGAGCATGGTGTAGTAATGGTGTTTGAGGGACCCAAGAACCTTTTTGGAATCAAGTTTATAAATTGCTGGACACAAGTGTTGCCAGTTCCTAACCTTGGTTTCCTGGCCTCTCTGCAACTTTTGGTTGGTTTTGCTTTTACTGCAGGGTTAGTAAAAGGTTTTCCTGTGGTTTACTACTTCACTTTTTTGTGGTTTCTGTAGGGTGAAGTGACAGGTGCCATTATCCCACTGAAATGAAAGGAGATTTTCCTAGCATGTAGACAGATGGACTTGGGACCAGTGGGTTATGCTCCCCTGCCAGCAGATGGAGACGAAGCAAGCTGTCACAGTAGATATATATAACCCTGCAGTGACCCCAGCCTGCCTGTATTCTCAGTCTCCAGCAGATGGTGGCCATGCATCTCCTTATGGGGATTGCTGTGAATTTTGAAAGAATTTTATATTAAGAAAGGAAAGCCCCGCTCTCCTGCGGTGATACGTAACGGTCACTTCCCCAGTTGAGAATTCCTGAGATGATTCAGAGGTGTGCCTTGGTCCAGTAGCCTGTTCCCAGCATGGACTTAACTGCTTGCATAGCTGAAAGACAGCAGGTGCAGAAGGCTAAGCATGGGGGTGATGGCAGATGCCCTCCCCCCCCCCCCCCAAGCCAGAAACCATCTCTGTACTGAGCTCTGGTAAGTAAAATAAATAAATAAATCTTACCTAGAGAGACGGGGTTATATGCCTGCCTTCGGTTTCTGTGCCTTGTGCACCATCCTGTTGGGGTTAGGGGAATTGGGCAGCCTGGTGGGTTGAGTAGCCCACGTGGACTAGGCCCCATGGTAGGCTTTTCTCGGTGTGCTGTGTGGTAGGCCGCGGCGGTGTTTTCGTGCACGCTTGTCCGTGCTTTACTGCCCTCTACAGGACATTGGTATGTGCAGTGCGTCAGCTCTGCACATGTATTAAGCAGAGCATGCCAGGCACTTGTACGCATAACATTTTTGTGTGGTGATACACTCCAATGGGGTGCATTAGTAGTGCGTGCGCCTTCCTGCGCTTATTGCTGGGGTGCCTATAATTTGTCCGTGCAACTTTAAGCATGAGCTGTTTGCATGCACAGTTAGCGCCGCTCATGGTGAGGGTAAACCAGCCTAAGTAGCTTTCTCTTTGCCTGTCATTAGGGCTTCTCAGCCTGACCTGTCTTTCAACATGTCGGTGCTGCTCGGATGCTCAGGGGGAGTTCTCTTTCTCGGATTTTGCTAAGCCTGGATTCCTCTTTCTGATGATGGTCTGGCTGCAGCCTTGGCTGAAAGTGCGCCAGATCTTGGTACTCCCTTGACTGGCTCCTTTGCAGGAGATGGCAGTTCAGTTGGGCCCACTCCAGTACCTTCTGGGCTTGGTCAGGATCCAGCTGCTTTTTCTTGGGAGGAGTGTCTTTTTTCAAGATTTACAAGCCTTTCTTCAGGCTCAATCCTCTACTTTGCCGACCTCTGTCAGGTCGGACCCCCAGCTGGTGGCCCCTCCCTCTTCTACTCCTAAGGTTAAGCGCTGTGGCACCCCTCAGTTTGCCACAGGTTTCCCCAGTGGGGACCCGGATGGCATGGAAGACTAGGCGGATCATTCTTACCAATTGTACATGTCCCAATACAACAGGGCCCTATTCAGGAATTTGCTGAAGCCTTCCAGGACCAGCTTCATGCCTTAGCACAAAAAGATCTAGATGCTGGCAGACATGAAGTATGGTCTGCATATGACATCTTCGACACTGCCTCCAGAGTTTCAGCGGCAGGAATTAGTGCGAGGAGATGGGCCTGGCTAAAGTCTTCAGACCAGAAGTACAGGACAGGTTAGCTGACTTGTCCTATGCTGGGATAATCTTTTTGGAGAAAAGATTCAAGAAGCAGTGGTGCAGCTCAAGAACCATCAAGAGACTGCGTCAGCTCTCCTTACTGCCTTCTGATCTCTCTTCCTCTTCCAAAAGATCCTTTAGGAGAGACTCCAAGAGACAAGTCTACTGGCAAAGGAGATACTATCCCCCGGCATCCAGGGATCGGCCTTCTAAGCCTTACCAGAAAAGCCAACCCAGGCAACCTCGAGTATGGAAGTCACAGCCATCCCCCCAGCCAGGTCCAGCATCTGGCTTTTGACTCCTTCCTAGAGAGCAGTACCCAGCCTCCACTTCTGGCTATTCCCGTCAGAGGCCGTTTGTGCCAATTCTCCAAACCTTGGCACACAGTCACCACAGATCAATGGGTACTCGCTGTAGTAACTCAAGGTTACCACCTCAACTTTCTCTGTTCCACCGGATTCCCCACCTCGGCTGACATGGGGAACATCCGACCACTCCTGGAGCAGGAGGTGTCCCGAGCAATAGAGCCAGTACCCCTCTCCCAACAGGGCAGGGGTTCTATTCCTGGTATTTCCTGATACCAAAAAAGTCAGGTGGTATTCGCCCAATACTGGATCTTCACACCTTTAAACAAATACCTACAAAGAGAAAAGTTCAAGATGGTGACCTTGGGTTCTCTTCTTCCCCTTCTCCAAAGGGAAGACTGGCTCTGCTCTCTAGACCTCCAGGATGCCTACACACACCATTTCAATTACTCCGTCACATCGCAGATTCCTGCGGTTCCTAGTAGGCCCAAAACACTTCCAATATCGAGTGTTACCATTCGGCCTAGCATCTGCCCCACGAGTCTTCACCAAGTGCCTCGTAGTGGTAGCTACCTTTCTCAGGAGTCAGTGTGCACGTTTACCCCTATCTCAACGATTGGTTGATCAGGGCTCCCACTCAGCAAACTGCACTGACGTTCCTACATCTCACTTTGCAAACCCTGATCTCCCTAGGGTTCCTCATAAACTATCCAAAATCCAGGCTAATTCTTTCTCAAACCCTGTCGTTCATAGGGGCTGACTTGCACACTCCAAAAGCGAAAGCCTTCCTACCTCTGGATCGAGCTTTCACTCTCGCTTCTCTGGCCCATCGACTACAGTCTCAACAACATTCAACTGCATGTCATTTTTCTGGTCTTACTGGGTCATATGGCATCCTCCGATGCATGTCACTCCCATGGCTCGCCTTGCCATGAGAGTAATGCAGTGGATTCAGTCTTCTTGGCTAATGTCCACCATTGTCCACATCACCAAACAGCTCCGCTTATTGCTGGCCTGGTGGGCAGACCAATTCAATCTGCTACAAGGCCTTCCATTTCAGGTTCCAGAACCTCAAATAACCTTGACAACAGATGCTTCCAACCTCAGCTGGGGTGCACATGTTGGAAACCTGCAAACTCAGGGCAGCCAAGAGATGCTTTCTCCCTCTCATGGGCCATCGGTCTCCTTTATGCGTACCCCACACTTCCACTCATTTTCAAGACTCTCGTGAAGTTGCGAAGGGACAAGGGGCTAATGATTCTGATAGCCCCTCATTGGCCATGCCAGGTCTGGTTTCCAATTCTCCACGACCTATCAGTACACCAGCACATTCCTCTGGGGAAGGACCCGCTTCTGATCACTCAGAACAACGGCTGCCTTTGTCACCCCAACCTTCAGGTCCTCTCCCTAACTGCCTGGATGTTGAAAGGTTAATACTTCAACCTCTTAACCTTTCAGAGCCGGTTTCCTGTGTCCTAGTAGCTTCACAAAAACCTTCCACAAAGCAGTGTTATCGTTACAAGTGGAACAGGTTTATGGTATGGTGTACTTCCATGTCCATCGATCCCTTCACGTGTTCCACACCAAAGTTTCTGGACTATCTCTGGCACCTGTCGGGCCTCAAAACATCGTCTATCAGGGTACATGTCAGTGCGGTAGCCGCCTTCCATAAAGGTGTCGGGGATGTACCTATTTCAGTACAACCCCTTTTTAACACACTTTTTGAAGGGCTTGCTCCACCTTAAACCTCCTCTGCGCCCTCTGGCCCCTTCCTGGGACCTCAACATGGTTTTGGGCAGCTCATGAAACTGCCGTTTGAACCTCTCCAATCCTGTGATCTCCGCTATCTCACTTGGAAAGTGATTTTTTGGCAATCACATCCGCTCGCAGAGTTAGTGAGTTACAGGCCTTAGTCACCTACCCGCCTTACACTAAACTTCTGCATGATAGGGTAGTTCCCCGCACTCACCCTAAGTTTTTGCCTAAGGTAGTATCGGAGTTTCATATCATTCAATCCATTATACTACCCACCTTCTTTCCCAGGCCCCATTCAAATCCAGGAGAGTGGGCTCTGCATACCCTTGACTGTAAACGTTCTCTAGCATTCTATCTAGACCATACAGCTGGCCACAGGAAATCCACTCAATTGTTTCATTTGATTCCATCAAATTAGGTAAACCTGTGGGTAAGCAGACTCTCTCCTCCTGGTTAGTGGACTGTATTTCCTTTTGTTATCAACAGGCAGGCATTCTGCTTCAAGACCGTGTCAAGGCACACTCTATCAGGGCCATGGCAACATCAGTAGCGCACCTACGCTTGGTGCCGCTTGCTGACATCTGTAAGGCTGCTACCTGGAGCTCTCTCCACACCTTTGCAGCCCATTATTGTTTAGACAAGGCTGGCAGACAAGATTCCATCTTCGGCCAGTCTGTGCTACGTAATGTATTTGCGAACTGAGGTACCAACATCCTTCCGCCAACTCGTTAGGGTTCAGGATACCCTCTACCAAATTCCACCCCAGTTGTTGTGCCGCCTGCACATCTTTGGGTACATTTGGTGCATTGCTCGGGCATCCTCAGCTTGGTACTCACCCATATGTGAGGACTAACATCCTGCCATCCTGTGAGAACACCTGTTACAGGTAAGCAACTCTGCTGAACATGGCGTCAAAGAACATTAGTGGCTTCAAATCATGTCCATTACCAGTGGTCAGGATGAATGCTGTATATGTCCAGATCACGACCAAACAAACTGCAGTGTGTGGCTGGATGACCCCCCATAATCTCATCAGTCCTAAGCTGCAAAAAATTGTAAGCCTGCGGCCAAAAAGCAAAAGGTCAGCTTCAAGAAGTCCTCACTCCCTTGCTTTTTCTAGGAGCAGCTGGAGCAAATCCTCCAGCTGGGGTTTATCTTGCTGTGATGACCCAGACTTGGATCAGCCCCAGGTGCATTGAGCCCTAGACTGCCTCGTTTCTGTGAGTCTGTCAGATGGCCTGTCAAGGTAAAGCACAGAGACTCAACACACTTGGTGCATTCTGCCTCAATGCTTTCCAAACAGAAGAAAGGCACAATTCCATATCAGGTGAAATCTGTTCCCCAAAAAGATGCATCATAGCTGCTGCTGCATAACACATTAGGGTGCACAGTGCATCTCATCAGTCGACGCATGCCGCATTGAAGAAGCTCCCTTAACTAGTTTTTTCAGTGTCCCAAATGCTAACCCAAGGCCTTTGCCTACAATCTCCGGAGCCAGTTTGTTCAGTTTTGTCCTTAGCGTCCAATCCATCGACTGTAGCAGAACAGGAGTCTGTTCTAGTTTCCGAGGAAGATGCACTTCTGTTGACACCTGCCCAGAGGTCACAACAAATAATGGAACATAAGTTTGTAGCTTCTCTTCTTTTGTCTCAGAACCATAACAACCAATCTTCCGCCAGCCTACCCTATCCAGCCATACACTCTGCAGAGTGTAATGCTAAGTGCCTCATCTCCACAAAGGTAGTTGTCTTCGGGTCATTTGCGATCTTCTTCTTCCAATGAGCGACAGCCATCCATCCTGGCTCCCTCCAGGTTGCAGAGCCCTTGGGCCATGCTGCGTTCCTCATTGTCCAGTATATATTCCCACCGCAGTTCCTTAGGTTTTATTTCCGACCCACCTCTGGTGCTGCTGGAACGTACTTCACCTCCAGAAGACTTAACATACTCCATATTTGTGGAGAAAATAGGCATGATGCCTAACATAGCAGTGTGCAATAATCTGGATCCTATAGCGGAAGTCATGGGCATTCTAAAGATCCTAGACATTCCAGTGGAACAGTCTGCATTACTTACCCATGCAGTATTAGTCTTAATGAAGAAGGGGGAAACACCATACTTGTGCATCACTGCTGCCTGGAAGTTAGATTTGAAAATTCAAATGAGAATCACTGGCATACGATGTGGTTCAATTTCCCACTTTCTAATAGTGCACTGCACCCTCCAAAAATGTGAAAAAGACCTGCCTTCACTCCACTCTGCCTGGAAAAGATCATTGAATTTTAGATGACTTAAAAGAAGACTTTCCTGGGCACATTGCTCACAGCAAGAAACATGCAACATCAGTTTTACATGGTCCGGTATATTTGTCTGTGTCCAAAACTTAAGAGCCCTTCATTTGTTTGGAAACTAGAGAACAAGTCTCACCAGCTCCCCTCTATGATTGAGGAAGCCATTAGTCACCACCTCTGCTCAGTATTTGAATTTTTCAACACCACAGCTCATTCTTCAGCTGTATTCATTGGAATGCACCACATATCATGGTTCAAATTGAGCAGTATTTGGGAAGATGTACACGAAAAGCTGGCTTACTTATCCTGCCTTGGTGACAATCGGTTTGAAACTTCGTGAGATGGTGTCCCAAATCAATATAGCAGTCCAGTCATTGTGCATAGTAGTGGAACTGCATCCCTCCAGCAGAAGACACTATAAGGCATACAAATGACCTTATCCCAGGTGGTTGTATTGGCAGTATTATCTGCCTCCTCTTCCTCTGAGCACCAGCAGACACAACCAGCACCTGAGAAAGTGCCACCAACAAATACAACTGCCT
Organism: Rhinatrema bivittatum; assembly: GCF_901001135.1. NCBI lineage: Eukaryota > Metazoa > Chordata > Amphibia > Gymnophiona > Rhinatrematidae > Rhinatrema > Rhinatrema bivittatum. The sequence goes on along the minus strand of NC_042617.1, from coordinate 277,854,632 downwards.
CTGGCAAAACAGAGTAAAATATTTTTGAGCAACCCAGGACTGTGACTCTGCATCCGGTGGGGGCAGAATTCAGTCATTTGAAACAGTCTGGAATCAATTATCACAAGACCAAATGGGTTCTAAAAATTGTCCACCAAGGGTATCTCCTCAGCTTCAAACTGCAACCAGTGATACCATCATACTACTGTACTTAATGTGTGAGGCTTGCTGGGCAGACTGGATGGGCCGTTTGGTCTTCTTCTGCCGTCATTTCTATGTTTCTATGTTCCACCATCCAAATTGTACACCTTTTGCCTCTTGTAACTCGAGGTACAGCAATTAGCATGGAGGACAATACAGAAAGTTCCTCCCATTCAATGTGGCTAGGGTTTCTACTCCCAATATTTCCTTATCCCTGAGAAATCTAGAGGCCTGTGACCCATACTAGACCTGTGGGATCTCAATCAACATCCTTCATTGGAAGAAATTCAAAATAATCTCCTTGAGCATTTATTCTCCCTTATTTTCAGCAGGGAAATGGGATGTGCTCCCTAGACCTCAAGAATGCATATAGGCACAACCCAATACACCCTTCTTTCCAGTATTACCTCTGTTTCCAGGCTGACACAATTGATTCTCAATACAAAGCTCTTGTCAGGACTTTTGGCTGCCCCTCCCTCCTGCTTGTGTTTACAAAATGCTTTGTAATGGTAGTGGCCCATTTTACATTGTTGAGATTTGAGTGTTCCCATATTTGGCAACTGATTCTTAGCAGCCCTGACAAAGGACAGTCTTCAGGAGCATTTTAACAGCTGTAGAGACAGTACAGTCCTTTGGGTTCCTAGTCAGCTTTGAGAAGTCAATCCTGGAACCCACTCTACCTTCAGTTCATTGGAGCCAATTATAGATTCGGACCATGTATGAGAGTTCCTACCTTTTGGACAGAGCAGCTATGTTGAACAAGATTGCCACCTCCCCAACCATAACTGCATACCACCACCTAGTAATTTTGAGTCTCTTAGCAGTGGCAGTTAACATAGTCCCTCTGCATATGCATTATCTGCAGTGGGATTACAGACCCAATGGAATACCCTTTTCTCCAAGGACAAGCAAGATGGTAGCCTTCACACATGGGTGACATTATCAGATGGAGACTGATGCAGAAAACTTATGTCAAAGTTTCTAGAAACTTTTCAACTAGGCACACTGAGCACTCTCGGCATGCCCTGTAACCACACGCCCATGCGGGGGTCCCTCTTCAGTCTCTCTTCCATAGAGCTTTGAGCCTTGAGAGTTGATTTGAGCTCTTAAAGATTTGGCCTTCTGGCCTACTGGGAAAACTTTTTTCGTGTTTTTCATGATTTTTTTTTCTCTGTTCTGTTGGTGCTTTCCTGTAGTGTCCCCAGTCAGGGTTTTTGACGTCTTCGGGTAAGTTTCCTTTTGCAGTCTATTTTTCCCTGTGGTAGAGGTGCCTTGGTGCCCGCTTGTCATCGATGCCCACCGCTACCATTCCATCCTTCTGCCCTTTTTTGTTTTACTCCTTCATGGCCACGTCCAGTTTTTGCTGACGCCCCAGTGCCCGTAGATCACCGATCCACATGAAGTCTGCATCCTCTGCCTGGGGGCATTGCATGACGAGATGTCTGCTTTACTTTAACTTGACAAGATGGAGTACCTTTTTAGGTCGAAGTCCAACCCACCAACGGCATTGGCATCTAAGGACCACCAGTGGATAGAGGTGCCAGACACAGACAACTGTCTATCTTTTCTGGATCATTGACGATAGATTCTTCGTCTTTGAACTCTGCACCGGGGAAAGACTGGGCCAAGAAACATCTGCACCGATCCCAGTCAATGCATGGTGCAGCACACAGGAATGCACCAGCTTTTGCTGTGATACCCCCAAAGCGATCTCATGGTGAGGAGTGCCAGTCCTCCATCGATGCCCGGGGTCTGAGACTGTCTCCACTGGTCCTGGTACCAGTCGCTGATTTCCCCCTTGTGGGTCCGAAGAAGAACTGGCCACCCATCCTTCCTCCCATTTGGCCGCTGGAGTGTTGGGTCCAGCTGGCAGTGGAGCAGGTACTGCAGGGCCATGGTCCTGTGGCACTGATGGAACCAGAGCCAGTACCACCCATTTTCATACTACTTCTGGAGAAGCTCAGTATGCTCATCGGTGCTTTACTGATCCAGCTGGCCTCTGTTCCCAGGCCAGCACTGGGGCCGCCTCCTACCAATTATGGGGGTCGTTGCCATTTCCTTAGAGGAGGAAGGATTGCCAAAACCTATAGCACTTGTCCAGTTCCATTGGTGCTTGCACCTCTGGACATTGGCTGAGCAGCAAAGGCCCCATTCCCTGTGACATACAGTGAGGATGAGGGTCTCTGACCTCTTGGGGGGGGGGGGTGATCAGATGAAGTCTTCCTCCGGAGCAAAAGAAGTCTCTGCCTAAGGACTTAACCTTCTCAGTTTTTGAGAGGTTGATGGCAGAAGCCATCCCATTCCAGTTGTTGGAGGAGGATGCGAGGTAGAAGATGCTTGAGATCTTTGTTTGTAGAGGCTTCTAAGGAGATTGTGGTGGTCCTGGTACACAAGATCCTTTTGGAGTTGCTGAGGATTTGGGAACATCCCCCTCAGAGTCTCCTGTTGATAGGAAGGTGGACGGGGTTTACCTCATCCAGAAGGCTGTCAGATTCAATAAGCATTGGCTGCCCTGCCAGTAGGTGGTGGTCGAATCCACTGTCAAGAGGGCCAAGCGCTCTCAGGCCACTCCTTACACCCCTGGGGAAGGACCACAGAGCAATGGATGCTCTTGGGAGGAAAGTGTTCTAAGGCACCATGCTTATTGCCTGCATCACTTGCCTACCAGCTGTGCATGAGCCAATATTCACAGAACATCTGGAAGCAGGTGTAGGAGGTGGCTGAGCAGCTTCCTCAACAGCAGCAACACACTCGTGTCACTGATGTGCAAGGGTTTAGAGTGTGGAAAACATGAGGTCCTTGCAGCCTACGATGTTTTCGAGAGTGCTGTGGGAATCTATGCCCGCAGAATGGCATGGCCCAGGTCTCTGATCTCCAACTGGAGGTACAGGAACTACTCTATCGTGCCGTGTATCTCTTTGGAAATAGGGTGAGGGATGCTGTGGCCCAACTTCGGGACAGTCATGAGACCCTCCAACAACTCTCTGCCAGCACTTAGGTCCTATTGTCCTCTTCCAGGAGGCCATTGAGGCAGGGGTCAAGGAAGTCCTTCTTTTGCCAAAGAAAGTACTAACCTCCACTGCCTTAATTCCGTCCTCAACATTAGAGCCTTTGCAGCTGTCCCAGGCATCCAAGAGCGCCCAAGTCCCAGCTGGCTCCTCAGTCAAATCTGGGGACAGGGTTTTGTCTGGGCCACAGGAAGTATCAGCCAGTCGCTCGTACCTGTGGTGATGGACCCTATGGTTAGGGGCAGGCTGCTGTTCTTCACGTACCAGTGGCCCAGTGTAACCTCGGATCAGTAGGTTCTGTCCATCATCCGTCAGGGGTACCAATTAAATCTATTGGATGTCCCACAAATTGCGCTCTGTGCCCGTATTGGAGGATGGAAGTGCATCAGGAAGTACTACTACTGGAGCTGTCCTTCCTCTTAATGGCCAGAGTGGTTGAGTCCATTCCACCATGGCAAAAAAGGTGGGAATTTTACTCCAGGTACTTCCTGTTTTCAAAGAGAACAGGAGGACTTCGTCCCATTCTAGACTTGAGGGCCTTGAACAAAGTTTAAAAAAAAAAAAAAGTTCAAGATGTCTTCCCTGGGTACCTTGATTCTCCATTTTGCAACAAGGGGACTGACTATGCTCCCTTGGCCTACAGGACTCATACTTCCATGGTCACAGGAAGTATCTCCAGTTTGTAGTGGGGGAACAGCACTTCCAGTACTGGGTGTTGCCTTTCGAGCTTGCATCTACCCTATGGGTATTCACAAAATGCTCTGTAGCCTGGGAGTGCAAGTTTTTCCCTTTCTGGATGATTGGCTGGTCAAGAGCACATCTCAGGCGGGGGTAGCCAGGGCCATGTGCTTGACCATTCGGGTGTTGAAGTCATTAGGGTTTGTGCTCAACTACCTAAAGCCCCATCTCAGTCAGTCACCACAATTGGACTTTATCAGAACCTTGCTAGAGATGGCTCGGGCCAATGCTTCTCTGCTGCACCAGAGGGCTGTCACAGTAGCGGCCATTGTGGCAGAAGTTCAACAGAGAAGTAGGTATCTGCTTGGCACATGTTGAGGTTGTTGGACCACATGGACATGACAGTCCATGTTACTCCCTTGACACAATTACACATGTGCAGAGCCCAATGGACCCTGAGGTCTCAGCGGTGGCAAGCCACACAGAGCCTCCAAGATTGCATCCAAATTACCCAATTCCTTTGGGACTCCTTGTCCTGATGGGTACTTTCCAGTCTGGAACAGGGAATCTTCTTTCGGAGTCTTCCCACTCAAATTGTGTTAATCATGGATGTATCTACCCTGGGGTGGAGAGTTCATATGGATGGGTTCAGCACCCAGAGCTTATGGAATGCTCAGGTACGTGCTGTGGGTTTTCAGAGATCGGCTATGCAGCAAAGTTGTCCTTATCCAGACCGACAACCAAGTAGCAATGTGGCAACAAGCAGGGAGGCATGGGATCATATCTCCTGTGGTCAGGAAGCAGTCCAGATCTGGTTGTGGGCCCAGTCCCATGGGAAGGTGCCCAGGGCCATGTACCTGGCCAGGACAGACAACATAGTAGCGCAAAGGCTGAGTCATGCCTTCAGACCCCATGAGTGGTCCTGGACCAGGAGGTAGCAAATCAGATATTCCATCTCTGGGGGAGCCTGGTCATAGATCTGTTCTCATCCCTCTGCAACAGAAAGGTGCCTCAGTTCTGATCCCTGCCATTGGGGCACAGGGCTTCTGTATGCGTATCCTCAGATTCCCTTAGTGGCGAAGACTCTCTCTTGAAACTGCGGGAGGATAGGACCATGATTCTCATAGCCCTCATTGGCTGAGACTAATCTAGTTTCTGCTCTTTCAGGAGTTGTCCATCTGGAGACTGATCAGCCTGGAGACTTCCCCAGGTCTCATCACGCAGGATCAGGGCAGGCTGCAGTATCCCAACTTCCAGGCCCTGTCGCTCATAGCCTGGATCTTGAGAGGTTAATTCTGCAGCCGCTCAATCTTTCGGAAGGTGGGTCCTGGTAGCTTCTAGAAAGCCTTCCAGTAGAAAGTCCTATGGACTAAAGAAGTTTTCTGTGTGGCATGAGCAGAAGGCCCTAGATCCATTCTCCTGCCCCACACAAACTGCTTGATTACCTTCTACAATCTGAGATTGACTTGAAGACCTGCCTCCATTAGGGTCTATCTTAATGCGCTTGGCGTTTACCACCACAGTGTAGATGGTACGCCCATCTCGGTACAGCCTATAGTTGTACATTTCATATGGGGCCTGCTTCAATCGAAGTCTCCCCTAAGGCCGCCTGGTGCATCTTGGGACATCAGCGTGGTATTAGCTTAGCTGATAAATGCTCCTGGAAGGTCATATATTTGGTGGCGGTCACTTCAGTGAGCTTCAGGCCTTAGTGACTTAGATGCCTTATACTAAATTCTTTCATGACAGGGTGGTCTTGTGTGTGCACCCTAAGTTCCTACCTAAGGTGATGACGTATTTCCATCTTAACCAGTCAGTTTGTCCTGCCAATATTCTTTCCTAGGCCCCATTTGCACCAAGGCGAATGAGTACTGCACAGTTTGGACCGCAACTGAGCTTCGCCTTCTATCTGCAACAGACAGAAGCCCATAGACAGTCCACCCAACTCTGTTTCTTTTGATAAGAATAGGTTGGGTGTTGCGGTTGCCAAACAGACACTATCCAATTGGCTAGTAGATTGCATCTCCTTCTATTATTCCCAGGCAAGACTGCATCTTGAGGGTCATGTCAAGGCTCATTCTGTCAGAGCCATAGCAATGTCGGTGGCCCATTTTCGAGCAGTTCCGTGGAGGAGATCTGCAAAGCTGCGATGTGGAGTTCTCTCCACAAATTCACATCCCTTTACTGTCTGGATAGGGATGACTGACATGACAGTAGGTTCGGCCAATCTGTTCTCAGGAACCTGTTTGAAGTGTAGAACCCAACCTAGGGCCTGTTTGGGTTCAGACTGTATCTCTTACCCCCCCCCCCCCCCCCCCCTGTTATCAACAGCGCAGGTGGTGTTGCCTGTTGACATATGGTTAGGTGTCTGTTGATCCCTTTTGTATTGGGGAACAGCCTGTAGCTAGGGATTCACCCATGTGTGAGGACTACCAGCCTGCTTGTCCTTGGAGAAAGCAGGGTTGCTTACCTGTAATAGGGCTCTCCAACGACAGCAGGATGTTAGTCCTCATGAAACCCACCCACCACCTTGTGGAGTTGGATTTCTTGTATTTTTGTTATCCATTGTAATTCTTACGAGACTGAAGAGGGACCCCTGCGTGAATGCGTGGAATAGGGCATGCCAAGCATGCTCAGTGTACCTAAGACCAAGCTCTGGCAACTGACTAGTCAAAGTTTCTAGAAACTTTGACATGTTTTCCGTATCTGGTTCCATCTGATGTCACCCATGTGGGGACTAACATCCTACTGTCCTTGGAGAACACCTGTTACAAGTAAGCAACTCCTGCTTTACAATCCCTCCATGCACCTATCTGTTACTTCAGAGATGGTATTGAAACCAGTGATTAAAGTGTGGGTACCTTCATCTGGTCCCTTACCAAATTGTACTGGTCATTCAACTCTGGAGTAGGGTGCTCACCCTGGTCCATACAAAACGTAAGATGTCTGATCCCCTCAAGAATGCAGTCTTCAGATCAGTCTTCCGGAAATGAGGGATGCGCAATATGCTACATGTCCTCAGTCATATCCTGAAAGGCAAAGATGACATTCAAAGAGAAAGTTGTAATGTTTTATATAAACAGGAGGTAACCACATTGTGGATCCTTTGCCAGGTGACCCTACTCATATGGAGATGGACAATAGAAGAGAGCCACACTACAGGCCATTTATTTGCCCAGTATAGCAAATACCCTGGCAGATCGCCTCAGGATTTTCCGTCTTCTGTAGACTCTGGGGATAACCTTGGATCGACCTGTTCATTTTGGAATAGAACCGGAAACTAAATCTATACTTCCCAGCGCACTGCACAAAACACTTTTCTAATTTCCCTGGGTCCAGAGGTCTTGTGGGTTTTCCTCCTATACCACTTATAACAAGAATGTACAGAAACTTGTGCGAGACCTAATCACCATGATCCTGATCACACCGGCATGGCCAAGACAAGAATAATAATCACATCTAGTTCTTAGTCTCCTGCTCTTCAGAGTATCAGCCTCACGGCATGGATTTTGAGTGCTTGATCTTAGCATCTAGGCCTTACCAGAACCCATTCAGGACATTCTCCTCTCAGCAAAGATACTGTCCACAAGACAGTTACTCCTTTAATTAGAAAAGAGATGTGAACTGTTGTGTTTCCTGCAACCTAGATCCATTCACTTGTGAACCAAAACACTACCTTTTATTTTTTGTCAATCTAGCCTTGCAACAGTGTCTGTGAAGGCAAAGTAGCTCAGATGCATAACATTCCCCCAACAATGAGACACCTGCCTCCATGCATCCACTTGTTACCAAGTTTGAGGGGCCTTTTACACTTACATCCACCAGTTCCCTGGGACCTCAATGTAGTCAATTACCTGATGCGGGCTCCATTTGAGCCTTTGGAGTCGACATAGCTCAAGTATCTAACTTGGAAAGTGGTTTTTCTAGTAGCAGTTGCTACTTTGTGCTGTGTAAGTGAACTTCAAGCTCTAGTGCATTATCTTCCATATGTGGAGTTCTTTCAATGTAAGGTGGTACTCCTGAACACTTCCCAAAATCTTGCTAAAAGGGGTGTCCATGTTCCATTTAAACCAGTGAGTTGTACTGCTTATTTTCTTTTCCCTTCCTCATGTGTGACAGTGAGAAAGCACTACATATATTAGACTGTAAAAGAGCTCTGGCTTACTATAAACGTTGCATAGGAAAGCCTCTCAGCTGTTTATATCTTATGATCCAAACTCACTTGGCATTGCTGTAAGCAAGAGGACCTTATCCAACTGGATTACAAACTGCATTCAGCATTGCTATGCTTGCACCTGGGCTCGATATCACTAATCCAATCAGTGCTCACCAGGTTAGAGCTTCCTCAATTGCACATCTCGGGAAAGTACTCATTCAGGATATTTGAAAATCTGCTACCTGGTCATTGGTGCATGCTTTCACATCACACTACTGTCTGGATAGCCTGGCTGCTTCAGACAGTGCCGTTGGACAGGCAGTGCTGCACCACATGCTAAAACAAAGTCTGCATTCCATGGTGGAGTCTGGCTTCTTGCCAGTAAATGTTCTTCTACAACATGTGATGGCATCACCGAATGATGGTATATAAAACTTGATAGATAGATAAACCCTCAGCTTGAAACGCCCCACAGATTGTGGCTAATTCAGCCTGCTATATATGGGAAAACACTGTTTACGGTAAGCAAACTTGCTGCTCTCTGATATGCTGCTATTTATATGCTGTCACAGTGAGTGCCCATCTCAGCACTGCCGCATCATAGTGTAAAGTTCTTGCTTACTGCAGGCTTTCCCCATTCTATAGAAGCCCTCTCCAATCCTACTATTCAGAGACTTGCTGGTTCCACGTGTTCATGGACTTACTAGCTCTTATGCTCACACAGGCCCACTGGTTTATAGTCCTTGCTCATATACAATGCTTATTGGCTCGCTTGTTCTCTCTCACTCACACACATGCCCACTTGCTCTTACTCATTCACATGCTTTGGAAACTGCAACAAGCCCAAATGTATTATGCATTGCAACAGTGGAAAAACAGAAACATTCCTCAAAACATCAATCAATAAAATCGAGAGATATAAAACATTCATAATATTAAAACCAATGTCAAAATAGCTGACAAATTCCATTTTTTAAAGTCATGCAAATTTGTGCTAATATTTCCTAGACACCAATAAAATATTTCAAAATAGCAGACACATGAAATAACACCCAAAAACTTAAAATAGGATTAAAAAATCTCCAGTTCTCCATACCATAAAATACCTGGGATTTTTTGCTTTCTAGTTGCTCAAATTGTGGCCCCCCTTCCCCCAAATCCACAAGTCTGTATCCTTTCTCCTTACATGCAGGCTCTCTCTCAGGCATATGCAGGTGCTGTCTCATGCGACCCTTTCACATACACAGGTGCACTCTCACACACATACAGGCTTGCGCTCACACACACAAGCTCTCAGGCCTCCCCCTTTCTTCTGGGCCTTCTGCACTGCTCCTCACTGCCAGAGGGGAGGTCTGCTGGAGGATGTGGGGAAACTATTAGTATATCTGGGTTTGAAAAAGACTTGGACAAGTTCTTGGAAGAAAAGTCCATTAACAATTAAGGTGAACTTGGGAAAATTTCCTGCTTATTCCTAGGACAAGCAGCTTGGCTTCCTATCTACCTTTTGCAATCCTGCCAGGTACTTTGTGACCTGGATTGGCCACTGTTGGAAACAATACTGTGCTTGATGTGGAAGGATTCATTTCCGGCTGCTCCTCCAGGCCTGCACATGGTGCTGTGAGCTGCCTGACCTATCTCTTCTCCTCACTCCCTGCCCCGCCTTGGCATTTATCTTGCTTTCTGTATAGATTTGTATTTTTACTGAGGCAGTCGCAGTAGTCAGTTGCCAGAGCTTGGCCCTACATTTTGGTCCTCATACTCTGGCTCCACTGCTATATTCAGAGGTCTTTATTATCTTCAGCTTCTATATTCATCTTTTCTGTTTGTTCTCTTTCCTGTGTTCCTGATATGTTCTGCTTTTTACCCTGTTTTCATACTCCCTTGTCCTAAGTAAGTTTAGGGGTGCAGGGTCCTGTCTGCTACAGGACGTTTCCAGTTCCCCTCCCACTTCATGATCCTATGTTCAGGAAATGTGTTCTCAGAAGTAGACTTTATTAGGTTAGGCAGGATTTATCATTTAGAAGATAACAATTCCTGTCTCTAACATCCTGGCCTCTAGGCACAAGCTTACTCTAAAGAAAGCTCTGTACTATGGGTGGTTTCAAACATGCCATAATCCTTAGCCTGCCAAATATATTAATACTTATGGCTAACTTACCCCCGGTCCCAACTTCAGGCGATTTCCCTGTTTATCTCTGAAGCAGGCTTTGCCTGGAGAATGTGGGCAGGGGAAGAGGCTTGCTTCTGGTACTGGCAGAGCTGCCAGGCTGCTCCCTCTGTTCACCCGCTTCAGACTGCATGCCCCTATCTGACCCTAGGCAGGGCATCTCCTGGCCACACCTAGTATGCTTTCAATAGCAGAGGTGGTTGGGGCTGCTTCGGGTCTGTGCTTTCTCGTTATTTGTCTCCCCCCGGTCTTATACTTTCCAGCTGATTAAATATGCATAAACTCGTGCATAATCATAGTGGATGGGAGGGACTTTGCCAGAATGCAGGTTTTCCCCTTCCCCCTTTTCTTGGGGAGGGGGGTTCCTGCCACATCTGTGGGCCAAGCTGTATGCCAGTGTCAGTTTTCTCCATTTCAGAATGCTCCCCCGTTGGCTGGTCCATGACTTCTGCTTATGAGCTTAAGTTGCTATATTGTCACTCTGCCTTGGTTTTATTTACATAGGAGCTTATAAGCAGACAGATCTTCAGTTCTGGTTTAAATTTCTCATGTGGGCAAAGTTTTTCTTTAGCTGTGACAGTTTTTGGGCCTGTCTGCATCCCTCTTTGGCTATTATGATTCATACTTGGTGCTTTCAATGGTTAAACATGAGGTGCCTAACTACATTTCCCCTGCTTGTGCCTATCAGGCTACTATACAGGCCTCAGCTGTATGACCACCAATGACGATATCAACATGAGGTAGGAATAATGTAGCAACAATAGTCATTGTACTTATAAGGAATCTTAATAGTAATAATAGAATGGGAGTAATGTAATAGAAAAACAGTGAATAAAATCATTATAATGAGGAAAGGCAAAGTAGTAAAAGTATAATGAAGGAAAATAAATGGGGACTAGTAACAGGAAATATATAAAAGGATAATTAAGAAATAAGGAAATAAATTCTCATGTGATGCATACTGTAAGAACATGCCATACTGGGTCAGACCAAAGATCCATCAAGCCCAGCATCCTGTTTCCAACAGTGGCCAATCCAGGCCATAAGAACCTGGCAAGAACCCAAAAACTAAGTCTATTCCATGTTAAATATAGAAATATGAGGTAGGCACATCATCTCAGGCGTGAGATAGTTGTGTGTGCAACACTCCTTTCCCTAGTCTGGAAAGTGACAAAGTATGATCACTGATTATCCGGTTCCTTATACAGTTCTAGAGATGGGGTTCATCGGAGGTCTCGAAAGTGCATTACTTTACAATGAGATCTTTCCTTTGTCTCATGAGGCCCCTTACTCTCTTAAAGAGGGTGATTTGAAAATAGCTGCTGGGCCACGATCACCATGGCTAGGGCAGGTAAGGCATAAAACAGGATATAGTCAGTTTGTAAAAATCTTCATCTCTGGAATCATAGTTGTAGTCAGCAATTTCTGCTGTCATGGTCTACAGTCAATTCCACAGTGTGAGTCTTTATAGCCTAAAAGATATACCAGGTTTTCATCCTTTGATTTCATGGCCCCAAAACACGTCCAGGATTTCTTCCTCTGTGGGAACCGGGTCTGGTTCTCGGTAGTATAATAAGGACATACTCCCTACAGTAACTATTGAGTTCTTAGGTATGGTGACTAAAACATTACTGGGTAAGGGAGCCTTACTGGTAACATCATGCTTGTTAGAAATAGCAAGCTCTTTCAGTGGGGGGCTAACTAACCAAATATTTACAACAACAACCCTGATTTTGGAGAATTCATCATACTTTGTCATGGTAATCTTACATTTCTCTTGGACGTAGTCCGTGGATAGGCCTAAATTAGGAACAAAATATTGCTGTGGGTTGTTGCTCTGATAGGCTAGAAGGACAGGGGTGTCTACATTCAGGTATACATTTTGTCCAGGTACCTAAATTAATTACTTGTTTGAGTTAGTAAACATACTCAGTTACTTTGTCTTTAACAAATTATGTTAAATTGTTACCTGTAAGGGCCCAGCCCAAAGTTTTTTGTTTGATGTAAACCGATACAATGTGTGAACGGCTATCGGTATAGAAGAGAAGTTAAATAAAAAAATAAATAAATAAAATAAAATGAGAAACAAATTCAAAACATACATAGCCTCCATACTCTCGATGTCCACATACAGAGAAATAGCATTACCCATATGATAAGCAGTCTAGACCTGGATAGGCTCGATGTTACTTTGAGTAATTTTAGCGAAAGCATTGTAATGACATCTGGAGAGACTAAATAGGTTGGAATCTGTCCTTTCATTAAGTTAATCATGCTGTTGGCAAGCTCTCTAAACAAGTCATTGGTGAGTGCTTGAATGAGCTGGATAAAACGGCAGTCCTTGCTTAGCACGGTTTTAATAGTGGTAATGTCCTTTTGTTATGCTCGGTTGCTTGAGAATGTATTTTAACCAAGGTGACTGTTACTTGGTGTGTTATCTTGAGAAGTTAACTGTTTTTGTTTGTGTCTTTTCAGTTTACATATACTTTTTCATATTGTCCTGCAGTTCTTTAACAGTGTTCCATAAATTTTTTTATGGAGGTCCAGCGACACAGACTTTCTGGGTGACAATCTGAGACCGCGTGAGGAGGAAGCCTGGGGTGCCTTGCATCATTATGTCTGAGGGACCAAGCTCGACCAGCTTGGCAGCTTCTGCTCCTATCATTGGCAGCACTAGGATGATTGGCTCTTCATCTGAAAAATAGTAGAGAACTACTAATCTGCTTTATTGTTAACGTCTGTGTCACTGGGAACATTTTGATCCACAAATTTGAGGGTGACGAGGACTGAGCTGATTAATGTTGGACCCATTTAAGGATATCTTCACCATCAGGATTTGTCTTAATTCAAGTAAGATAAGTGACTGAGACTTTATCCACAATTACACAAAAGTCCTTTCCAGCTGGGCAAAAATTTGCATTCTTTGGCTTTTTCTTTTCTCCCCATAAGAGAGTCTGCTTTAAGAAGTAGCTAAAAGCTCAGGGACTTTCTTCAGGGCTATATCTTAGATTGTAGGTGGCTTGCCGTGCCAAAATGCTGTTAGCATAAGTCCCAAAGTGCTCTTTGAGGGCGAACTCAAACATGTCCAAGACCCTTTTACCTCAGTGGGGATGCTAGCTATGTATGGTCTAGCTTCCTCATTGAAACTCCGTGGGAGTGGGCCACCCAGTCTTTTTTAGAATGGGCATCTGCTACCTAAAAAATTTCATGCAACCTTGTTAAGTGCTACAAAATATGAGCCGGAATTTTCCTTAAAAGCAGTGATTAGTGAGGTTTGAAGCTCCCCCTATTGTTGGGTGGTGGTAAGCTGGTCTGGGTGTGGGCTTCTGATCCCAGCACCACTTCTGGGAGGATGGGAAGGGCAGCTTCCTCTCCCCATCCCAGGCTGTATGTGGGAGGGGCAGGTGTGTATCTCTCTTGCCTATGTACTGGCGAGAGACTACAGCTGTACTTAGCTAATACTTTTGCTTTGTCCCATGCCTTGAGCTTTTCCCTTTAGTTCTGGTAATTTCTCACATTCTTGGGGAAAAAGGCTGTCTGTGGCTCTGTCCATTCCTCTTTCCAACCCACTGATCCTTAGAGGTGTAGGGTGAGGGGCACTTGGGTGGTATTAGAATATTCTGCTGCCTGAATGCTCTGTTTCAGGGAGACAGGGCTTGGCATAACAGCTGTCTTCTTTCAGTAACTGGATCATACTTTGGGACAGCTGGAGCTGATAGCCCGGATTCATTTAAATTAAATAATTCCTGTTTCTCCATTTCTAAATTACATTTTTCTTATAACAAACGAAGTTGAGCTATGCTTTGTTGCTTATCTTGCTTTTCTACTGAAAGCTGTTGGGTTAATGTTTTACTTTCAGCTTTTGCTAATTCACTTTCAGTAAAGTGCATCAGCCTTTGCAATTCAAGCTCTCGGATTCTTCACTGTCTTTCAGAGTCTTGAAATTCCAACTGAGTGAACTTCTTGTTCCATTTTTTTAAATCACTATTTTGGTTATCAGTCATAGCTAATTTCAGTTGTAGGTCTGTTGGTTTTTCAAAGACTTAATCCTCTTGGTGGGTTTTAATAGCCATTTCTAATTCCTGACTAATATGTGAATTATCTTTTTGCAGTAATTCTCAAGAGCAAAGTATTATATGAATATGCTACCATCTTAAGGGTTAATTTACTCACTAACCAAAAATTTCAATGTCCGGTAATTAGTAACATTTCCTAATTTGTAGGTGTTTCCCTTAAATTCTCTAGGGTAAGTGAGATCTGGAATTGCACATCTTATTTCTTAGTGAAAACCTGCTTTTTCACGAACGCTTTATCTTCTAAATCTATTAAATCTAACTGTGCATCTGATGTCATCTCTGTGGATGGGGTGGCCTATACTATCTTGGTGGAACCTCCAGACTAAGTTTAGGGGTGCAGGGATTTGTCTGCTACAGGACACTTCCTTCCCCTCCCACTTCACTTCACGATCCTAAGTTCAGGAAAAGACGATATGTTCTCCTCAGAATTAGACTTTTATTTATCAGGATTAGCAGGATTTAGTATTTAGAAGATAATTCCTATCTCTAACATCTTGCCCTCTAGGCATCAGTTTTGATGAATTTCAACTTTCTTTAAATGGCTTCATAGGATTTTGATACAGAGAATGATAGATTGAATTCTTAAATTGAATCCTAATCTTTGAGAAATCAAAACCAAATGAGATGATTCAGGAAGAATCTTGGTATATTTTTCATGATATAGCTAAAATTCGTGTATATCTTCTGCAAAAAAGGATGGCCATCTTCCAGTGGAGTTATGGAAGATGTATCAGTACCAGAACTGGATAAGGCATAGAAGTATTCTGTAGTGCTGATGATCTTTTAGAATCTAAAGATCTGGACAGTGCTGATCTCTTCGTCTTGGAGCCAGATGTTGATGGTGCCAATCGCTTTGGTGCAGAATCTGATACTACTGACGTATACCTTTGGTGCAGAACTTGATGTTAATGGTGCTGAATGTTTTGGTGCGGTGTCAGATGGTGCCAAGAGCTTCCGCTTTTAGTTGATGACTAGTCTAGTCTGTGGCCAAAGTGGGAAGGGTGGCAATCTCAGTGCTTAGGAGCCTCTGACCTATTTTTTGTTTCTAAACTCTGGTCTCTTCAGAGAAGCTCATCTTTTTCTCATTTGAGCCAGTCTCTCATATTTCTGCTTTAGCTCTCAAAACATGAGTGCTCTGAAGTTATTTTACCACATGCTTTTAAATCATAGTAGTTCCTAAACACTGATTACAAACTTCATGGATTTCCAAGCTGTCCGTCTTATGCTTACAATTAGTACAAAGTTTGAATGATTTCTTGACATGGTAGAAAAGAAAGGTAACCTAGCCACTACTTTTTTTTTATATATCATGTTTTTGGGACTGAGGAGAAAGATGGAGAATGTATTTAAAAAGTTTGATAAATACAGGAATGAAAAACTAAAAAAAAAAAAAAAAATGGTGGCGGGAGAGTAGGTAAGTAAGCTTTTGAGCAATAGGAGGATAGAACAAATAAAATGAGATCATACAGTTGATGTAATGGAAGATAACAATTGCTATATATATTTACATGTTTCCAAAGGATCAGCCTGTGCTGTCATGTCCAGTGCGTGCACTCCCTCTCCCTAGCTGTTATTTCTCATTATACACTAAAATGCTTGGGAAAGCAGCAATGTTCCCTCCCTCTGAGTTCTTATCAGCCTCAGGTGCAGCTGTGTGGCCTTCATTCTCTCTCAGGTTTTAATATGTTAATTGCTTGCTTTCTCATCATAAACCTACTGGAATAACTGAAATACACTCTTGCCTGTTCATAAACATTTCACAGTGCAAAACGGTAAAATAGTTCACGCAGGTTAGCCTGTGGACTTCAAACTAGTCTATCTGGGTGAGAACTCTGAATCCATACATCCTAACCTCCAAATACATTCTCAGCAAAAATAACAAAAAAAATAAAAATCCTCCAACAGCATGTTCCATGTCGGTGCTAATGCATGGCATCAGACTTGTGTGGCTGAATTTCATCCTGTTTGTCTGTGGAGAACTAGATCTAAAGTAGCTCCCATCCAGCTCTTGTTGGTTCTAGGGCGAATTGCTCCATGAAGTACTCGTCATGTCTAAACTTTAAGCAACTTATTTGGTTAATTGAAGCTTACCATTATTATTGTTTCCATCCTTAGTAGCCTATATAATTCCACACTTTAACCATCTTGGTCGGGTGGATAGTAGTAAATCTCCACTGTTAAATTTCAGTCATGCATAGTGTTGTGTTTGGCAGTTTGTGGGCTGCTCTTATGAACCACTGCACTTTCCTCCCCGGCCTGTTTCTGATGCAGCAAGACACTGCCAGCCCCGACTAACCATGCTTTCCCTTAGGCATCTGTGCACAGATATCATTCTATTTATGGGCCTTTTGTTAAGTGCTAGGCCATTCTTTGACGCTTATGTCCAGGGATACAAGAACATTTAGATTTTTGTAGAAAGCATAATTTTTTTATTGATCAGTATAAGTATTCTTGGGAGATGCTGATGCCATTTCTCTGACAAACTATCAGCATATCGTATACAGGAAGTGATCCTTCTTTTATAGATAGCATACAATATTGTACTGGGTTAGAAGATTCTAGAGTTGCATGACTGCCTAGAGAATAATTCACATTGGTTGTCATGTCAACAGCATAAGATCATCCCTAAACTGCCCTGATTACTTCTCCCAGGTGGGGCCCATTTACCATCACTCTTTAGATAGTCCTTTGTTCTATTAGAATCTTGCTGGTCAGGGCAATTAACACATCTGAGGCTGTTTATAGAAACCCCTGAGAGAGAGTGCCTCTATTGTGACAGTATAGCCTGAAGTTCCCTCCATTGGCTTCTGCTTTGTGTGATCCTGTAATTAGGCATCACAGTATGGAGCCAGTTTTGACTGCCTGTCCAGGTGTTCTGGGAATTTTTGCAGGTCAGGCTCAGCAATTGACTTTGAGGTCACATAGGCTGAGAGCAGAGGATTCTGGGTCAGTTGCCTTTCTCCATGTTGGTTTTCAGGCTCAGGTACTCATCACTTTCCTGTTCTTCCCTCACTTCCTCAGCAACCTAGCAGTGCATGTTGCGCCCCAGTGTCTGGTGTTCGGTCTTCGCCATTCGCATTGCCTGCCTGTTTCTTTCCTTGGATGGACCTTTGATACAACTGACTGTCACCTGCATATGACCTATTTTACCACGGACCTTCTACACTGCCAGCAGAGACCATACCTAAGTCCTGCCAGTCCCGGCATCAAAAGGCTTAACCTGATGGGTATGTGGGCTGGTATAGTGAAGGTCCTGATCAGTCTCTGCTTCACGTGGGTCTGCTTGCTGATGGTAGGAACCTTCAGGGCTCCTCAGTGCAGATAGAGCCAATCCTTCCTCGGTCCACAGATGCAACACATGGAGAAGCCAATATTCAAAGTCTGCAATGGATAACTACTTTGGTTAACTTTAACTTTAACCAGAGAAGTTATTCCAGATATTCTGCAGGATAAATGTCCTGCTGAATATTCCTGAATAGTTATCTGGGTAAATCTAATAGTCTAGATTTGAACATCGCCTGTTAGGTTGCAAAGTTTTTGCAAATACATACTTGGATGTACTTTGAATATTGCTGGTTGTCAATTATTGCTGGTTAAGCAGTGGTAATATTAAAAGATAAATATTATTTAGGGTTGAAAATCCTTCCTACCTCTTCCCACCCCTCTCCCAAGTACAATTAAAAATAATGTAAGGCTGCTGCTTTGGAGACCCTCCCACCCCCAAAATCTTTCCAGGCAACTGGGAGCTCAGATCTTGTATCCAGCACTGTCTTTAGTGTTGGTCTAATGGCAGTACTGGTCCCATAAACCTCCAGCGCTTCCATCAGAGCAGCACTGGGATCTGGACACAAGATCCGAGCTCCTAGTTATCCAGGAAGGTTTTTGGGGGGTGAGGTTTCTAAAATAGCAGCCCTTACTCTTTTTTTTTATTTCAACTTTGGGGAGGGGGGAACAATCTTCAGGCCTGAAGGCCCACAACTTTAGTACTGGCGTGGGGAATATTTGACTGGGAAGGGGCCATGGGATCAGGTCACGAGGCCTGCTTGGGAGGTGGAGGTTTTTGTGTGTGTTCACTCGTTAACCAGTGGAGTTTTTAAAATATTGCCCATTAAAGTTATCCTGGAGCATGTTCCCGAATAACTTTAAACAGTCTCCCACTCATGTCTTGATATAGCCAAGAGGATGTCTCAAGGCAATTGCAACCTGAGGCAAGGTATGAGATGGCAACTCCCCCGCCCACTCCCCAAGGCACAGGTCAGTTCAGTGAGAAGGCCTATTAGGAAAGGAACAAGCCAAGCTGTTATAGATCCTTGTAGAGAAACTACAAGCTAGCTGAATGCGGTCTGTATGCATGCATACAGACCGCCACTAAATATGTAATAAAGAGCCATAAAATATAAATAGAACATGCAAACAAAAACTGAACTGGAAATCACAGCAAGCCAGACTCTATGTAGTGCAACAATAAATAAAAAAACAAAACAAACCCCCCCCCCCTGAAATATCAAAACATAAATAGAAACATAGAAATGTTGACAAAGGACCAGTTGGTCCACCCAGTCTACCCAGTAAGCTTATGGTAATATCTAATGCACCCTGTAGGTTACTCCTTGCTTATCAGTTTCCCATACCATAAAAGACAGGGTCCTCATTGGTTGGTGTATGAATACAATTCCCCATTATGCATTGCCATTGAAGCGGAAAGCAATGTTAGAATTGCATCAACAGTATCAGGGCTTATTGGTTTAGGGTAGTAACCGCTGAATCAACAATTTTCCCTCATACTTGTTTCCCCAGACCGTTTAAGTCAGGGCCTTTTGTCACTGTATGAATCCAATTCCCCTTTTCCCTGTCATTGAAGCAGAGAGCAATGATGGGGTTGCATCAACATTATCAAGGTTTATTGATGAAGGGTAGTAACCGCCACACCAATTAAGTTACTCCATGCACTCTACTCTTCCCCCCCCCCCCTCCCCCCAAAATCCCTCAGCCTTTAGGGATCCACAATATTTATCCCATGCAGTTTTGAATTCTTAAACTGTTTTGGTTTTCACCACCTCTTCCGGGAGGGTATTCCAGGCATCCAGCAGGCATCAACATTACTCATAACATATCAAATAAAATTAAGAAATAAAATATCGAGCATAAAAGTAAAACCTTACTAATAAAGAATATTTTATAAAAGGTGAAAACTAGAATAGCCAATTAAAAACTCATAAATCATTTTTTTTTAATTCAGACACCAATAAAATATTTCAAAACAGCAGGTACATCACACATACTTCAATAATTAAAACTAATAAAGACAATAAATACTCCCCATGCTCAATACCTGGGAACATTTGGCTTCCATTCACCCTGAGATTGTGAATTTGTGACAGAGGGTGTGGGGATGCACAAATTTCATATTCAAACAGTTTAATACACATACATACAAATACATTTTTATTAATTAAAAAAAGTTTTTATATACGGTACCCTTCAAGAAGCATTGATTGGGATGGTTTACAGAGTTCACATTTGCAGTATAACAGCATAAACTCAATTTAAAACAGTGATAACAAATACAAAAAGAAAATAACAAGAGTTTTATATTTATAAGTAGGTTCAACAAAGTACCTCTGCATAGTTAGGTGTAAAGAATGGTTCAGTTCTATTGATATAAAAATAAAATGTACTAGCCTTTGTCAAAAACTATTTGTTTTTTTTCTCTCTCCAGCTCTTTAGTGTTGGGTATTAAAAGGAGTGAACATGCTCTCTCCATTAGGGCCTTTTGCTTGCCTTGAGTTCTTTGGCTGCTGGCCCTTTTTTCAGCTGCAGTGGCCCTTCTGGCTCTCTCCCTTTTTACCACCACTGCCTTCATCCTCCAGGTGTGAGATCCCCATCCCTTCCCCCCTCCTTTCCCTCTCCACTCAACACCCTTCTCTTTCTTCAATGTACTCCTCGTACCTCCTCACACCTCCTTTTATTCACTCCTTTTTCCATTGATAAGCAGTCTGAATTAGCCATGCTGCATGGATGATGTCATCAGGTGGCACTAGGCGGAGCAGTCTCTCAAAGCTTGTAGAGCTTTCATCACTACTGGGTATGTGTGGCTCTTCCGTGCTAATCAGCGTTTCAGAAATCTCCTCAATCTGTTTTTATCCGCATGCAGCACGAATGGTGTATTTGGTCTTCAAGAGAATTTTTGTCATCTCAAAAGATTTGCTTAACTGACCCCAAAAAATCCCTTTTCAGTGCTATTATGGCCCAGAAAAAGATACCCAGCTATAAGTACTGCTCCTGTGGCCACAATTATTTTTGTGCCGAGACTCTGGCAGAATGTCACCTGGGGCCCAGCATCAGTGAGCAGAGAAAACAGCACACCTCTGGATAGAAGGTGCCCCCTCTTTGCTGGCAGGAGTCTCCTCGGCATCAGCCTCACAGTGCATCCTCAGGTACAGACCGTGAAAGGAGATCCTCCCTTTCCTCCTCTGGACGGAGAAAGGGTGGGTCTCTAGAAATGGTTCATGTGTCAAAAGCATCATCGAAGCAAAGGACCAAGCGGAAGCAAAAACAGCCAACGCATATCTCATCCAATGCACAACGCACAAAAGAATGCTCCACATGATACAACATCTCATGTGGCTCAAGATGCACCCCGAACAGCACATAGTACGACACAATCGGTGCTGATGGTGAAAGAGCTGCACCAATCCAAAACAAATGGCACAAAAGATCTAAGCAAAAAGACCATGTCAGACAACGCAACAGTACAAGAAAAGACAATGTCTCTCTAAGGAAAAATCAAAACTAAGGATACAGGTGCTAGGGAAAAGTTTCACACACCTGAAAAGGTGCATAAATCCCAAATGCCATAGGAGTCTACGAGAACCAGTGGACATTGAGCTTACTAGGGAACGATACCCCGCATCCCCAAACAGAGGCTTGGCTAGTACCTATACAGTTACCATTGGATTGCTCAGCCTATGACATTCTGGGCACGGCAATTCCTCTTCCAAGACTTCCTTATGGAATTTATTCTTCCTCCTTTCAGCTAGCTGCAGGAGGTCCAAATTAATTTCTCACCTCCAGCATGTGGTAGCACGAACTTTGTCTCCAGGCACTACAACCAGTCTGTTCCATTCTTCCATTAGGAACTGTGATGACCAACAAACAGGATCAAATATTGGTACCAGAGGAAGATCACAAAAAGCAGTTGGACAAAATACTGATATTGTAAGGAATTTCTTCTGTTTCTGCAGATACTGCTACCAGTTTTTCCTTCGGCGTATCATATCCTTCCAATAACTATGGAGGCAGTAATTCCAGGAGCACCACTGCTACTGCCTTCATCTCCTTCAGAAGAGAACAGAGAAGAACTTCCTTCATTGTTTGTCCCTTTAAGGGACTGCTTGCTGGTGCCAAAATCCATCAGCCCAATCCTCCCTTCTCCAGGAGAGTATTCCAGTAGTTCAATGGGAATATCCTCTGATCCACCAGAGGATTTAACCTACCATTTTTTATATTAAAAAAAAAAAAAAAAAAAAAAAAAAAAAGGCACATCTCTTAAAGAAGAGGTGTAAAGAGTGACCTCAATTCATGGGCCAAGGTGATGGGGATATTAGATATTGGACATACCGGCGGAACCATCATTTCTGCCATCAAACAAAGTGCTAGATAAAGTACTTCTGAAAGTCATGGGAATACCTCTTTTCGGGAGCAACAATTGCTTGTAAGGTGGACTTAAAATTCCGATTAAAGAAAACGTTAACAAACTGAGTGTTGCAATTACCACAACTCTGTAGTTGTGAAATCCACTATGAAGAAAGCTTAAAAAGGTCAGGTTACACTTGAACACATCACCAGGAAAAGATCACAAGCTCTTAGATTACTTTGGGGAAAAAAGTGTTCCAAAGCACTGTGCTTACCTAAATGTTACAACAGCACCAATTCTACATGGTACAATATCTGTATGAGTGTCTTCAAGGGCTAAAACCCTATATCAGATTGGAGGAGGGGCAGCAGATTATACCACAAACACTCTATGATCTGGAAGGAGGATTTACACAACTTCAGAATGTCAGCAGCTGCAATAGCAAGGCAAATGACATGGCTGAGAACTAGTAACATCAGCAAAGATGTCCATGAAAAATTGGCAGATCTTCCTTGCTTCGGGGGCAACCTATTCAGACAGAAGCTTTGTGAAACTGTCACAAATGAGCAAAATGTTGCAGTACAATCCCTATCCTTAACAGGAAACTTGCAGATTATACCAAAGCACTTCTGTCCCCAGTACAAATGGCCTTTTTACCCTAGGAGGTCTTGCTGACCTTACCAGACATACAGGCAAAAGACCTAACAACCTCGATGGCAAAATCCACAAGTGCAAACATTGAATACCCAGCCACTAGCCAAAAACCAGCAGAGTTTTTAGGCAGCATAGCGCACACATGGGAGGCAAAATCCAACTTTATGGAAAGGAGTGGTTGAATGTACGGACTAATGGGTATTTATAGTCTAGCAGGGATACCACTTGAATTTTCTAAAAAAAACAAACCTGATCATATCTCCATGTACCATCTTTCTTAAAAGAATCCCTTCTGATTATCCTGTCCCAGGAAATCAAAAATTTACTAAATTAGAATGCCATCAGAGAGTTAACCCCAGTACAGTAAGGGATGTTACTCCAAATACTACTTTATTCCAAATAAATTGGGGGGGGGGGGGGGGCCTTTGCTCCATCCTACTTATTCTGAATTTTTCTCAAAGATGTTTGACTTCCCTGGGGTCAGTAGTACCATTCATCCAACATAATTAGATGTGCTCTCTGGATCTTAAGGATGCATATACTTACATCCCCTAACACCCCCGAGGTGATGTCCCTCAGTTTGAATCAGAAATAAACCCTATCAGTACAAGGTTCTCCCGTTTGGACTCTAGTCTGCTCCCAAAGTCTTCATGAAATGACTAGCTGTGGCGGTGGCATACTTGTGACAATCGGGAATACGGATGTTCCCATGCTTAGATGATTGTTAATCACAGCCCATTCAAAGGAAGCTCTATGGTTGGACACAGGGCCATAATGTACCTAGAACAATTAGGTTTAATGATAAACTACAAAATGTCAAACCTACAACCGGCTCAATCGCTGCAGTTCATGAAAGCCTGTATAGAGACAGTTCAAACCAGAGCTTTTCTCCATGAAGACAGAGCTATAACAGTCTGTTGCTGGGTGAGACAATTGAGCCACAAGAACTCCACAATGGCTTGTCACATTTTGGTGCTCCTCTGGCACATAGCGGCAATAATGTATTCCCTCACGCATGGTTACACATGAGAAACCTTCAATGGGATCAGTTTCTCCAACCATTGACAATCCCAGTTCGAATAACTGATCAAATGAAATCAGGTATGCTTTTCTGGCTTCTACCAGAAATGTTGGAGAAGGGGGGCCTCATTTCAGTCAACCCTTCACCAAGTAAACCTAATTACAGATGCATCCCCATCTGGTCAAAACATAAAATCTCTGGACTTACAAAGAGAGAAAGTATCGTAAACTTCCTAGAATTAAGAGCAATGCACTATGCATTACAGTGTTTCAGCACTTGCTTCGTGAAAAGCATATAATCCACATGGACTCCAAATAGCTATTTCTGTGTAAACAAATAGGGTGCGACACAGTGTACAGTTATGGTTGCCGCATCTCAAAAGATATAGTTGCAATGGAGAAGGTACAGAGAAGGACGACCAAAATGATAAAGGGAATGGAACAGCTCCCCTATGAGGAAAGACTAAAGAAGTTAGGACTTTTCAGCTTGGAGAAGAGATGGCTGAGGGGGGATATGATAGAGGTATTTTAAAATCATGAGAGGTCTAGAATGGGTAAATGTGAATCAGTTATTTACTCTTTTGGATAATAGACTAGGGAGCACTCCATGAAGTTAGCATGTGGCACACTTAAAACTAACTGGAGAAAGTTCTTTTTCACTCAGCACACAATTAAACTCTGTAATTTGTTGCCAGAGGATGTGGTTAGTGCAGTTAGTGTAGCTGGGTTTAAAAAAGGATTGGATAAGTTCTTGGAGGAGAAGTCCATTACCTGCTATTAATTAAGTTGACTTAGAAAATAGCCACTGCTATTACTAGCAACAGTAACATGAAATAGACTTAGTTTTTGGGTGTTTGCTAGGTTCTTGTGGCCTGAATTGGCCACTGTTGGAAAGAGGATGCTGGGCTTGATGGACCCTTGGTCTGACCCAATATGGCATGTTCTTATGACAGGCTCTTGGAGCTAGTAGCAAGAAGTCCTAGTTATGGAACTGGGCAAACCTCAATGGAGCAATATTGCAAGCGACATATATCCCAGGATTAGAGAATATGGAAGTGGATAGATTAAGTAGAATCTTCGGCCCTCTCAAATGGACCTTAACACAGGAAGTTGCAGATAATTTCTTCCTTCGATGGGGATGACATGGATAGATCTTTGCAACAGAAAAGTAGAATGTTACTGCTCCATTTGTCCCAGTGCCGGCTGCGATCTTAATTTCATGGATCCAAGGGCCTTCTCTATGCCTTCCCCTGATTCCATTGATCTTTGAAACAATCCAGAAATTCATGTGGGATCAGGCCAAGATGATACTAATAGCTCTGGCATGGCTGGGAGACAACCATGGTATGTGAATCTCGTACAACTATCAGAAGTCTTCCATAAAAGCTGGGGAACAGCCCAACCCTTCTGACCTAGGAAGAGGGCGCTCTCCTACATCGTCTATAATCTTCTCTCATCCTCATAGCATGAATATTGAATGCATGGCCATAGAGCATTGGAACTTGCCAACCGATATCTAAAATAGTTATCCACTTGCAAGAATCTGGGTTGGGGTGTTTTTTTGGTTTTTTGGGTTTTTTTTTAGAATTGTAGTTGCTCAACTAGGATTTTTATTCACTTCTTTAAAGTTTATGGCGGGGATATGCAATGATTCAGAGAAGGGGTGGAATCTTGTATCTGGTGTCAGATGTGCTGTCTGTACAACACTCTCTCTGAAATCACCTTGTACAGCACCACCTAGTTTGCAGTTTAATTTTTCTCAGGAATGGTGTGTTTATTATCTGAAAATAAGTCTGTGTGAACCCACTTTTTTTTTTCCCCCCCCTATAATAGGCTATTTTTTTTCTTTTTGCCAATTTTATTTCTTCTTTTGGGTCCTTGTTATATATGCATTACTTACAGCCTATCATCTTGGTGCTGTGAAGTAGTGAAACTGCCTCCAGA
This sequence comes from Rhinatrema bivittatum, assembly GCF_901001135.1. Taxonomy (NCBI): domain Eukaryota; kingdom Metazoa; phylum Chordata; class Amphibia; order Gymnophiona; family Rhinatrematidae; genus Rhinatrema; species Rhinatrema bivittatum. Next base: position 277,829,113 of record NC_042617.1, on the reverse strand, counting down.
GAACATTGATAATCCTTCATAAAATGAAAGGGGATAGCTTGTAGTCAGTATGTGAAACCAGAAAATGTGATGAAATTTTGATAAGTTATTGACTTTGATTTTGACATGCACCATTACACATTCACTTAGTAGCAAAATCATGTCATAGAACTGAGCAGTTAGATTTCCTTCAGCTCTGTAAAAATGGGTATATAGGTGATGCATGGAATCCTGCAAAGTGAGTCTTTGATTTGTTCTCTAAATCAGGAAATTCTGCGCTGCAAGGGGAAGCTGCCACCAGTCCTCAGCAGGCTGGTTCGTGTCCATCCGCTGGGGCAGAGGGTGCTATCTGAGCCCAGGCCATGACCAGCAGGGGAGCAACAAGGCCAAATGGGCAGTCTCAGGCCAGTAAAATCTGTCAATTTAAGCTGGTGCTGCTGGGAGAGTCTGCAGTAGGGAAGTCCAGCCTTGTGCTACGCTTCGTCAAGGGACAGTTCCATGAGTACCAGGAGAGCACTATTGGTGGTAAGTGCAGTACCCACAGGTTTTGTAGAAAAACAGAAGGATGGAGAGGGTGAAATGGCTTTGGTAGGGCAAGATAAATTAGAATACTATATAAATACATTTTGTACTTGGTCACTCAGAATAAGATTTGGTTTTCTAAAGTTTAGTGCAAGTGGAGGAAATTCCAGGTTTATAATACTGGAAATAGTCATTCCTTTATCCACAAGCAGCAGCAGAGCAAGCTTTCCTCCCTTCTACACGCATATACACACACTTCCCCACAACAGAACAGGTACAGCACGGGCAGCAGCAGGACAGGCTTCCTTCACACATGCACCCATTGCTCCCAACACAGAACAGGTGTAGCACGGTCAAAAGCTGCTGTTTTTCCATGTTTATTTTCTTCCTCTGATCTCCACTTCCTCAGCGGCCTTCCTCACACAGTCTGTCTGTTTGGATGACACAACTGTGAAGTTTGAGATCTGGGACACAGCCGGCCAGGAACGGTATCACAGCTTGGCCCCAATGTATTATAGAGGTGCACAAGCTGCTATTGTGGTCTACGACATCACCAACCAGGTACATCTGTTGCCCACATTTCCCCCGATGGTTTTAGCCTGTAATTTAAAGGGGAGTAGCCTGACTGGTACAGGGAGACCTCAAATCACATGGCTTAGATTGGGCATGAAGGCTTGTCAAATTGTATTTTCTGGAACATAAGTGTCATGATGGGTTAAGCCCATTTGGGGTCACTTGGAACTGCCCGGAAGATCCTTTCCCTGTTGCTCATTCTGAAATAAGGTGGCATTCCTCCTGGCCTGCTTGGCTAATAAGTCTTAATGGACCTGTCTTCCAGAAACTTGAAACCTCTTTAAACTCTGCAGTGCTATTTTCTTTACCACGTTCTCTAGTAACAAATCCCATAGTATAAAATTGGCATTTACCACATCTTCCTTAGGATTAATTAACTTCATACCTTTATGTAGAACTCCTTAGTGATGTAAACTTTCTGTAAATTTTCCCTGTGTTCAGTGATGCTGAAAGATTAGAGATTGAGAGCCACAAGTAGTTCCAGCCTTACCCCTTTGATGCGTTCATCTCCTCCTGCAGGAAACTTTTGCACGAGCGAAAACCTGGGTGAAAGAACTGCAGCGACAAGCTAGTCCCAACATAGTGATAGCACTAGCTGGGAACAAGGCAGACCTGGCTAACAAGCGCATGGTGGAGTATGAGGTGAGTGCCAGGATTGGGAAGGAGAATAAAGTGCCAACTTTTTTTTCTAATCAGAAGACTTCCAGCACTACTTGCATTCAGTTTAGAAAAGAGAGCTTTCAAAGCAGCCTTTGACCAGTTTCACTTTCTTCCTTAGTTTAAATTAAATCCACCCATTTTGCAAAACACTTCATGATCATGAATGAATCCATCTTTAAAAGGATTTGGAGTGGTAAATCTTAGTTAATGAATAGGAGAGCAATTATGAAAATATATAGAGAGTATTATATCCCAGGTAAACTAAACAGGGTGAGAATTAAAGAATTGATTTGTGCTGCTGGAATTGTGTTGGCAGGGAGTCTTCTATATTGTGTGTGTGGTGCCAATGCCTAGAAATCCAAACTTTTTGTACAAAAAAATATTTTTATCATAGATTCAGGCCTTGCCTTTGAAACTGGGGGCCAGCAGGGGGACAGCTGATACTTTGCACCTATGGGGAAGTATGTGTGGGTATTTCAAGATTAAATCCTTCTCCCAACTTAACCTTGCCCCCCCCCCCCCCCCCCTTTTTTTTTTTTTTTTTTCTTGTGGCTAAAAGTTCCTGTGCTGTGGAGCAGACTGGCCAATTTCTAGCTCTTCATTTTATATGGGTGAACTGCTGTTTCCTGTACGAACCGGGATCAGTCCAGACAGTGGGTTGAGCCTCCTTTCCAGCAGGTGGAAACAGACTAAAACTTGAAGGATGCCCTATATCAGGACAGAGCCTATCCTCTAACCCTTCAGTATTCGTCTGTCTCCAGCAGGTGTAGCATCTCCCCTTCAGTTCTCTGCTGTAGGCTAGTCAGCCTTTTCTTCTGTCTTCTTGTAGGCTCAAGCAAGTATTTCTTGTGGTTCTCGCTTGTTAAAAAAAAAAAAAAAGACGTTTTGCTTTTTTAGTGATTTTTCTTTTTTCTGTGTGGGAGACTGCTCCGTCTCCCAGCTCTTGCCCGGCTCAGGGGGGCTTTGCCCCTTTTGCGCCGCATAGCCTGAGTCCGTGGACGCTTCCAGGTGTGGGGGACAGGGTCTCGTCTCCCCCCCCATCTGGCTGCCGAGAGGGTTTTTGAACCCGCTGCTGCGCTCAGTACAAAAAAAAAACCAAAAAACCAAAAGTTTCAAACTTTAAATAAGTTGCAGGTACTCACCTACCTCTAACTTATTTGCAGCAGTTGACCAGCATTTTTTAATTTTTCTGGTCATAGCAGGCCTTGAACCGGCAGCCAGACAGGCAGGAGGCAGCAGGTTTCCCTCCTGCTCTGTCTGGCACTGCAGGCTGTCAATCAAAGCTTTTTTTCTACTTTTTTTTTTCTTCAGCCACGGCTGGACTATGTCCCGGCAGGCAGCCTGCCTTTCTTGTGGGCTGCCCTCCTCGCGTTTTTCGCGGCAGGGTCTTTGTTCTGCTTGCCTGCCGGGTGGGGAAGGTCCCTCCTCAGCAGGACAAGCAAATTTTAGCTTTTTCTCCCGGCATGGCCAGGCCTTTCCTGGGTCGGCAGAGCCCGGGAACGGCGGGCATGTTGGATTTTTCATCGGGGTCGATTTCAGAGCTCCCTGGGGCTGGGGGGCCAGATTTTTTTGATTTAACCCCCGATTTGAGCCCCGCGGACCCCCCCCCCCCCCCCGGTCAAATCCAGGGTCCCTTTTTCTGCGGATTTCGTCGTCCTCATGCATAAATCTTATTTAGCTAGCTTGCATGAGCAGGACGAAAGCCCCCCCGCCAAAAATCCCTCGCTCCGTGCCGTTGACACCTGGACTGGCTGCAGAGTCCCAGGGGCCGGTGCGGGTGGTCCCAGGGGTGCCCCCCCTTCCTCTCCCCCGGTGTCTCCCAGGCCCTCGGACCCCACAGTTTCCCCGGATTCGGCGGATGCCCCCGCCTTAGAGGGGGATGACCCTAGAGCCCTCCGCTTATTCCGTAAGGAGGAATTAGAGCCCCTCATTTCCTTTGTCCTGCAGGAGCTGGGTCTGGAGAGTCCTTCTGTGGATGATCTCATGGCCTCACTGCCCAAGGATATGAATCCGGTCCTGGGGGGGCTCTGGGCTCCGGCCTCGGCCCTTCCCTTCCACGCCATGCTCAAGCTCCTAATCCTGCGGGAATGGGAGGCCCCTGGGGGTGCGCTCCGTGTGGGGCGTGCGATGGATAAGCTCTATCCCCTCCCGGAGGAAGGTTTGGAGCTGCTGAAATATCCCTCTGTGGATTCTTATGTCTCTGCGGTGGCCAAACACACTACGATTCCGGTGGAGGGTTCCACGGCTCTGAAGGATGGACAGGATCGTAAATTAGAGGCTCACTTGAAGCACATCTTCGACGTCTTGGCTCTCGGGGTCCGGGCGTCTTGCTGTAGCAGCCTCGTGATTCGGGCAGGCCTTCAGTGGGTCCAACAGTTACTCTGCGCCCGGGAGCTTCCGCCGGCAGAGGCAGAGCAGGCTGAACGTCTGGAGGCCGTAATCACCTACGTATCAGACGCCCTCTACGATCTGGTCCGTGTGCAGGCGAAGGCGATGGTTTCGGCGGTGGCTGCCCGGAAGCTCCTTTGGCTATGCCATTGGTCAGCTGATCAGTCGTCAAAGACTCGACTGGGCACGCTGCCCTTCAAAGGTAAGATGCTTTTTGGAGAGGATCTCGAGAAGCTTATGGATTTTTTGGCTGACAACAAGGTTCATAAGCTTCCAGAAGACCGTCCTAAACCTGCCCGGTCTTACGCGCGCCCTCCTGTTCTCGTTTCAGAGGTCAGCGTCATTTCGCTCCACGGGTGCGGGGCGGTTCCTCGAGGGGTTCTTCTCGTGCTCAGTCTTGGTCGCAGCCCTTTCGTGGGAGGCGGCCCTTTCGTGAGGGCCAGCCCGCGCGTGCCACCCCTAAACCTGCCACGCAATGAAGTTCAGCTGACTCATTCCTCTGTTCCTTACCTCGGCGGACGCCTCTCCTTGTTCTTCGAGGAATGGGTCAAAATCACATCGGATCAGTGGGTCCTCGACATTATCAAAGACGGGTACGCTTTCGAGATTGTCAGGGACCTGCTGGATCTCTTTCTTTTCTCGCCTTGCGCACGGGCCAAAATGGATGCGGTGGTGCAGACTCTCTCCAAACTTCTGGATCTGGGTGCAGTGGTTCCAGTTCCGGAGAGGGAGATTGGCGCCGGCCAGTATTCTATTTACTTCACCGTGGCCAAAAAGGACGGGTCCTTCTGCCCAATCCTGAACCTCAAGAGGGTCAATCGGGCCCTCAAGATCCCTCACTTCCGCATGGAAACCCTGCGTGCGGTCATTGCGGCAGTCCGTCCCGGAGAGTTCCTTGCTTCCCTCAATCTCGCAGAAGCGTACTTCCATATTCCCATTCACCGCGACTACCAGAAATATCTGCACTTTCACATCCTCAATCAGGACTTCCAGTTTCGGGCGCTTCCCTTCGGCCTTGCGACCGCGCCCCGCACTTTCACGAAGGTCATGGTAGTAGTAGCGGTGGCTCTGCGCCGGGAGGGGATTCTTGTCCACCCCTATCTGGACGATTGGCTCATCAGGGCCAAGTCGGCAGTTTCCTGCCAACAGGCGGTGGATCGCGTACTGTATCTCCTTGCTTCCCTCGGGTGGATAGTGAACTTTTCCAAAAGCAAGCTTCAGCCCTCCTAGGAGTTGGAATTCCTGGGAGCCCACTTTGACACCCAAGTAGGCAAGGTCTTCTTACCACGGGCGCGCGCCCTCAAGCTGATCGATCAGGTCCGGAATCTGATTGCGCTACCTTCCCCGACAGCCTGGGATTATCTGCAAGTTCTAGGATCCTGGCTTCCACCATCGACCTCGTTCCCTGGGCCTTTGCTCCGTTGCAGAAAGCTTTGCTATCCCGTTGGCAGCCAGTGTCTGAGCAGTTTCACATAGTACTTCTGTTCTTGGACGTCGATGACTTACAGTGGTGGCTGTCTCTTCCTCATCTTCTGCAAGGGATGCCTCTTCAAGCTCCACAGTGGACGATAGTGACCACGGACGCCAGGCTGTTGGGCTGGGGTGCAGTCTGCCTCTCTCAATCCACCCAGGGAACCTGGTCGCCGACTCAGTCTCGCTGGCACATCAATCGACTGGAAACCTTGGCGGTACGCCTGGCTCTTCAGGAGTTCCTTCCCCTGATCCGCGGTAAGAGTCCTGTCCGACAACTCCACCACAGTTGCCTACATCAATCGCCAAGGGGGCACTCGCAGTCCCATGGTAGCCTTAGAAGCCAGCCGTCTCCTCTCTTGGGCGGAGCGACACGTATAGTGCCTTGCGGCCTCCCACATCGCGGGCAAGGAAAATGTTCAAGCAGACTTCCTCAGCCGTCAGTCACTCAATCCGGGAGAGTGGGAGCTCTCGGATGCGGCCATGGCTCTGATAGTGGACAGGTGGGGTCCACCTCACCTCAACCTCAACCTCATGGCAACTCTGCGCAATGCCAAGGCCAGTCAGTTCTTCAGCCGCTGGAGGGAGCACGGCTCAGAGGGCGTGGATGCTCTGGCTCTGCCTTGGCCAGCGGACGTCCTTCTGTACGTGGTTCCCCCCCCCCCCCCCCCCCGTGGCCCCTGGTGGGGAAAGTTCTCAGGAGAATCGAACTCCACCAGGGACCAGTGATTCTCGTCGGCTGCTCTCAAGGAGGAGGGCATCTTAATTCACCCATATCTAGACAAAGTCAGAGGATCTTTGCATGCACGTGGTGGCAGTGATACTGCAGTGTTTATGGTCCCTGGGTTGTGTTGTGAATCTATCAGTCACCTAACCCCCTTCGTAGGGTTTGGAGTTCCTCAGGGCTCATTTCCTAGCGTGTAGCAGATGGACTCAAAACAAGTGGGTATAGTGTGCTCGTGCTAGCAGTTGGAGACGGATCTGACGTCAGCACGGGTACATATACCCCCACAGGAAGTGTAGCAATTCAGTAATTTCAGTCTCCACCACTCGGCCCACCGCTTGGGATTACCTACAGGTCCTCGGCCTTATGGCATCCACTCTGGAGGTGATACCATGGGCGCGGGCTCATATGAGACCATTACAACGTGCCCTCCTATCTCGGTGGAGCCCACGTTCACAGAACTACACCACACACCTACCTCTACCGGCCAGAGTGCGGAATCAGATACGGTGGTGGTTGCAGCCCGGCCACATGAGCCGGGGGTCAAGAATGTCCTCCCGAACCTGGACCCTGCTCACTACAGATGCCAGCCTGACCGGATGGGGAGCACACTGTGAAGAACTCACCGCCCAAGGGCGGTGGAACAGAGAAGAGTCGAGGTGGAACATCAACCGGCTAGAGGCAAGGGCAGTCAGGCTAGCGTGCCTGCGATTTGCCCACAGACTTCACAACAGAGCGGTCAGAGTGATGTCAGACAACGCCACCACGGTGGCATACATCAACCGACAGGGCGGAACCAGAAGCCAACAGGTATCCCTAGAAATAGCCCCCCTGATAACTTGGGCGGAAGTAAATCTCCAGGACATGTCCGCCGTTCACATCACCGGGAAAGACAACGCCACGGCAGACTTCCTCAGCAGAGAAAGCCTGAATCCAGGGGAATGGCAGCTGTCGCCCACAGCTTTCCAGATGATTGTGGATCAGTGGGGGACGCCGGGCATTGACCTATTGGCAGACAGGTCCAATACTCAAGTTCCCAGATATTTCAACCGCAGGCGGGATCCGCTATCCCAGGGGATCGATGCCCTGGTACAGCCATGGCCTCAGGGGATCCTGCTATATGCCTTTCCTCCATGGCCCCTGCTGGGCACCATTATACACAAGATTCGGTGGCACAGAGGCCTAGTTCTTCTAGTGGCCCCGGACTGGCCAAGAAGACCCTGGTACGCAGACATGAGAAGACTACTGGCAGGGAATCCATTTCCCCTGCCTCCACACAGGGACCTGCTGCGGCAAGGTCCCATCCTCCACGAGGATCCAGCTCAATTCTCTTACGGTCTGGCCATTGAGAAGTCTAGACTGAAGAAAAGGGGATACTCGGAGCCGGTAATAGATACACTTCTCCGAGCACGGAAGTTCTCCACATCACTCACATATATAAGGGTCTGGAGAATTTTTGAAGCCTGGTGTGACACTCACAGCACCAATCCACAGGCCACTAAAATCCCTATCATTTTGGATTTCCTGCAAGATGGACTTCAGAAGGGTCTGTCCCTCAGCTCCATCAAGGTTCAGGTGGCAGCTCTGTCTTGCTACGGTCCCAGGAGTAACAGCAACACCATTGCCAAACATCCAGACGTCTCTCCTTTCCTGAAAGGAGTCAAACACATTCGTCCGCCACTGAAGTGGCCAGTGCCCCTGTGGAACCTCAACCTAGTGTTGGAATTTCTAGCGGGATCCGCCTTCAGGCCCCTTCGAGGCCTGTCTCTCCGTTTGTTGACCTTGAAGATGGTGTTCTTGCTGGCTGTGTGTTCAGCACGCCGCATCTCAGAGTTACAAGCACTGTCCTGCCGGGATCCGTTTCTCAGGATCACTCCGGAGGCTATCCATCTTCGCACGGTTCCTTCCTTCTTACCCAAAGTAATCTCACAATTTCACCTCAACCAAACCATATCCTTGCCAACCACGGAAGGTTTGAAGAAGTCTGAAGAAGGTCGAATACTGCGCCATTTCGACATTGGCAGGTTGCTGTCCAGATACTTGGAGATGTCAGAAGCAGTACAAAAGACGGACCATCTGTTCGTCCTTCACAGCGGGGGGAAGCGGCCTCATGGCCAACCATCGCCTGCTGGATCAAAGAAGTTATCAAGGCAGCATACGTAGAGGCGGGAAAACTGCCATATCTACAGGTCAAGGCTCACTCTACCAGAGCGCAATCGGCCTCTTGGGCAGAAACTATGATGCTGTCACCTGCAGAGATATGTAAGGCAGCGACGTGGTCCTCCCTCCATACCTTCTCCAGATTCTACCGTCTGGACGTTCAGGCCAGGGAGGATACAGCATTTGTGAGGGCAATCCTAAAAGGACCTCGGGCAGCCTCCCGCCCAGTCCGGGAGTAGCTTTTGTACATCCCACTTGTTTTGAGTCCATCTGCTACACGCTAGGAAATGTAGAGATTACTTACCTGATAATCTCCTTTTCCTTAGTGTATGCAGATGGACTCAGCATCCCGCCCGGCTGCCAGTATACATGGGGATTTGCCGACTCAAGGAAAGCCATGTTTGCTTCTATAGGGCTCCCATCCTGCAGGGTGTCGACGCCTTCCGGTTGAGAACACTGGCGGTCTCCAGCTACCATCAAATTGGTCAGGGTAATCCTGTTCATTTAAACGATCGGTCAGTCACACATATATCCATAAAAGCTTTTGCAAGGAAGATTACTGAATTGCTACACTTCCTGTGGGGGGTATATGTACCCGTGCTGACGTCAGATCAGTCTCCAACTGCTAGCACGAGCACACTATACCCACTTGTTTTGAGTCCATCTGCATACACTAAGGAAAAGGAGATTATCAGGTAAGTAATCTCTACATTCCAACACCAAGATTGGGAGAGCTTTTTCTCACCATGGAATGGATCATCAAGCTACAGAGGCAGGGCTTGCATCTTGTTGGAGACTGCAATTCCCAGGGTGTGGGACTCAATGCAGGTTCTCATCTCCAAGGCTTCCATGTTGGAATTGGTTCCACGGACACTTGCTCATATGGGGCTGCTGGAGAGCAAGTTGCTTTCCCAGTGAGGATCTGTTATCGGAACGGTTTCATCTACCATTGCCTTTTACAGAAGTAGCCAGGTCAAGTCTCTCATGGTGGCTTGGTTGGGACCAATTGAGTCAGGGTGTACCCTTGGAAGTTCCAAATTGGATGGTCACAACCGATGCCAGCCTATCTGATTGGGGGGCTGTGTGTCTGATTCAGTCAACACAGGGCCGGTGATTGCTAGAAGAGGCATCGTGGTCAATTGCTTAGACTAGAGCAGTGCGCCTCATGAGGGAGTGCCTTTCTTCCTCTTCCTCTTACAAGGACGGCCAATGAGTATTTTATTGGACAATGTGACAATGGTGGCTTACATCAACCGATAGGGGGGTACCAACAGTTGGGCGATGGCTCAGGAGGCCAGTAATTAATTCGCTGGGCAGAACAAAATCTGGAGGAGTTGGCGGCCTCACATAGACTGCTTGAACACTGTCTATTCCAGCTTTCTCAGTCGTCATGGTTGCTGGGGAGTGGGAGTTGTCAAAGAAAGTGATGTGGCTTATTCATCACAAGTAAGGCATCCCCTGCTTAGAGTTGATGGCAACTCAAAGCAGTGCCAAGGCTCTGCACTTCAGTCATGGAGGGGAAGGAGTCAATGCCTTAGTACTCCCATGGCCACGAGGGGTCCTCCTGTACATTTTTCCACCATGGCCGCTGGTGGGCAAAGTTGAGGTGAATAGAGATTCATCCAGGAGAGGTGTTTTTAATGGTACCGGAGTGGCCTCTGTGGCCCTGGGTTGCAGATTTGATCAGTCTCGCAGTGGACAGGCCACTTCATCTTCCCAACCTCCATCAAGGACCCATATTTTCAAATAAAGTGGCTCACTTCTGTCTTGTGGCTTGGCTTTTGAGTAAGAAATGTCTAAGGGCCAAAGGATATCCCAAGGATGTAATCTCCACACTGTTGCAAGCTAGGAAGACTACGACCTCACTTGGCTATGCGAGGGTGTGATGCGTAGAGCGGGGTGTTGATCCTACTGCAGCGTCAGTCGTGCACATTTTGACTTTTTTGCAACAGGGTTGGGTGAAAGCTTTGGCCTTTAATTCCCAGAGTCCAGGTGGTGGCATTAGGCTATCTTAGAGGCAAGGTCCAGGGAGCAACCTTGGCTGTACATCCAGATGTGGTGCATTTTCTCCAGGGGGCGAAGCATTTATGGCCTCCAGAAGTTGTGCAAGTCCCATCCCCGAGTGTTAACTTGGTTCTCAGGATTGTGTACGGCTCTGTTTTGAACCGATCCGAAGAGCAACTATGAAGGATCTTGTCTTAAATGTTTTCTTGGTGGCAATTTGTTCTGTTAGGAGAATTTTAGAGCTACAGGCTTTCATGCAATGATCTTTTCTTCGGATTACAGATGGAGTCTCTGTGTACGGTTCCTTCCTTTCTTCCGAAAGTAGGTATAGTCTTTTCATTTGACTCAGTCGGTGGAACAACTGGCTTTTCAGACTCTGGATGCAGCTGCGCCTCACGTGAGAGTTGGCTTTTGGATGTGAAACTTGCTTTGCTATGGTATCTTAAGGTCACTAATAGTTTTCGACTATCTGACCATCTTTTTGTGTTCTGGAGTGGCACAAAAAGGGACATAAGGCTTCAAAATCCACCATAGCATGGTGGCTGAAGGAAGCAATAGGTTTGGCATACTTATGTCAGGATCACTCTGTTCCTGAGGGATTGAGAGAGCTCCTTCTACTCGATCGCAGGCGACCTCCTGGGCCGAATGTTAGCAAGTGTCACAGCAAGAGATTTGTAGGGAGACTACTTGGAAGTCATTGCATGCTTCACCAGACATTATGGCTCCAGATGTCCAGGCTCCAGATGTCATAGGCTTTGGGAAAAGGGTGCTTCAAGTGGGATTCTCACAGTCTTGTCCTGTTTAGGGAAGCTAGGGTACATCCCAGGAGTCTGGACTGATCTGGGTACATACAGGGAAAAGAAAATTGGTTCTTGTCTGCTAATTTTCATTCCTGTAGTACTATAGATCAGTCCAGAGTCCCGCCCAGTTGGGGTGAAAAGAATTGGAGAGTCCACATGATCTGTTATAAAAAGACTGAAGAATGGAACAGTTTCATTTGGTTTTCTTCTCTTGTTCGTGTTGGAAAGGATCGTTCCCATTAAGGGGGTCCACATCCTACTGCTCGTTCAGGGGGACGTGTTATGTGGGGATGTTTATCTTCAGTGAGATCTTGGCTTGGGTACAGGTCCATATTGAGGGACTGCAGGTGGCATGCCAGGTTATATGCCAGTGTCGACGAAACATTCTCTGTCTCCATCTGCTGGAAGGGAGGCAAAACCTAGGAGTCTGGACTGATCTGTGGTACTACAGGAATGAAAATTTAGCAGGTAAGACTCAATTTTCCTATATATCCTTAACCCTCTGATATAAAATGTATTCAGATAAGCTCTGTTTAAGGAATTAAATTGTCTGTATGCTTTTGAGACTTTAATGATTATTGCTGCAATATAGAGATTATTGTACTAATACAACACTTGAAGTCTTGAATCCCAGAGGACTAAATATTAAAACAAAAATTAGTAAATGTAAGCATCTAAAAATAGTATTCTAATTAAATGAGACACTGTTGGGAGGTTGGTTCACATAACCCTTGAATAAAAATTCATTAAAGAAAACATTTTTTGAAAATGGATGAAAGTTTTTATGACCAATGATTGACATTGACATCTTGGCTTGTTTGAATTGAATTGTTTGAGGTCTCTTCCTCAGTTTAGGTTACTATTATAGAATATTTACTGATTATTTTATCAAGTTCCACAATCATAACTTTTTATAATTTCTATAAGATTTAGAAATATTTGAGGAGTTTATATTCTGATCTGTAGATTAGTAGGCAGGAACCTACCCCCACCTACCCAGCCACAAAAGGCTGGGTAGGTGGGGGTAGGTTCCTGCCTACTAATCTTTTTCTCCTGTTTGCTGAACATCTTTTCTGAATCCCATTAACATTCTGAGGGCCCTTCCCTGCCCTCAGGTCCTAGCACTTCCACCCTGCCATGTTTGGGGTATAATTGTAATCCTTGAAACTTTTAAAATGTCAGTGTAATTTTCTTTCAATTAAAAAAAATAAATAAATAAAAAGAATTGGTTATTTTTTAAATTACACAGGAAATTCTAGTCTACATTGCTTAAACATAATGACACAGGGAGATAAGGCAACTTTGGTCAAGGTCACCGTAGAACTGGAACCTAAGATTCTCCAATTTTGTGCTGCTAGGTGTGCCCATCTGCTCACACTGGTTTGTTTTCCTGTAGGAGGCACAGGCATATGCAGATGACAACAGCCTCTTGTTCATGGAGACATCAGCCAAGACTGCAATGAATGTTAATGATCTCTTCCTGGCGATAGGTAAGACTGAGACCTTGAGAGCTGGCATAAGTGATATGACTTTGGTTGAATGATATCCTTTTCTTTCTTTTCCCCTTACCCACTGCCCTTCCACAGAACAGCTAAAGCATGGGGAGTGGCAGGGCAAGCTACGCACATATGTACCTTCTTCCCTGCCCCTCCACAGAACAGTTGCAGCACAGGCAGCAGGAGTGCAAACTTCCCTCACACACATACTGCTCCACCACAAGACAGGTACAGCATGAGCAGCAGCAGTGCAAGCTTTCCTCACACATGCACACTGCCCCACCATAGGACAGGTACAACATGGGCAGCAGCGGTGTAAGGTTCTTTGTGGAAAGGCAGCATAATTAGTCACACAGATGGTGGTGTCCGGTACTGGTATAGAAATGTAAACTCTCACAGCTTGTGAAAATCAAACAACCTTTTGAACAGGAGCAGCAATTCCCATGCTGCTGTTCCTGCGCGAGTACCTTCAGTTTTTTGATCAGCAGTAGTGAACGATTGAGAAAATACAGCGCTTTCTCTGTGAACTTTTTTGCTATTTCTTTTGCCAAGATTGGGAAAGAGTCCTTTCAAGCAGTGTGAGAAGTCCCATCACAAGGTAGAAATTGAGGACTTTATAAGATTTGTTTAAAATGTCTTATTCCCAAACATATACCTTCTGATTGTAAGCTTTCTTGCAAATTGTCTCCACAAGCTAAAGTGTGTGTTAGTCTACTACGAACGTTTTTTAATGGTTACTTTGTTTTTTTATTATTATTTGTATTTTTGTATATTTTTAGGCCTTAGTTTTGTTTAATTTTATTTACATTTCTTATTTTATGTATGAGTTTTATGGCCGCATCTGATTGTTTTATTGCTATATTTTGTGAACCGTTATGATGGCCTGTCTTAGTGACGGTATATAAACGTAATAAATAAATAGCTTTGAAGTTCAAATAATGAGCTTTCATTGGCCTTTAGAAGTGATTAGTACCTCTTCAAAGGGACACTTGTCGAAAGACATGATGAACCAAAAACAATAGATTATAAAAGCAGTAAACCTATGCAAAAAAGAATCAGAGCCCCATAAGAAGAAAAACCCATTCTGAGGAATTGACACCAAAGCAAGTGTCTGTGTGGAAATATCCTTTGGTGCCATGTGAGTCTGAGTGGTCTGAAACTGCTCAAAATATTCCAAGAAATCCAGATGTATCTGTGATATCCTATACAAATAACATCTATTATATATATTTTTCTATTATAAGAACTCTCCGCTGAGTCTACTAAACAGGCTTTTTATTACTTAAATAGGATCATTATAGCATTCATGCAGCTGCCCTGAATACCAGTGTTTTACTGCACGCTGTTCCCTGGGTCATATGTAATTGTAGATCCAACAATTAATATTCATAACTTTTTTGAAATTTTTTTTACTTTATGCATATAAAAATTGAAAACGAAATTTCAATGGGAAGTGGTGTTTTCAAATTTTTTTTATAATTCAGGATTTATTGTGGAAAACATGACTATGGAAATACATGATTAAAACAAATACATATTTCAGTATACTGATGAACAGAATTATTTGTCTGTCAATGACCACTAGAGTCTTAAGGCTCAAGTTATTTCATTGTGTAAGCAATACAATGGAACCAGGAACATTTAAATCCCAATCCTCAAAAGCACTGTTTTCCTAGCATGTAGCCAGATGGACTCAGGACTAGTGGGTTATGTGTTCTTCTGCTAGCAGATGGAGACTGAGTCAGGTTTCAAAGCTGTTGTTACCCTAGATATACCCCTGCAGTGACCTCAGCTCTTCAGTATCTGTCTCCTAGCAGATGCGGACACTATCCCCACACTAGCACGGTGTTAGTGGGATTGCAGCACACAGAAATTTTTGCCTTCACTTTAAAAGGTCAAGCCCTGCTCTCCTGCGGCGATACCTAAGGGTCCCTCCCCGGTTGAGAATTCCTGAGGCAATTTCCGAGATCCCTCAGAGGTGTGCCTTGGTCCGGCAGCCAGTTCCCGGTGTGGACTTAACTGCTGAAGCAGCTGAAAAGCAGCAGGTGCAGAAGCAGAGCATGGCGGTGAAGGCCAAAGCTCTCTTCCCCCCTGCAGCTGGAGACAGTCTCTGTACTCAGCCGGTAAGCACTGAGACCAGGTAAGTAGAGAAGAACAATCCAGAGACGTGGAAGGGCTTTGGTAAGTCTTTCCTCCGGTCTCCTTGCTCGACACGCTATACCAACTTCATTCCTGATCTCCATTCGGGCATGGGAAGGGAGTCCTGAGCAGGTTGAGCGGCCGCCCCCCCCCCCCACCCCCCGATGGGCTAGGCCCCGTTTTTGGCTCTTTCAACTCGCCACGTGGCGATCCATGGCAGCTCCATCTTGCGAATGGTTTGGTGCGGTGTCATTTTCCCCCATTCGGCCGTCGTTTCGCACAGTGCGGGCTGGCTTTCTGTGCGTCTAATGTGCGCGCATAACAGCGCACTATCAACCGCTTACATATATACGCGCCAAGGCGAGTCAGTGTGCGCACAATATACAATAACCGGCAAAAAGCACAAACCACACAGGCTATGGCCCCGGCAGCAAAGAAGCTCAGGTGACACTCTGTGCGGCCTGCCATATTAGAGCTGCACAGTCTGACCTGGAATCCTGCCTGTCAGCACTGTGAGGAGGCCCAGGGAGGGCTGGATTCTCAAATTTTCCAAGCCCATCCCAGTCGGAGGACAGGTCAGCCATGACCTTATCTGGTAGCTCCCTGGACCTGAGCAATTCTGGGACGGCATCCTCGTGGGCAAGGGCAGTTCAGGGGCCCCTATCCCGGTTCCCCCTGGGACAAATATGGATCCGGCGGCCTTCTCTTTGTTGGAATTTTTTCAGGGCCTCCAAGCCTTTGTTCAGGTGCAGTCAGCCCCAGTCCCTGCCGAAGTTGAACACCAAAGGGGGGGAGGGGGGTCCTTGCTCTCCTGGCCCTGCCTGTGGGCTGCGAGACATGCCATGCCTCACTGAGTATCCCTGACAGGGACCCAGATACCTCGGATGACGACAGGGATCCACTGGAGGATGGGGAAATCTCTCCAGGCCTGGACCCATACCGGATCATGCTTTTTCTTCCACAGAGATGAATTACCGGCACTAGTCTTCCAGACCCTGAAGACTCGGAGTTCCAAGCACGGACCCTATGGTGGAACTAAAGAATGTCATCCTGGTCTTGTCGTAAAGCTTCTTGCTATTTCCTACTGCTGGAAGCCATCCAGGAGTTGATTGACCTGGAATGGGATGCCCCGGAGGCAAGCTTTAAAGGAGGTTGGGCCTTGGAAGCCTTGTATCCTCTGGACCCAGCGGTCAATGAACGCGCTTCCTCAAAGTGGATGCCATGGTTTGTGCCAGCTCAAAGCAAACAACCATCCCTGTTGAGGGAGGAGCAGTCTTGAAGGTTGCTCACGATAGGCAGTTAGAATCCATCCTTAAGCAAGCCTTCGACACAACAGCAGTAATGCTGCAGATCACTTCCTGCTGTGCCCTGGTGGCTCACTTCTGCTTGCTCCTCGCGAGAGAGGCAGATAGCTCTGGGACGTACGCCGGAGAGGCAATCGAACCCACCACAGCCTTCCTGACAGATACAAGCTCAGACCTAGTGCGTACCTCGGCCAGAGGAGCAGCCTCGGTGGTAGCGGCCAGAAGACAGCTATGGTTGTGGAACTGGTCAGCGGATGCAACCTCTAAGGTGAACCTCACAAAGATGCCCTTTAAGGGATCCCTCCTATTCGTAAGTGAGTTGGAGAAGCTAGCCAGTAAGTGGGATGAATCTCCAGTGCCCAGACTACCGGAAGACAGGGAAAATGTCTTAGCACCCCTCTCCCATGAAGGGTCGGACCAGGGACTCCCAGAGCTTCTGGCCTTACAGAAATCAGTCGTTCCAGTCACCTTGACCCTTGGGGAGGTCTCACCTTTCGGACCTGACAACCCAATAGAGGGATAGGCTCAGGCTCAGGCTCGACCCGAGCTTCCCAATGAAGTTGGGCCGACCCATCCATGGGAATAGGAGATAGGGGGTCGACTTTCCCTCTTCTACCATTGATGGATCAAGATCACTTCAGACGAATGGGTACTGGACATCATATGAGAAGGCTATGCCCTGGAATTTCACAGCATTCCTCGGGACAGGTTCATGATATCACCTTGCCACTCCCAACTCAAGAAACTGGCAGTGGAATCCAAGATAAGGCTCCTCAGGCTGAGGGCTATAACTTTGGTACACACACCCCAAGTAAATACAGGGCGTTATTCCATCTATTTTATCATGCCCAAGAATGAAGGCTCATCCTGGATCTCAAGAGCATCAACAGTCATTTGCGGATATTGCATTTCCGCATGGAAACTCTCCGCTCTGTCATAATGGCAGTGCAACTGGGAGAGTTCTTAACCTCCCTGGATCTTTCTGAAGCCTACCTTCATATTCCAGTCCATCGTTTCCTATGCTTTGTGGTACTGGGCCGCCTTTACCAGTTCCGGGCGTTACCCTTCGGTCTGGCAACCACCCCTAGAACATTCTCCACAATTATGGTGGTCATGGCGGTAGCACTGAGGAAAGAAGGGATTCTGGTGCACCCCTACTTGGATAACTGGCTGATCTGGGCAAAGTCAGTGGAAGAGTATCTCCAAGTGACCAGCAGGGTCAGGTCCTTCCTATAGGAACTTGGTTGGGTCATGACCATGGGAAAAAAGCAGCCTCAAGCCCTCCCAGTCCTTAGTGTACCTGGGGGCCTGATTTGACACCAAGCAGAACAAGATCTTCCTCCCTCCCCCGATGAGGAGGAAACTGATGGACCAAGTATGCCAGTTGACGACCACAATGCGCCCCAAGGTATGGGACTATCTTCAGGTCCTCGGCCAACACTGGAAGACGTACGTGGGTGAGGGCCCCCATGCAGCCTCTCCAACACTCCTTACTGTCACATTGGAACCCACTTTCCCAAGACTACTTGATTTGCATCCACCTACCAATGGAGGTATGCTCTCTGCTCCAGTGGTGGCCACAGGAAATCCACCTAAGCAAGGGCCTAAATCTATCCCCACCGAGCTGGATCATCCTCAAGACAGACACGAGCCTCCGAGGGTGAGGAGCCCACTGTCAGGAGCTGACAGCCCAGGGACAATGGACCAAGGAAGAGACGAACTGGAACATAAATCGCCTGGAAGCTCGAGCAGTCAGATTAGCATGCCTGCAGTTCAGCCACAGGCTCCAGGGGCAAGCGATCCAGGTGATGTCTGACAACACAACGGTTGCTTACATAAACCACCAGTGAGGAACCAAGAGCCATCAGGTGTCTCTGGAAATAGACCCCCTTATGGAATGGGCAGAGTTAAACCTACAAGGGATCTCTGCCTCCCATTTCACAGGAAAAGACAATGTTGCAGCAGACTTCCTCAGCAGGGAAAGCCTAGACCTGGGGAATGGACGCGGTCTACCAAAGGCTTCCAGCTTCTAGTAAATTGCTGGGGTTTCCTGGCCATGGATCTACTGGCCACATCTCACAATGCAAACATCCCCCAGTTCTTCAGTCGCATTAAATTTCATCTGCCATTTTGATGCCCAATTTTCTAGCCTCACAAGATCTTCCTGCAATTTATCACAATCTGCTTGTGATGAAATTTAATGTGGATAAGTGCAACGTGTGATGTACATAGGGAAAAATAACCCATGCTATAGTTACACAATGTTAGGTTCCATATTAGGTGCTACAACCCAAGAAAGAGATCTAGGCATCATAGTGGATAACACATTGAAATCGTCTGTTCAGTGTGCTGCAGCAGTCAAAAAAGCAAACAATGTTGGGAATTATTAGAAAGGGAATGGTGAATAAAACGGAAAATGTCATAATGCCTCTGAATTGCTCCATGGTGAGACCGCACCTTGAATACTGTGTACAATTCTGGTCACCGCATCTCAAAAAAGATATAATTGCAATGGAGAAGGTACAGAGAAAGGCAACCAAAATAAGGGGAATGGAACAGCTCCCCTATGAGGAAAGACTAAAGAGGTTAGGACTTTTCAGCTTGGAGAAGAGACGGCTGAGGGGGGGATATGATAGAGATGTTTAAAATCATGAAAGGTCTAGAACGGGTAGATGTGATTCGGTTATTTACTCTTTCGGATAATCGAAAGACTAGGGGGCACTCCATGAAGTTAGCATGGGCACATTTTAAAACTAATCGGAGAAAGTTCTTTTTCACTCAACACACAATTAAACTCTGGAATTTGTTGCCAGAGGATATGGTTAGTGCAGTTAGTATAGCTGTGTTTAAAAAAGGATTGGATAAGTTCTTGGAGGAGAAGTCCATTACCTGCTATTAATTAAGTTGACTTAGAAATTAGCCACTGCTATTACTAGCAACAGTAACATGGGATAGACTTTGTTTTTGGGTACTTGCCTGGCCTGGATTGGCCACTGTTGGAAACAGGATGCTGGGCTTGATGGACCTTTGGTCTGACACAGTATGGCATGTTCTTACCATGATAGTGATATATCTCCTAGGCAAGTAAACTATTCTCGTGGACACTCTCAAATGTCTTCAACTGCACAAGTGTTCTGTACATCCACAATGTGAGACCTTTTCAGAAAATGGGGAACAACTCTGATAAGCCTCTTGGCATCACCATGCAATCACAAACGTGCCTGTTCTGTTTAAAGAAGCCAACCAAGCTTATGCCTGTGACTCATTTCTCATATGTTTTTCCCCCTTTATTGCTAATAGCCAAGATACTGTTGCACCTAAGAAGGGACAGAGGTGCAATGATAGCACAATTTTGGCCTTGCCAAGTGTGGTTTCTATAGCTTTGAAAACTAGCCATACACCTCCCAATCTTCTTGGATCTCCTAGCCCAATTCGAAAGCACTCTTCTTCATACCAATCTCCAGACTCCCTATTTCATGTTCAACATTCACACTGTGAATTATAAATGGTTTACTGTTTCTCATCGGAAGTAATACTGGCTACTAAAAAAAACCCCAAAAACGTGCCACACGATCATAATTTTAAATGGAAAGAATGTTCAGCTTTGTTCTAGGAATAGTGAAAATCACTTGTTTTGCCATCTGTCCAGTAGGAGATTGAAGTCGGATTCAATTAGAATTCTTTTAACCACAAATGTACTTATCAATAAGCGCAAGAAGTCCTACTTCTCAAGTAGCTTTTTAATATTGAGGCTCAATATTAAAACCTCTCAAACCTCCATTAAAAATGCCACGTACGGGGGGCGCTGTCGAGCAGCCGATGAAAGCAGTCGCATAGCTGCTGAGCTCCGCTCTCCCGGAGGCCCCCACCCCGCAGAAACCGGGGGGGGGGGCGCTGTCGAGCAGCCGATGAAAGCAGTCACATAGCTGCTGAGCTCCGCTCTCCCGGAGGCCCCCACCCCGCAGAAACCGGCGCAATCGCAGCCAAAATACTTAACAAAGCTTACTGGAAGTGCCTCGCACAACCGCCAAACCTGACCCGATGGCCGCGAAGCGGAGAACTGCCGATTTACGGCAATATTCATATGGTAAACAAACTCCCGACTCTGAACAAGATGGCGGCCAGGACGAGGATAACGCAGCAGGACAGGGTGAGGCTGTCATGGCGCTTGCTGAAACGTGCCCGGACATGCAAGCTACTCCAGCAGGCACTCCCCTCACTCGCGAAGAGGCGAGACAATGGTTTATAGACCTCAGGGGCGACATGAAGCAGCATAAGAGGGAGATCATGGATTCGGTAGCAGAGGTGAAGGAGGGACTGGCAGCTTTAGGGAACCGGGCAGACGAACTTGAAAACAGGGTCGACTCGCACGGGGACGCTTTGAATACTTTGCAATCCCAAGGGCTTCAACACAGCGCGGACATCCAGGTGCTTCAGGAGAAGCTTGAAGATCTAGAAAATAGGAGTCGAAGGCAGAATCTGCGCATCAGGGGGGTTCCTGACACCCCAGAATATGCTGACGCGATGGTGGTGGCTCAACAAATCTGCCTTCACATACTTTCAGACAGTCAGGGGAGTGCTAATGAATCGTCACCCACAGCCCCAGAAATATTACTGGATCGTGCACACAGAGCCCTGGGGCAGCGCCGGGACCAGCAACCGAGGGACTTAGTGATTTGTTTTCACAACTTCCTCCTCAAGGAGAAGGTTTACGCTGCCTCCCGTCTGATGAAGGAGATTACGTGGAAAAATCTGCACATCACTATTTTTCAAGACTTGGCTCCGGTTACGTTGCAGAAGAGGTATGAGCTGAGAGAAGTAACATCTGCACTGAGAGAAAGGAATATAAAATACCGCTGGACATTCCCCTTTGGGTTACTATTTCATGCTCAGGGGGTGACCTACAAGGTCAAAAACAAAGTGGAAGCTTTGGAGGCCTTCACTAAAGCGCAGCTCCCTGTCACATTTCAAGCCCCCAAGATGGCGTCTACGCTGGAGCGGCTGGATTCGGCCCCCCGATGGCAACGAGCGGACAAAGGGGGGAAGAGGCTTCGGAGGCAGTCTGATGTTCGTCGTTCTTCTTCTCAGCAAGATCAAGGTTGACTTTTCTCTACCTGGAGGATTCTCTGACTTAGCTGGCTGACCTCGTGCAGATACGGATATTTTTCTGACACTGCAGGGCCCTGTCATCTTTTGACCATGTGGCAGGGTGCGAGGGACGACAAGCTGCACCTTGCGCTGGATATCTGGTTATTATATGTACTTTATTGCAGTTACAGGCTGTTCTCAGGTTTCTTTGTTCTTGCTTGTATACTTAGCAGGGGTGGGGGGGGGGGGAGGGGGCGCTGTATGCTGGTGGTTGCTGTTAGTCGGGAATACGCGGCCTCCACTTTATGTATCCCCAGGAGGGTTGGAGGGATACTGCAGTATTGGGGGGAAACACACTGGGAACCATGAGTTTTTCTTTGAGTATAATGGGTCTGGAAAGGAGGCGTCAGGGATTCTCGTACTTCGTGGGCTCTATTTCAAGGGAGGGGGATCTTCTTTCTCATGTATGGGTGGTTATGTAATTAATGTATGAGATGGCTACTAAGATTTTATCACTTAATGTGAAGGGGCTAAACACTCCGAGGAAACGCTTGCTACTCACTAGAGAGCTTCAGCGTCAAAAGGCGGGAATAGCGTTTCTACAAGAGACGCATGTCAGACGACACCACGAAAGGCTTTTGGTCTTCCCTCAATTCCCCACCTGCTATTGGGCGGCCAGCTCTAAAGAGCAGAAATATGCTGGTGTGGGTATATTATTCTCGGCTGCCTGTGTTCATGAGGAATTATTTCGTCTGGTGGACCCAAAGGGCAGATATCTTTTTCTGAAAATTAGGGTGGGTAAAAGTATCCTATCGTTACTTAATGTCTACTTCCCAAATACAGATCAGGTCGCCTTTCTGAGTCAAATTGATGCAGTCCTACTCCAGCACTTAGAGGGGGACTTAGTGTTAGGCGGTGACTTTAATGCCACCTTAACCCCCTCTCTGGACAATAGCCCCGGTACGGGTGGCGCCCCTGGCTTTCGGTCTAAGTGGCACACCTTTCTAGATAAATGGAGTGTTTTAGATATTTGGCGGTGAAGGTATCCACATTCTAGATCATACACCTTCTATTCTCACCCCCATGGCACATATTCAAGGATTGATTACTTCTTTGTATCCACTCACATGCAAAATAGGGTTCAAAAAGCCGAGATCGACCATATTACTTGGTCTGATCATGCACCCATTTGGATAGAAGTTGCACTACAGGATACTACTTCTGGATACAGACCATGGAGGCTGAATGAGGGCTTACTTAAGGATCGGGATTTTGTGGCTAAAATAGTCGCATTTGAAATTCTATTTTCAAGAAAACCAGACAGAGGATATGAATCCTTTAACAGTATGGGAATGCTCTAAGTCTGTAATGAGGGGATTATTTATCTCACAGGCGGCACACTGCAACAAGATACGGGAGGCTACTAGGTCTGATCTCTTGGCTCAATTAGGGGTTTTAACTAAGCAGCATAGTGCCACCCACTCGAATTCTGTTTACCATCAAATATTACAGATTAAGAGCACCCTTCGCTCCCTGGATGATGAGGCTATCAGCCATCATATGCTTCTGTTAAAACAGAAATTCTTCGAGGGTGGTAATAAAGCTGGGCGATATTTAGCACAAAAGTTGAGGGCCGCAAGAGCTCACTCGACCATTGCCAAGATAGTAACTCCAGAGGGTTCGGCCACCACAACATCGGAGGGTATACGGCATGCTTTCACTACTTTTTACAAACGGCTTTACTCGGCTGACGGTATGGTAACAGACGGGGCCATTACCGATTATTTGCAATCCGTGACTTTGCCCTCCTTGACTGACTCCCAGAGGGTGTTCCTAGACAAGCCTATTGAGCCGGATGAGGTACTCCTAGCCATTAAACGCTTAAAGCCCGGCAAGGCTCCAGGTCTCGACGGCTTCACAGGCACCTATTACCGCAAGTTTTCACGCCTCCTGGCGGGACCTCTGACAGACTCTTTCAACTCCCTCTTAATGGGGTTGACCCTTGGCCGGGACGCCAACACTGCAGGTATCACGGTGTTGCCCAAGCCAGGTCGTGACCCTACAAAATGTGGTTCCTTTCGGCCCATCTCCTTAATTAACGTAGACCTTAAAATTCTAGCTAGGGTTTTGGCCGCGCGTCTTAACGGCGTTTTGCCCAGTTTAGTACATAATGACCAAGTGGGTTTTGTCCCGGGACGGTTAGCAGCGGACAATGTCCGCAGGATAGTTGACATCATTGACTTCGTGCATACTGAGGGGGTACCGGCGGTCCTTCTATCCTTAGATGCGGAGAAGGCCTTCGACCTGGTTCACTGGCCATTTCTTTTTCAGACACTGCATAAAATGTCATTTGGCACTTCTTTTGTGACCTGGCTGGAAAAGTTATATAGCCATCCCCTCGCACGAGTCAAGGTCAATGGGAGCTATGGTGCGGCGTTTGAGATACAGAGGGGAACCAGACAGGGGTGCCCTTTGTCTCCCTTGCTCTTTGCCCTGTTCCTTGAACCTTTCACTACGACTATTCGTCATTCACAGGGGATCGTGGGTGTTCGGAGGGGGGCACATCATTTTAAGATATCTCTATTTGCAGATGATGTGATGTTCACCCTTACCGATCCGGAATCCTCCTTGCAGCAGGTCATGTCCGAGTTGACGCGGTTTACCTCTGTGTCTGGTATGAAGGTTAATTTTGACAAATCGGAGATTCTTAACCTTACCCTGCCGTCTTCTGAGGTGCAATCACTGGGGCGACAATTTCCTTTTAAGTGGGCTACTGCCTCCCTTAAATACCTGGGTGTTAGATTGGGCTCCACCACTAGTCAGCTCTATATGTTAAACTATGACCCCCTGGTACAAACTATCCGTAAGGATTTAACTAACTGGCAGCATCAGATGCATTCGTGGTTGGGCCGACTTTCTATAATCAAGATGAACATCCTGCCCCGATTTTTATACTTCTTTACCACGATACCCATTTTTTTGCACCCCTCCCTACTAAAGAAATGGCAGCAAATGCTTTGTAGTTACATATGGCGTAAACGTCCCCCCAGGGTGACTAGAACGACTTTATATAGGACTAAACCACAGGGGGGAGTTCACTTCCCTAACTTACTATGGTACTACCTAGCGGCGCAGCTCCGGGCCCTGGTGGCTATTCACCGTACAAACGATATCCCACAGTGGGTGCTTCTCGAACAGACTTTGGTAGGGAAGGTGCCGATCTCGGCTCTTCCGTGGCAGCCACCCCAGACTGGGGGCCATGTTGCCTACATGCCGTTCGCACTTCGCACCACACTTAAGATATGGTTTCAATGGAAGTCCAAATTGATTGGGCCTGAACGATACTCGACCATGACTCATCTGTATGCTAATACTGTATATCCCATTCATGACAACTCTGTGACTGTGAAATGGTGGGCATCAGTGGGTATTACCAGAGTGGTACATGTGCTGAATCAGGGGTCCCTGATGACTCTTGCACAACTAAGTGATCGATACTCAGTGAGCGGCGGGGATTTCTTGCACTATGCTAAACTATATCACTTTGTCAAGCGTGGGACACGGGGGGGTACTTTGAAACTGACGGGCACACTGTTTGAAGCATATTGTAAATCTGCTTCCGACATACGGGGTGTCATTTCTAAGATATACGGTCTCTTCAATGGGCTCTTGAAGGAGACTCCACGCCATCGTACATTATGGGAAATTGATTTCTAATGTCAGTTAGAGGACCAAGAGTGGGATTCTATCTATTCTCTAGCCCATAAATGCTCCATCTCGGCCAGTCTGCAGGAAAACTGTTACAAATTACTTTATCGATGGCACTATACGCCGGAACGACTCCATAAATTTCAGCCCACAATTTCTAACTTATGCTGGCGGGAATGTGGCCACGTTGGTACCTACTACCATATCTGGTGGGAGTGCCCCAGAGTGGCTCTAGTCTGGCAGGAGGTTCTAAGATGGCTATCATTAGTTGTGTCGGCCCCAGTGCGAGCTGACTCCCGACATGTACTCCTAGGTCTCCCCCTCCCCGACCATAATAAAGACACACAAAAGTTTTTGTTACAAGTTTTTATTGCAGTCCGCTCCGAGATAGCATTACATTGGAAAGGGGTTAATGCTCCCAGCTTGGCTAAAATTCAATACCGACTTCACATATATTATCAACTCAGTAGACTTACAGCAGTGCACATGGACCGGTTGGTAGGGTTTGATAGGATGTGGGGTTCCTACATCCAGTGGCTAGCAACCCAAAAGTCATCTACTTAACTGTTTCCCCTGAAGAGGTTGTTCCTGTCCTGGAGTGTTGTGGCATTCTTCGTTGTTTTAGCTCTGTCTCCATGCTGGTTTTTTGTTTTCTTTACCCATACATACTTTCTTATTCGGGTCCTTCATTCTGGAAGGTCGGGCGAGTTTTTTCCTCCTGTTTTCGTTTCTACTATCCCATCCTCCCTGCCTCATTCTTTCTTTCTTTCTTTCCTAGTTCTAACTTTCAGCCTCTTTTCCTCACCCACTTTCAGGATTTTAAGTCCATCCATTCCCTGACGGTTAATGGAACCCTGTTGTGTAAAGGGGGGCGGGGGGAGGGATGAGTGGGAAGGGGTGATTACACAAATGACAAACTGGTCAATCTTGGTTAAGTACTGCTTTCTCTAGAAGTTGATAGACAATACCGAGGGGTACTTATCGTTCTGGTTTATGCTACCTGTTTTTGTATATTACTGTGTTTTACTTTTTGCACTGATTGACAATAAAATCTTTAAATACAAAAAAAAAAAAATGCCACGTACACAATGGGATGTAAACATTTTATTTAAGCGTTTATATACCGAAATACGTTGGGAACATCATCTCGGTTTACAGTTAACGTAATACAGCAATAAGCTTTACAAAGAACACATAACAAAATGTATCAACAGGATACAAGTTATAGTATTGATTAACTGAGTATGAGGGAGATATTTACAAGATATTTACAAGGAAATTACAGGGAGGGAGGTGGGAGAGGGGACGTGTGCATCGAGGTGGTTTAGGTATATGTGTGCTTAAAGAGCCAAGTCTTTAGGTTCTGTTTAAATCTTTTTGGGCAAGGCTCCTGGTGGAGACTAGGAGGCATCTTGTTCCAAAGGGTGGGACCAGCAATGGAGAGGGCACGTTCTTTAGTAGACTTAAGCTTTGTCATTTTAGGAGAGGGAGTGTGTAGCGTGGCACAGTGTTGTGAACTGATAGGTCTGTTAGGGGTAAGGAATTGGAGATGTTCTTTGAACCAGGGCATGTCATGGTTGCAGATAGTTAGGGATTTGTATATGATCTGGGCGTTGATGGGCAACCATTGTAGGTGTTTGGAGGACTGGGGTGATGTGATCACTTCGGTGGGCATTGGTGAGGATATGTGCCGCCGAGTTTTGGACATAGTTCTTGCTCAACTTATGAAATCTTTTAAAATCTTTAGCAACCACAGAATTTAAATGGATGACTTGTAAACTACTTTTCCTTATAGCCATAACAGTGCACAGAAAAAGCGAACTACAAGCACTGGGTAACAATCACCTTACGCACTTGCGCACGCTCTTACGCACTTCAAGAGGTCCATTTATCTTCAGACTTTCTTTCCAAAGCCTTATGGTTCATCAGTTGAATATTCTTTACATGCCTTAGATTGCAGAAGGGTGTTGCTGTCCTGTTTGGAAAAGACAAAAGCATATAGGAAATATACACAGTTATTCTTATCATTCAGCTAATACTCAAGCAGCTCCATTGGTAATGTTATCTTATGTTCATTTGGTTTCTTACCTGAAGGAAGAGTATTACCTCTCAAAACCTAGTCAAATGTAGTAATTCAATAAAAAGGTATCGCTGTATATTTATATATGTTAACCTTTATTTCTGTAGCATTGTATAAGATACATTTGAAGCCTGCTAGGCTAGGGTTTAAAGGAGAATTCTGGATTTTGATTTGAAGGTTTTTCTCACCAGCTTTTATTTATGAAATCAGTCCGCGTTTGTGCACTGACATGGATGGTTGTCTTGCCTTTCATCTTGTGACTATGGATATTTAAAAATACAGCACCCTCTGCTGGCTTTATGATCTAAGGTCAAATAAAAAGTTGTGTAAATGCAAAAAACTTTTTCACTTGAGTATCTGAGCTGTTAGAATGAAATCTCTGTTGTATGTCTGTGCTTTACTTTTTTTTTTTTTTTTTTTTAAATCCCTGGAAGATGCTTGGTAAGTTGGAGGTTGCTGGGGCACTGTTTGCTGCTGGAGTATGAAAGGGAAGAGGGAAAGTGAAAAATGGCTTACTGTGTTTGCCTGAGTTATTGAAAACAAATCCACCTGCAGGAGCTTGGGGTCTTGCTGCAGGCACAGCAAGGATGGGCACAACTACGAAAAGGGAGTCCCAGCAAGTCACTTTAATATGCTATACATGGCCCTTTCCTAAGAGGAAGTAGCCACAGAATGCCCTTGAGGGGAGGGGGATGCTTGAAAGAACCAGCATAAGACTTAAAAAGAGAAAAAAATGGATTCAGCCTACATCACTCCTTTTTATTTTTTCCTAGGAGAGGGAGACTTTTAACACTGTCTCCTGTGTGCATCCACAAACCTCGTAAAATATGGTGTGACATCTGATGCTCCTCCCTTCCATTGCCAAACAAGAGGGGCTGATATAATTGGAGTGAAAAACTAGTGGTTGAGCAGTGGGCTGAGAAGCTCTTTGTGACCTTGGGCAAGTCACTTCACCCACCACAGCCTCAGGTACAAAATTATCGGCTGCTGCAATAGAGTGCCCAGCCTAGCGCAGATTTTATGCACTGTTGGACATGCGTTTTGGATGTGCTAGACTAGCACCTGATGCAATAAGGAGATTAGCATTTCCAAAAAAAAATACATGCCCAAACCCACAGCCGATGGCGCTCATCACGTGTAAACTCCATGTAGATGAGGCTATTAGCTATTATCCGCTGATGCGGAAAATCTCTGGGCGCCCAATGCACGCTTTTTAATGTAGCAAACTTTACCTCCAGCCCCAGAGCTGGCATTAAGTCAATCTGCAACTCAAGGGCTCAGGAGAAATTAAACTGTCCTCCATGGTTCCTCCTACTTAGTATACTTGTGATACTTAAATCTACTGCTTGTGGTGGTTAAGAATAATGGTATAATGCAGTGGCTTGATGGAAAAAAAAATAATGGGGACACAATAGACACGCTCCAGGCTGGTTTCTCCCCCTTGCTATTTTGCATCTAGAACTTTTTTTTTTCCCATCAAGCCATTGCATTATACGACCTGAAACGGGATAAAACTGATGCTCTTGTTGATCACCTGTTGCAACTGTGGGCGCCAATGCATTTCAGTGCTAGACGTACAATTCTCCCCTAGTGTCCTTTTTAATGCAGCAGCTCATTTGAATATTGCATCGGGTGCCCAGGAGACATGGCTAATCCTGCATTAGGAAAATGGATGCTCAATATGTTTTAATGTGCGTCTTAGTGCATTGGCCCATTAGATCGTGAGCCTTCCAGTACCTGAACGGAATCCGCTTTGAAGCGTCAAAAGGTGAAATATAAAAATAAAGAACTCAGCAGAGTGCACAGTTTGACCAACAGTTGTGCACACATTTTACTGCCAATGCTGCAAGTAGTTTTGCACACGATAGGGCTGATGTAACAAAGTGCACTGAAGCTGCCATGGGTTTGTGTGCGCCTCTAAGCGCGTTTGTATGCGCAAAGCCCTATACAGGAATGTAATAAGGGCTTTGTGCACGGGGAAAAAGTGCATACAAATACGCTTACTGACCTATAGCTTTTCCTGCACAAATGCATACTACTAGCATGCGAAAGCGTCAATTATCTATTCATGGGTAATGCAGGGAGCTGCACTAGCAGGGAGTTCAGGTTCGTGTGGGTTTTTAATGCAGGTTTTTAGCACCTGAGTCAGGGCAGGAGTTAAGTGAAAGCACCAGTATGGAGACTGGTGTGGTTTGTGTGTGTTTGTTTTTTTTTAAATGCTTTTGAGGGTCAGCCAAGTGATGGATGGAACTGTTAGAAAGAAGGCAACTTCTAAATAAGGCAGAATTGCTGATCTGCATTTCACGCTCTCGCTGGCGGTCAGACTATCATGAAGGGGTTTAGATATTGCTCTACCCAACGTTCACATCAACTTCCGGACCACTAACTTATTCATTTTTTCAAAAAAGAGAGGCTTTCACCCTGAGAATCAATCGCAGTTGTTCACATGCTAAGTATCAGAGTGGTTTTCTGCGCAATTTACCACATAGGGCCATGAGCGTGCATTGCTGCACATATTATGGCAGGCTTGTTTGGGGGGTGCGGATTCTATGTGCATATCCAAACGCATGTGGTTATTACATCCTGCACTACCATGTTTTTTGGGGGGTTTTTGTACACGCCAAAAAAATCCACACACAAAAAGCGCGGAATTTGAGTGCAGGTCTTATAACATCGGCCTTGATGTGCGCACAGGATAGTGTCCTTTCTGCAAATCCCATGCATTAGCTGTTACCCCCTCCCTCCCAATGCAGAGAGGTGCACTGGCTTACCTCATTTTGAGGCATCTTCGTTTTCAGTTTATTTTTCCTGGGAATTTTAATGGTATAACAAAAAATCAGTATAAAAATTACTTTTCTCCTGATCTTTTATTTTGTTATAATATTGAAATTCCCAAGGAAAATAAAAAACTGAAAATGAAGGTCCCTTCTCGTGTTCTGTTTACACACGGAATTTTACCCCTTGTCAGCCAGTTTCTGCCGCTAGTGTTAGTGTGGAGCTGATTGAGAATTCTGGTGGAATTTATGTGCATAAATCTTCCATTCCTTTCCTTCTCTCCATTAAAAAAAGTTTAAAATGTCCCCATGGGGCTGTGCTCTCTTCCCCTCTCCCACCCACCCTCCAGATATTTTCAGCCTCCTCTTTCCCTCAAAACAGTGCCAGGCCACTGCTTCCTCTCAGAAATGGCAGTAACATTGGGAAGGTGGGGGGACATTCTCTCTTTTTAAGGGTGAAACTGCCTGCAAATGTTTAGAAAGGAAGGAAACAGCAGCCCTGCAGGAGCTTGAATGGTGGGTCCTCTTACTTCCACCCCCCCCCCCCCTCCCTTTCCCAATCCCATTCTCTAGGAGCCTCGCTGGTTTCATAGCCAGCTGCTTGTCTCAGAGCTCAGTTCAGTCACCTCAGACAGAAGCCTCCCCAACACTGCATAGGCACTTCCTCTGTCTGTAGCTTGCTTCCACCTCTCTGCAACCCTTCCACCACTCTAATGTATTCCCATTGACTGCACACTGCTGCTTTTATGGGAGGGAGGGACCAGAAGAGACCCATACTGTTCCTTGGGCTTATAAAAAGAGAAAATTAAGCCCTGGCTGAAACTGGGGAGAGCCACTAACCCAAAGTAGCACAGTTCCAGATGGAATCCTTCTTTTCCTTGTGGATCCAGGGCTGGTGCAAGGGTATTTAGGTGAGTCTTTCAGCCTTGCACACAACTCCTGGCCCCACTCTTCCCTAAAATTTAAAAAATATGCATTTATAGTAACAGATTTTACATGAACATTCAGTATTCTAAGGTAAAAATACCACTTACAACATGAATATTATTTACATGCACTGCTATGGTACCAATCAGAAAACTTTGCAAAAAAGACACTTGCAGTCATTTATTAGGATTATTGTAAAGCATGTTGGCCTTCAGAAAGCTTTAAGTAAAGTGAATTACAATATAGTAAATCTCCCATACGAAAACAGTACTAATCGCTAGCACTCAGACTAACTACCCTACCTATGAAAAAGCAACAATGCAAATATTACACCAGGCCCTAAAACATCAATACATCTGATATTAGGAAAACAGAACAAGCCAAGCTATTATGGATCCCTACACAGAAACTACATGCTAGCTGAATACCTCACCTGAGTCATACATGCAGAACATAGACCCTCACCACCAAACAGAATAAAGAGGTAAATTATAACTAGAAAAATGCAGAAAAAAACTGAATTTGAAAACATAACAAGACAGACTCTGTATGCAGTGCAACAGTGGGAAAAAAAATCACCATTCCTCATTAAACATCAAGCAATAAAATCAAGATAAATAAACCCATTATAATAGTAAAACCATACTCAACATATTTTAAAGCAGCTGATAAATAGAACAGCCAATGATTAAAACATACAATATTGTGTTTAAATTTTCCAAACATCAATAAAATATTTCAAAACTGCACACATCAGATAACACCCAATTAAAACTAAGGCTAAAAAATGATCCCCTGCTCTCCATGCCTGGGAACTTTAGACTCCAGTCACCCTGATATTGTCATGGATTAGTCAGGGATACAAACTTTCTCCTCTCTCTCATATACACACACTCTAACATGTTCATTCTTACAGACTCCCTTATATTCTCTCATACACATGCTGATTGGCTCACAAACTTTGGCTCACACATGTTCACTGACTTGCTCTTGCTCACACACATGCTCATTGGCTCTCACACATGCTCTGGAAAGCCCAGCAAACTTGACTGCATTATGCAGTGCAACAATGGAAAACCAGAAATCATTCCTCTTAAAACATTAAGCAATAAAGTCAAAAGCTATAAAACATCATATTAAAACCATACTAATAAGAATAAATGTCAAGCAGGCAACTGCCAATGAACATCCAATAATTAAAATGACTCATAAATGTTTTCTAATATTTCCCGAACACCAAATATTTCACTCACAGATTGTTGTGGATTGGGGGCCAGGGGCCCCACGCACACAGGTTCTCACTCACATATATACTGTCACACATGCAGGCTCTCTCGCTCTCATACATAGTCTTGCTCTCATACACAACCAGGTTCTCTGCACACACACACGCAGGCTCTTTTGCTCTCGTACATACACCTTTCAGGCCTCCCCCTTTTTTCTGGGCCTTCTCTTTGAATCGCAGCACTGCTCCTTGCTGTGGCAGGATGGGCTTTGCCGCAGCCCCACGGGCCTCAATTCCGCTGCAGCTTGATTGGCTCTGCTGTAACCTTGTAGACCTCTTTTTCAGGCTGCAGCAGCCCATCTCATTTTCCTTGAAGCTTTAAAAAAAAAAAAAAAAAGTGGGATCAACCGGCTCAACCCTCTGATAGGCCAATCTGCCCCTGGGCACACCAACCTCTATGCAGCAGGCAGTGCGGGCTTGGAGAGGACTTGTAGCCAAAAGAGCTAGCGGAGCACTGAAAGTCCCAGCAGTCCCCCTTCCAAATTTTAAAATAGGGGGCAGAGACACAAACCCATCACAATAGACTTGCTCTCTCTTATGTGCAACTGCAGGATAAGGGAAAAGTCTGTGTGGGGGGGACAGCTGGCCCAGTTACCATGGCTATTGCTCGGGACTGTCGGAGCTCCTCTACTGCGGCTGCTCCCAGCATTCAGAGTACTTGCACGCAATCCACATCTCACTTGTCCGGGAGGCAAGACAGAGACTGTAAGAACTCCCAAAGGGGTAAAGTAGGTGCTGTATGCAATATGTGCTGCACAAAGTGGGGCCCAGCTATCCATGCCCTGCATTTTGCCCATTAGTGACCAAGCTTTAGGGCTCATGCTATAGCTAGGAAGAGGCATGTAGGATTACACACATTCTCAGAAAGGAAACAGAGTAGGATTAAATGGACAATTTCTCAGTGGAAGGGAGTGGGCAGTGGAGTGCCTCAGGGATCTGTATTGGGGCCCTTACTTTTCAATATATTTATAAATGATCTGGAAAGAAATACGAGTGAGGTAATCAAATTTGCAGATGATACAAAATTGTTCAGAGTAGTTAAATCACAAGCAGATTGTGATAAATTGCAGGAAGACCTTGAGACTGGAAAATTGGGCTTCAAAATGGCAGATGAAGTTTAATGTGGATAAGTGCAAGATGATGCATATAGGGAAAAATAACCCATGCTATAATTACACAATGTTAGTTTCCATATTAGGAGCTGCCACTCAGGAAAGAGATCTAGGCATCATAGTGGATAATACATTGAAATCATCGGTTCAGTGTGCTGCAGCAGTCAAGAAAGCAAACAATGTTGGGAATTATTAGAAAGGGAATGGTGAATAAAACAGAAAATGTCATAAAGCCTCTGTATCGCTCCATGGTGAGACCACACCTTGAATACTGTGTACAATTCTGGTCACTGCATCTCAGATATAATTGTGATAGAGAAGGTACAGATAAGGGGAATGGAATAGCTCCCCTATGAGGAAAGACTAACTAGGTTAGGACTTTTCAGCTTGGAGAAGAAATGGCTGAGGGGGGATATGATAGAGATGTTTAAAATCGAGAGGTCTAGGAGGGGTAGATGTGAATCGATTATTTACTCTTTCAGATAATAGACTAGGGGGCACTCCATGAAGTTAGCATGTGGCACATTTAA
This sequence comes from Rhinatrema bivittatum, assembly GCF_901001135.1. Taxonomy (NCBI): domain Eukaryota; kingdom Metazoa; phylum Chordata; class Amphibia; order Gymnophiona; family Rhinatrematidae; genus Rhinatrema; species Rhinatrema bivittatum. Next base: position 277,795,390 of record NC_042617.1, on the reverse strand, counting down.
AACTAATCGGAGAAAGTTCTTTTTTACTCAACGCACAATTAAACTCTGGAATTTGTTGCCAGAGGATGTGGTTAGTGCAGTTAGTATAACTGTGTTTAAAAAGGATTGGATAAGTTCTTGGAGGAGAAGTCCATTACCTGCTATTAAGTTGACTTGGAAAATAGCCACTGCTATTACTAGCAACAGTAACATGGAATAGACTTAGTTTTTTGGTACTTGCCAGGTTCTTATGGCCTGGATTGGCCACTGTTGGAAACAGGATGCTGGGCTTGATGGACCCTTGGTCTAACCCAGTATGGCAATTTCTTATGAGCTCCTATACTTTTAAGAGCCGCTGCTGGTGTGTTGATGCTTTAAGATGCTAAGAACAAAGCCAAGGAGCTGGCATGTATCTGAGCTTCTGTATTATGGTATAGTGATTGAAAAGTTAGATCCTCATTAAATATAGCTATAATTTAGATTACAGTAATTGTCGAGGCAAGGAAAATCATATAAACAAACATTGTGTAAGATATTTGTTGCATATAGCTAAACAAACCAGTAGATCTGTGGATTAAGTAACATTGAGAAGATTCAAGATGTGTAATAGTGACGTACAGTAGGGAGTTGTATACAGAATCCTTAACTGGGTTTGAACCAGATTTTGGCCCCAACTAAAGTCACAAAGCCAGGTTTTCACCAAATTTCTTGAAGGCAGTTTCTGGGGCAAGTCTGATGTGCAGCAGTAGGGGAGTTCTACAATGGCAGGACAGCAACTACAAAGGATTTCTTCCTGGGGCTGGTGAAACTTGATTTGTGGATGGTACTTAGTTGTGCCTGAGTTTGAGTGCAGTGGGCAGGTAGATGTAGTGGGCAGGTAGATGTGCAAGAGATTTCTTGAGGTACATCAGGGCCAGGCTTAAGTGTTTTATAGGCCAGAACTAAGAGTTTGAATTTAGTGTGGTGGTGGCAGGAGCCAGCGGAGGATTTTTAGAACACGAGTTACATGGTTGAATTCGTTGGCCTTTGCAGCAGCTTTTTGTATGAGCTGCAGACGATGGTTAAGGGTTTTGGGTTATCCCATCTTGGAGGGAGTTGCAGTAATTCAGGTGGGATGTTAACTAAATCTGTACAACCTTTACAAAGGAATTGCATCCAGAAGGAGTCAGAGGTGGTAAAAAGCTGATTTGCACACTGCTTAGATATAGGTCCAGTATAAATCGTATACTCTAGCTCTCAAATAGAGAGCTGGAGGATAGAGTTGTTTCATTGAAAGACAGTTTTCAAAGGTGGTGGCTGTTCTGCCTGCTTCCACCCCCCCCCCCCGCCCCTCGTCCCTGTCCAAAGCAATTCTTTGGGTTTAGGTTTTGTTTTGGTGCAGCCAATCTGCTATTTTTGCTCATCAGTCATTGAGGTTGCTTATGGTTAGGGATTAGTTAGTGCTGAGTGTGATCAGAATCTGTCTGTATATATGATTTGACAGTTTCTGCTGTTTGCTCAGGGGGGCCTATGCAAATATTGACTAATGTAGGTGATAGGATGGAGCCAGGTGACACACCGCAGGAGAGGCCACAAGTTTTGGAAAGAGCTGTTTCCAGTGCTACAGATTGAGTGCCATTAGATAGAAGGAGAGGGTGTGAAGCAAGCCAGTGCTGGTTCTGCTACTTACTCCTAGGTCACTGACAGGCCAATACAATAATATATCCCTTGTTAACAATCCCCATATTTAAATGTTTAATGTATTTGACAAAGGTAACGCATAAGTTCCTGCAAATTTTGTTTAAATGTAAACCGATGTGATATGTAAAATCAAACACCGGTATATAAAAGTAAATAAATAAATAAAGTTTGCAGGAGAGCGAGCGAGCGCCCGCTCTCCCAGCGCGTGCACAGGCCAGTTTCCTGTGCGCGCAACACAGTAAAACAAAACAATTAAATTAGGGCCCGCAGTAAAAAGAGGCACTAGGGACACTAGCGCCTCTTTTTGGACAGGAGCGGCAGCTGTCAGCAGGTCTGACAGCAGACGCTCAATTTTGCTGGCGTCTGTTCTCGAGTCTGCTGACAGCCATGAGTTCGGAAACCGGACGCTGGCAAAATTGAGCGTCCGGTTTCAAGCCGCGGGCTGATTTTAAATTTTTTTTTATTTAACTTTTTTTAACTTTTGGGACCTCCAATTTAATATTGCCATGATATTAAGTTGGAGGGTGCACAGAAAAGCAGTTTTTACTGCTCTTCTGTGCACTTCCCTGGTGCCGGCAGAAATTAATGCCTACCTTTGGGTAGGCGCTAATTTCTGAAAGTAAAATGTGCGGCTTGGCTGCACATTGTACTTACTGTATTGCGCAGGAATGACTAATAGGGCCATTAACATACATTTGCATGTTGCGGGTGCTATTAGTCTCGGGGGGGGGGGGGGGGGGGGGGGGTTGGACACGTATTTTCGACGTGCTACCCCTTACTGAATAAGGGGTAAAGCTAGCACATCAAACGCGCGTCCAAATGCAGGTTAACAGTACGCTCCACCGGAGCGCACTGTACTGTATTGGCCTGTCAGTCTGCAGGTAAGGAGGATATGGCCTCTTGGGTCAAAGGCTGCTGCGAGATTCAAGAGAATTATTGTTGATTGGCCATGATCCAGGCATAGGCAAAATTCATCCACCAGGCTGATTAGTATAGTTTTGGTGCTGTAGTGTAGTCAAAAGCCAGGTTAGTAAGGATCTAGAGCATTCTGATCTAGCTTAGGAAGGGTAGATTTTTATTCACACAGAACAAGGATTGTGCTTATTTTGTGTGCATAAATCAGGAGTCCAAGACTTTTTTTTTTTTTTTTTTTTCCCCCCCCCCTGTAAGTTAGTGTGCTCATCCTAAACACAAAAGGCTGAGCACACATTTTAATTCCAATTTGTGTGCACATTTTTGTGTGACCTTTAACTCCCATGCATCAGCATACCATTTGCCTACTAATCAGGAGTTCCTTTTTTTTTATTTTTTTTTTTTGGCGCACGCTTTAAACATTATGATTTCAGTGCACAGTTTTAACACATGGGTTATCTCATCAGCCTGAGTTTCTAGGGACTTGCCTCTCACTGTTCTGTGTTTTTGTTTTTTTACCCCACCTCCACAGCTAAGAAACTGCCAAAGAATGAGCCCCAGAGCACGAGTGGCACAGCGGGCAGGAATCGGGGCGTGGACCTGCATGAGCAGTCGCAGCAGAACAAGAGTCAATGCTGCAGCAACTGACCCTCCAGCTCATCCTTCCCCTCCCTGGCGCTGGCAGGACAAAGGAGACCGAGAGATAAGACGTAACCTCCATTCCCAGAACCGAAAGCCTTCCAGCATTTCTCCTCTCCCCTCTGATAATTGCAGCAGTGCCTCCAGAAACACCCCCACTCCCCTCTGGCACCCTCAGTTAACAGCACTTTCTAATGCTTCAGAAAGCACCGCCAGCCTCTTGCTCCTTCACCATCCCCTCTTGATGATTGTGGAATGGAGTACCTGGGACTCTTAACTTCTAAAAACAACAAACTTTTCTTCACTTTGTATTATAGCTGCAAATAGCTATCTAATTACTCACTGTTATGTTTGGGGATGGAGGGTTCACATTAATCCACTTCCATCCCTTAAGCTTTCACCTATCTTCCCTCCCCTCTTGTTTTTGTTAAATGCGCAATCGGAAAATTATGTTTGCAGGGGGGGGGTTCCTATTACCAACACTGTTCCCTCTTTCTTTTGTTTAACACTTCTATGGTAAGGAGATAAATTCTTGTTTTTTTTGGTTTAATTCAGAACCAACTTCTGTAAGTGGGACCCACAGATTTTTTTTTCTTTAACTTTGCGTATTTCATTTGTGTTCAGCATTATCTTTCTTGCACTTTGAGAAAGCTGCAGTGTCCCGCCCTCTTACCATCCGTGTTTTCTGCTGTGCTGGGCACAAATGATTCTGGGACTCATGCTAGTGATGGGTTTGGGTAAACTTCTGGTTTCCCTTTTTGAGCAGCAGAATGGAAGCTTGGGCTTGACCTTGCTGCTATTAATCTGGTGTGAGCAATAGAGGTGCACATGATCACCACAGGGCTCTGGGGGGGGGGGGGGGGAGGGCGTTTCATTTCACTCCTGGCTTTGGGTGATTGATTCGGGCAGTGGTATCTCTTTACAGCACGTGCCTAAGGTAGCAGTCTGAGGCTGATCTTTGCCTGCTTTTGTCCTATAGTATTCATGAGTATATAGTCCTGTTTTTGTAAAATCCAACCTACACCTCCATGTGCAAAACCAGGAATGAATTGACCTCACCAGGCTGACCTAGGTGAGGTGGCAGCCTACCTGTGCGAGAAGGCTCTTGTGGGAGGGGAGGGGCAGGGATTTGTTGGTTGTGCTGGAAGAAAAAGGTCAAAATGTCTTCTCTGCCTCCCCTCTCCTAGCTTGTTTTGTATACTCCTTCCCCAGGCTGCCAAATTGGTTCAGTCCACATCTGTTGTGTAATTACTGGGCAGAATCTTTTGTTCTCTAAGCAATGTGCACTTTAGCCTGTGACAGGTTTTGTTGATTTGCCTCATTGTCTCTCATGTTTTTAGTGCTGAAGCAGAGGCAGGAGCACTCGGTGTATGGCTGTGAGGAGAAAGTGTTGGATGCAGTTCCAGCCTCCTGGGTGGGTGGGGGAGTGTTGGTGCTTGGGATTTACAGTGACTGAATCTTCTTCCCCTGTTTTAATTACAGTATTTCAGGAACAGAGCTGGTGAGGATGGCTGCTGTTTGAATTGCATCTAGTCAAATAAACCAAGATGGGGGGGGGGGGGGGGGGGGGGAGGAGACCATAACCACCTTCCTCTTGTCTGGTAGAGAAGTGAACTTGTATGCAGAGTTTTCCTGACTTGAGCTCTTTGCCTTCACAAGTAAATCATGCAGATACTTTTCAGTGTGGGTCAGTAATTTTTGCTTCCTTGCCTGTCCTTGGGTGTCTAGTATAAGCTGGAAAACCTCCCAGTTCTTCCTCTGGCTGCAGGCTTTGCTGAGTGGACTTGTGGATTGTTTCCAAGCAGCCTGTATGGGGGGATGTTCACGATACACAAAACTATATTGCCTTACCCTGAGGAACTGTCTGGAATAGCATATTGATGACTCTTCATGTTGGCGTTTTAGTTTGAGGACAGTGCCATGTAGCATGCCTGAAGCTGGCGATCCGCCCTCTGAATGAAGAGCTGTTTGGCCATTGTTGCACTGTTCCATGCTGCCTTTTTCCAAGTGAGTGACAGCTCCCATGGGCAAGGACTAGTGGGTATGGGGTAACCTAACAGAATGCAAAGGATAAGACCTACTGCAATCTGAAAGGGTGCTACCCAGTCCTTAGTTTTGCTTTCTCTCAGTTTCATCAAATGTTCAAGAAAAGAGGACGTCAAACATAGCTTCAGCCTTGGAGGTTTTGCAGGTAGCCTCAATACATGTACAAAATTTGCTGAAAAAAAGAACTGATTGGTGAAGCAGAGCTATGATTGATAAGGAATGAATAGAGATTAATAACTTTTATCATTTCATAACATGATTTATTAAAGCGTATACCTGTTTTGCTGATTTTTTTTTTTTTATGTCTGGCTCAGCAGTTTCTCTTCTACTATACAAACCCCCTCTTTCTGTTTCTCTGTTGCTGATAAAAGCTGCTGTGCCACTGGTTAGTGACTAGGTGCAGCGAGCTGTGCTGATGCTATGGAGGAAAGCTTTCTTTGTTCTCCTGCCATATGTAAATAACATATTTGCAAACATATGCGAACATTTTAGAGTTGTGCCTTTTTTTCTCTTAACCTTCATGAAAAAAAAAAGAGGTGGTCAGATCTATCTAAGTGGACTATAGCGAGTAGCTTATTTGATTCTGCGCCAGAGCAGTGCTTGCCCTTCTGAGACAGCTTGTCAGAGGCACTTGGCAATTGTGGGCTGAGCCTCAGCCTCCAGTCTTATTAAAGGAATACATATCTGGAGCTGTTTTAAAAAGGAGCACACATTTGACCCCGTGGGTCCTAAATGCACCTCTGATGTCATAATGGAGTTATAAATATGATGGAAAGCAGCAGCACATTCACTCCCATTGTTTCTGCAGGCACAAGAGCAGTGTTCTGAGCATTTGCTATTGCATTCAGCATGTTCGTTGGTTCCTCCAGCTGACCTTGTACTGCTGTGAAACCAAATCAGGGAAAATTCAAGGTGGTCTTCAACTTTGTTTTCCTCTCAAGTAGAGTTAACTTATAATTCTCTCCTCCCCACCTCTTCTAATTAGTTTCTGAACTCTCATTTTGATAACTAAGCTGCCGTCCTATTCCCCCCTTTGTCACATAAGGATAATTAGGGCAGTCTGGTTCCGTTGTTGATTGCATGTATAAAAAAAACCAATGCAGAGATGCAGTCCATGTCACTACTTATGCAGCAGTTTATAGCCATTGTCAGTTGTTTTGCTTTCAATAAATTTCCTATTATCTTTTGGCTGAAAAGCAGTACATCTTGATTGCTGGCCCTTATGTATCTCACACGTCTACAAACAATAGTCTCCAAAGCTTTTTGTCATTTGTTTTGCTTATTGTTCCAGTTTCAGGGTTTGATAATGTCCATACCCAAAAATCACACTTGTCAGTCTTTCAGCATGTGTAAATAAGTGATAGGAAGTGGGGAAGGTGGAAAATACATGCTGGAGCAACTATGAAACCATACCAGACCCTAACATATCTACCCTAAGCCAGGCTTTCCACCTGATAGTGACTTTTCACTGGAGGAAGGCTGTTAGGTAACTGTTAGAACACTAGCTACTGGATGCAGTATGTGCATTTGATTTTCAGGCTAGGGAAGGTGTACAAACTATAGGGAACCTTTTGTAGTGTGTGTATGCATATATACACATAACACATTTCTCTTTAGCAATAGAAGAGCTTTTTCTGTGCTCTTCCTGATCTGGCTGTGCCTTGATGCATTATGTAATGTTAGTGCTAGATGGTGTCAGAGGAGCAGTAGTAGTTGAGTTCCCTTGTACATGGTCAGTGCTCACTGCATTGCATTGGTTCCTCTTACTTGACTAGATGAATGTTCCAGAGCAGACCCGTGAGCCTCCTGCCCAGGAACAAGGAGCCAGGAAGGGAGGGATTTCACACACCATCGTGTAAGCATGACTACCCTGTTTTCCTAATGAGAGCCTTTGACCAAATAGCTTCAGGTAGGGAGGGCACTGCAGCTTTTTTTTTTTTATTCACATCTCTTTACTGTCTACAATTTTTAAACTGTTTTTGCTTTAAGTTCCTACTTTGCATTCATAACAATCATGATAATGGTGTTCTACCAATGTATTTAATGTAAGTAAAGGAAAAAAAGAGGAACAATGGACTTTGTATATTAATTGAACTTGTTATACTTCTCTTTGTATAAAGTGTACTGTTCAGGTGTCTTTTTTTTTTTTTTTTTTTCCTCCCTTTAGGTACTGCTAACATCCTATTCTGCACTGGCCCTTCATCTCAGGAGGAAAAAGTGATAGGATTACTGATTATTTTTCCAATTCTTAAGTAGCTGTGTATGAGGTGCTGTTGAAAGAACTGTTTGAGGTCACAAGAGTGTGAGAGGGTAGTGCTCGTAATGTGCATCTACTCCTGGACTTGGGCTTGCAGTCCATTAGTTGCTATAGCCTGCAACTTGTGGAAGTACTGCTGTGGAATCACATGGCTCTTTGATGCCCTACATGCTTCAGCTTTAATAAAGATAGCAAGAGATATGGGCTCATAAATAGTGCTATATAACACTTAAGTCGGATTGCTTGAGTGAGGACACAAGCTAATTGTAAGTATAGGAGGGCTGTCTTAGGGCGTGAACTCCTGCCTTTGTGTGAAGGCCTGTAACTATGGTATGTAAATAGTCTGCACAGAAATTGAGCTGGATTACCCAAAATAATTACCATGTATGTCCATTATCCCATAGAATAAATGGAAAAATGAATGCTTCTTGGGTTGCCCCTCTATATGGTGAAAGAGAAAATATTACAGCACATGTTGGCTTCTGCTTTATATAACTTTTCTTAAGATACAAACAGCTGGATCCAAAACCAGTGGATTAAATAGCTCTACCAGCAGATGGATCAGAGCAAAGCTGACATCATAGTATACATACCCCCTGCAGTGACAGCCTGCCAGTATTCTCCATCTCCCTACTAGGGCTTGCTTAAAACATTTTTCAGAGGAGGCGATTTGCCCTGTTCTCCTGTGGTGATACCTTATGGTCCCTCCCTCAGTTGAGAATTCCTGAGGTGATAACTTTTGATCCCTCCGTCAGATGAGTCCCTTGGTCCAGTAGCTGGTTTTTCAGCCAGCGAGGACTTAGCTGTAAAAAAAAAAAAAAAAAGCTGAAAGGCAAGCAGGTGCAGGAAGCCAAATGGTGGTGATGAAGGTCCTTGCTCCCTCTCCCTGCAGCTGGGAGAAGGTAAAGAGTAATTTTAAAAAAAGGGGGAGCTTTGTAGGGATTCCTCTCCTCTCTGGCTCCATGCTTGGTGTGCTGATTCGATGTTTGCTCCTGCCTCTGGGGGAGCTTAAGGGGATGTGGGCAGCCTGGCGGATTGAGCAGCCTTTTGGCTAGGCCCTTCTGTCAGGCTTAAGGTGTTTGTTGCGTGGTGGGCTGCAGTGGTGTTTTCGCCTGTGTTTCTGCACTTAAGACTGCCCTCTTTAGTTCTGTTGGTGCTTGGGCATCCAGCTGTGCGTCCAGGTTGGACGCATAGGAGCACCTACTAGAGCACTCAGTTAAGTGCGTGCGTGAGCACATACTTTTGGGCAGGGTTGTGGTGGGAACTCGAGGCACAGTGTTGAACGCCTAAATTTTGGCACCTAGTTCTTGCATTATGAAAACTCTGGGTGCACTCTTATCAGGTGCCTGTTGGGGCGTATTAACAGACTGATGGCGCCCATAACAAAGAAGCCTAAGCGACTTTCCCTTTGTGTTGCTTGTCATATTCAGGCATCCTAGCCTGGCATTCCCTCTAATTTGTGTCAGCACTGTTTAGAGGCTCAGGGAGAATTGTTTCCACCTGATTTTACTAAGCCCACTTCTTCCCAGCCTGGTGTGGGAATGGAAAAAGAGCTGTCGGAGGTGTCACCTGATTTTGAGGCTCCCCTAACTGGTTCGGAGGGGGGAAATAGCTCAGTGGGCACAGGTCTGATGCCTACTGGTTTTGGCATGGATCCTTCTGCCTTTACTTGGGTAGAATTTTTTTCAAGGACTGCAGTGTCTTATTTGGCTGGGGCAAAGGACTGTACCTTATCTTAACAGGTCAGGATCCACACTTTGGTGCTGTGGCTAAGCATCAGAGTACACCTAGGTTTGCTGCAGGTCTCCCAGATAGGGACCCAGATGGCACAGATGATGAAGCTGATTCTTACTCATTAAAAGATGGGGAAATTCCAGGATTGGAGCCGTATTAAACCATGTTGCATCTTTCATAGAGATGCCAGCTCTGATTTCCAAGACTGGGGGCCTAATCCATGTCTGAGCCAAAGAAAAATCCTATTTTGATTACTTTGTGTAAAGCCTCTTCTTTCTTCCTTATTATGGAGGCTATTCCCCAGAAGCTAATTTTAAAGGGGGACGAGCCTTGGAAGGACTGTACCTCCTGGATCCAGCTGTAAAAGCAGTTGCACTTGTGTACCCAGTTACCAAGCGGATGACTATTCGGATCAAAGGGGGAGTGGCCTTTAAGGATGCACAGGGTAGGAGAATTGAGACTATCCTTTTAAGCAGGCTTTTGAAGCAATGCCAATGAAGTTGCTGATAGCTTCTTGTTGTTCCCTGGTGGCTCGCTCTTATTTACTTCTCTCTCAGGAGGTTGGTGAATCTGTTGTGAATTCTAGGGCAGTGATGGAACCAGCAGTTGCCTTTTTGGCAGATGCAGGCTGCAGTTTAGTCCACACTTCAGCCAGGGGAGTGGCTTCGGTAATAGCGGCACGATGTCAGCTCTGGCTGAGAAACTGGTCGGCCGATACAACCTTGAGTCTAACCTTACAAAATTGCCCTTTAAAGATTCGCTCTTGTTTGGGAGTGAGCTGAAGAAAATGGCCAATAAGTGGGGTGAGTCCCAGGTTCCTATGTTACCAGAGGATAAGAAACAGATGCCATGCTCCTCCAGCACGAGATGATGTTGTACTAAGAGTTCAGATGTTTTCGACTGTAGAGAAGAGCGGCCTTTCAGAGAACTTAACTTTCAGGTAGGTCTCAGCCCTTTTCATCTCAGACACTCCAGAAGGGGTGCAGGCTCGGGTAGTGGAGCGCCCCCCCCCCGAGCCTCTCAGTCAAGGTGTTACCACCCATCCCTGAGTGCAGGAGCTAGGGGGGTCGCCTCTTTTTTTTTTTTTTTTTAAATCTGAGGTGGGTTGAGATCATGTAAGACCAGTGAGTTCTGGAGTTGATAAGAGATGGCTGTGCACTGGAGTTTCGCAGTATTCCTAAGGACGTTTTCATGGTCTCCCTGCAACTCTCCGCAGAAGACAGGCAGTGGAGTGTACATTGTCAAGACTCCTCAGCCTGCGGGCTGTGGTTCCAGTGCCCATGTCTCAAGAAAAGGGCCAATATTCAATTTTAGTTTGCCCAAGAAGGAGGGCTCTTTTTGCCCCATCCTAGATCTCAAGGGGGTTAACCATCATTTGCGGGTGATTTGTTTTTGCATGGAAATCATAATCTCAGTGATAATGGCAGTACAGTCGGGAGTTTCAGTAGTCTCTGGACTTGTCCAAGGCATACCTTCATATTCCCATCCGGCTAGAGCACCAACAATTTCAGCATTTCATGGTTTTAGGGCATCATCAGTTTTGAGTGCTACCTTTTGGTTTGGTCACCACATCCTGAACTTTTTCCAAGGTTATGGTGGTGATGGCCACACAGCTGAGAGAGGATGGGATTCTGGTACGCCTATATTTAGACAACTGGCTGATTAGGGCCAAGAGTCTCAGAGTCTTTGGGTCTCACACAAGGTGATCTTGTTGCAGAAGCTAAGTTGGGTGGTGAACCTGGCCAAGAGCAATCTTCAGCTATCACAGTCACTGGAATATCTCTGTGTTCGGTTCGACACAAAGCAGGGCAGGGTGGAGGGCTGCATTCAGAAGCTGGTAGTGTTGGTGCATCTATTGACTAACACAATACGTCCGACAGTGTGGTCTTACCTACAGGTACTCAGGTTGATAGTGGCAACCCTGAAGGTGGTGCCGTGAGCAGAGTGCATATTTGGAATCTTTAGTGCACTCTGACTCGTTGGAACCCACTGTCTCAGGATTATTTTTATTTGCTTCCACCTGCTGATGGAGATCTGCATACACCCTCATACAGATCCTGATTCTATGATACATTATTGGAACTCTGTAATTGAAAATAGTTTACTCCTGGCTCCTTTAACATCTCATAACATTACTACAAAGCCAAACTCACCCTGTTATACAGACTCTCTCTACATAAAGTGAAACGTAAACTATGAAAATTGGAATGTCGCTAGCGTAAGAATCCTCTATGCATAAACAGGCTTATTATACCTACTTACTTACAAAAGAGAAATCAATCATTCTAGAAAGATTCTATGCTTCAAAAATACAAGCGGCAAATGGTAATCCTCATATTCTGTTCAGTATTGTAAAGACCCTTACATATGTACCTCAAAATCTATCTATTCACTATACCAATGACCTTTGCAATAATATTGCTCAGCTCTTCAAAAAAAAAAAAGAGAATTTCTTCTGATTTCATTTTACTACCAATTCCATTTCCCAATCTCCCTCATGCTATCAGCTCATTTTCTGAATTTCATCCTATTAATTCCAATACTATAACCTACATATTAACGAAATCCAAAGTCTCAAATTCTCTTGGCCCAAAACTCTATCACTGTTACAACTTTACTTTAAAAACAATAAGTGAATAAAGTGGAGGCAGCAAAACACTGCACGGAGCGGCAGTAGCCACAGAGGCATTCAAACACTGCACAGAGCGGCAGTAGCCACAGAGGCATTCATGGAGCGGGATGCCAGTGGCCAGTAGTTAGTGTTCCACCTTCACAGAGCGGAAGAATGGAGGGCTGCTATCTCCAAAAAATAAATTAATTAAAAAAAACAAAAAAAATAAAAACGGGTGGATAAGAGTATGGGGCAAGGGTGTGGCCTGCTTGTTACAGCGGTTGCTACCCCTAATTGAGCTGGATGTCACTTGGATGCAGATACGGCGCTGCTCTCTAAATTGGTGGTGGGGTGGAGGGGAATTAGGGCTGGAGGGTACTGGAAGCCAATAGTAACAGGTGGGAGAGAGAAAAAGGGGAAAAAAAATGGATAAAGTGTGTAGCTTGCTGGGCAGACTACATGGGCCGTTTGGTCGTCTTCTGCCGTCATTTCTATGTTTCTATGTTATCACATAATCGCTTAAAACTTGAACACATCAAAAACAGAATTGATTTTTCTATCCACTATCCCGGACCCCACACACTGTCCCCTAGATAAGTTTACATTTGATAATCACACAATTCCCATAACAAACTGCACTAGAAATTTAGGTGTTTTAATCTATTCAAAGCTCTCAATGACCAACAATATCTCTGCAATTGTAAAAAAAAATCCTTCAAACTACAAATACTAAAAAAAAAAAAAAACCCCTAAAACCTCTTCTATTTCCTTCTGATTTCCATGCAGTGGTTCAAGCATTAATATTATGAAGTCTCGATTACTGTAAATCACTCTGGCTAGGACTCCCCGCTTCGACTACTTGCCCTCTCCAACTCATTCAGAATTCAGCTGCTCATATAATATACAACATACCCCGCAAAGAACACATTACACCTGTTCTACAAATTCTGCATTGGCTTCCCTTATATCGTATACAATTCAAAGTGCTCGTCATCATACACAATCTAATAACCAAACTGACTGTATATGTTCATGGTTGAGACTTTTCCAACTTTCCTGTCAATTAAGATCAATGGACAAATGTATCCTTGAAGTTCCTACAATAAACATGGCAAGACTGGATCCGACTTGCAAGCATGCATTTTCTGTCGCTGGACCAACTTTGTGGAACTCTCTTCCAGAACACATTCACCTCCTATCAAATACCAAAGTAATTCTAAAAAGTACTTAACATACTTTTGCACCCTGGCTTATAATAATACATACATACAATACTCTATCCCATCAAGTACATCACCTTTTTCCACTTCTCTTTGATCCTCTATCATTTCTATGATTGTCATTTTTGCCTAACTAATTTTTATTAATTTATCTTTTATTTTTGTTTGTATTGAAATTTTATGTATGTATGCAGTCTTGTAAACCGCTTAGATCTATAACCCAATTGTATAGGCAGTATATAAGAATTTTTAAATAAAACTGCAGTGGTGGTTGCAAGCAGATCTAAGAGAGGGGCTTTCCCTAAGATCACCAGACTGGCTAGTACTCAAAACAGATGCGAGCCTCCAGGGTTGGGGAGCTCACAGTTGGGCATCAATCAGAAGTCCGTGCCGTCTGGTTGGAATGCTTGCGATTCAGTAACCAATTGCATGATTGAATGGTCTGGATAACGTTGGACAGTGTGAAGACAGTGGCTTACATAAATTGGCAGGGAGGAACCAAGAGCCAGCAAGTATCGCAGGAAATAAGCCCAAATTATGGAAAGGGCAGAAGTGCATCTTCAGAAGATCTCAGCCTCGCACATTGCAAGAAGACAATGTAAGAGCTGACTTTCTCAGCAGACAGTCTGGATCCAGGAGAATGGGAATTGTAAAATGAGGCATTCTAGTTCATAGTAGATCATTGGTGCCTTCCATTTCTGGACCTGCTGGCGACTTCTAGCAATGTGAAGGTTCCTTGCTTCTTTGGTCACAGGAGAGATCAAATGTCCTTCGGCACCAATGCCCTCATGCAGGAATGGCCAGAGGGCAAGCTACTGTATGCCTTACCCCCGTGGCCCATGTTGGGCAGAATGATTCAGAGGATCAAGTCATATTGGGTTGGTGCTTTTGATGGCACCAGCTTGGCCCAGAAGACCATGTTACACAGATTTGCAAAGGCTCCTGGTAGACTCTCCCCTCAGTTTTCCGGCTCATAGGAATCTGTTATTGCAGAGGCCTGTTATGGCAGAGGCCTGTTCTTCATGAAGATTGTTTTGTCTTATGGTATGGCCCTTGAGAGAGATTAATTGCTGAAGCTTGAATGTTCTACTGTGGTGATTGCCACCTTGCTCTGAGCGAGAAAGTTCTCCACTTCCTTATCCTTGGCAAGTGTTTGAGGTTTGGTGTGAAGATCAAGGGGTGGTTTCTCGTTCGGTTAAGATCCTGCTCATTTTGGAATTTTTGCAGGATGGATTGAGTAAAAGGGTGGCCCTTAACTTATTAAAAGTACAGGTGGCAGCTCTTGCCTGTTTTCAAGGTCAGGTGAATGGTGGACTCTTGTCGGCTCATCCAGATGTGCTCCGTTTCTTAAAAGGAGTAAAGCATCTTAGTCTTCCCTTGTGGATGCCGGTGCTTTTGTGGAGTCTTAATCTAGTTTTGGATTTTTTTTGGCGGGCCTCACTTTTTGACTGATGTGTAGCCTTTCCTTGAGGTTACTGACCTTAAACTGTTTCTTGTGGCAATTTGTTTGGCCTGTAGGGTTTCCGAACTGTAAGCCTCATCTTGCTGGGAGCCCTTTTTACCGTTTAACTCTGGAGGCAAAATAGCTGCATACTATTCCTTCGTTTTTGTCAAATCTCTGATTTTCACTTTAATCAATTTCCTTGCCAGCTCTGGACAGGAAAAGATGTGGAAAAATCACCTGTTACGACCCTTGGATGTCAAGAGGCATATCTTGAGGTATTTGGAGGTTTCTCAGACTGATCACCTGTTTTTTTTTTTTTTTTCTTCACAAGGGGAGTAAACGGGGCAAGCCGGCATCGCAGGCTACAGTAGCCTGTTGGATTGAGAAGGTAGTCACAGCCGCATATGTGGATGCTGAGCAGCCATTGCCTAATCAGGTTAGGGCTCATTCCACTAGGGCTCAGGCAGTGTCATGGACGGACGTTTAGATTGTCTCCCGTCAGTATTTGCCGAACTGTGACGTGGTCCTCCAACACCTTTTTCAAGCACTACCGCCTAGATATGCAGGCCTGGGAGAACACAACCTTTGCACGTGTGGTGTTGGACTGCGGGCAGCCTCCTGCCCTGTTCGGGAGTAGCTTATGTACATCCCACTGATTTTGGATCTACCTGTCCATATGCTAAGGACAAATTACTACTTACCTGATAATTTCCTTTTCTTTAAAGATAAGTGGATCCACCTTCATGCCCTTGGCTGCTGGATGGTTGTGCTTATTGTCCTCTTGTGTGGCTGCGTGTTCCGGGGGTTACTGATGTTACTCCAGTCCCTAGACTAGTGTTATTACACTTTGTCTGAACTCAGAGTTTTTCCTGTTGGCTGAGTGCTGGAATGGTTATCTGTTAATAATCAAGTTTTGTTAGTATGTCCACAGTTGGCTTTTGCAGAGAATACTGGCGGGCTGATGTCACTACAGGGATATACATATGTATATGTGTGTGTGTATGTATATATATACACTGTGTTGTCAGCTTTGCTCCATCTACTGATAGAGGTGCATAACCCACTGGTTTTGGATGCACCTGCCTTATTAAAGAAATGGAAATTATCAGGTAAGTAGTAATTTCTCCTTACTGTTGGTACCCTCTATGTCTTGAAGAAAGACTTAGGTACATACAATGGGATGATTACAAAGTAAAAGTGTATTTCCTAGCGTGTAGCCAGATGGACTCAGGACCAATGGGTATTGTGCTCTTTTGCTAGCAGTTGGGAGACTGAGTCACATTTCAAAGCTGATGTCACTCTAGATATACCCCTGCAGTAACATCAGCTCTTCAGTATCTGTCTCCTAGCAGATGCGAACACTATCTCACACACTAGAATAGTGTTAAGAATTACAGAAGAAACAAAATTTACCTTAAGGAAGATCCAGCCCCGCTCTCCTGCGGTGATACGTAAGGGTCCCTCCCCCAGTCGAATTCCTGAGGTTAATCTCCGATATCTCTGAGGTGTGCCTTGGTCCAGTAGCCAGTTCCTGGTGTGGACTTAGCACCCCAGTGTGGCTGAAAGGCAGCGGATGCAAAAACAAGCGCTGTGGTGAAGGTAATTCCCTCTCTTCCCTTGCAGCTGGAGACAATCCAACACACAAACGGTAAGCGCCGAGACCAGGTAAGAAAAATATCTTTAAATTCAGGTCTCCGGTCTCCAGAGCTCGGATTGCTATTCCGAATCTGTCCCTGGCGAGGTTAGAAGGGAGCACCAATCGGGTTGAGCAGCCTTGTTTGGGCCAGACCCCGATCTGGTGCAAAGGTCCACACATGTGGAGACCCTAGGGGGTGCCATCTTATGCGCGGGGGTAGTTTGTGCCATCTTCCCTTCTCAACCAGCAGTACGCACGGGGCAGGCCAGACGGCTAATGCGCCTAACTTGCGCACATCCAATACAGACGCGCACAACTGAGCAGGCCCGGGCACATATCTAAGCGCACAGCCGCGTTTACAACTGCACGCGCACAAACACATATAGAGACAATGGCACCCAGAAAGCACTCCCTTTGCACAGCCAGCCACATAAGAACCATGCAGCCTGAATTGGAGTCCTGCCTGTGTCAACATTGCGAAGAAGCCCAGGGGGAACCAAAGCCTGGCCCCTTACTGTCGGGAGATGGTTCCGGAACTACTGACGATAGCTCCCCGGACTTATGCATCTCCGAGATGGCTTCCCCACAGGAGGGCACCTTGGGGGCCCTACTCCAGACTCCCCCATGGGGTTAACATGGACCCATGGACCTTCTCCTGGTTGGAATTTTTCCAAGGGCTGCAAGCCTTCGTTCAGGCACAATCAGCCCCAGCTGCGCCCCAGGCTCAACCCCTGCTGGAAGCACAAGATCCGGCCCAGCTCTGATACTTGAGACATGCCTCGCCTAACCAAGAACTTCCCTAACAGGGACCCAGACACCTCAGATGAAGAGCGACTCCCTGGAAGAAGGAGAAATCCCTCCAGGAATGGAACCATACCGAACCATGCTTCGTTCCTTCCACAAGGACGAATTACCAGCCCTTGTTTCCCAGACTCTGAAGACACTGGGTATTCCTGGCACGGACCCTATGGCGGAACCAAAGAAGAACCCCACCTTGGTGTCCCTTCGTAAGGCCTCATGCTACTTTCCAATGATGGAAGCCATCCAGGAACTGATTGACCTGGAATGGGATGCCCCAGAGGCCAGCTTCAAAGGGGATCGGGCCTTGGAAGCCCTATACCCTCTAGAACCAGCGACCAAGGAACGCCTGCGTTTCCCGAAAGTGGACGCTATGGTCTGAGCTGTCTCAAAGCGAACAACAATTCCCATTGAGGGAGGGGCTGCATTGAAGGACACTCAGGACAGACGATTGGAGTCCATCCTTAAGCAGGCCTTCGCAACAGCAATGACACTGCAGATTGCTTCCTGCTGCGCATTGGTGGGCACGTTCCTGCTTGCTCCTCTCGAGAGAGAGAGAGCGGCAAATAACTCTAAAGTATACCAGTGAGACAATGGAACCTGCAGCAGCCTTCCTCACGGACGCAAGCTCAGACCTGGTGCGCACCTCAGCCAGGGGCGTTGCCTTGGTAGTGGCAGCCAGAAGACAACTATGGCTACGGAATTGGTCTGTGGACACGGACATCTAAAGTGAATCTCACAAGAATGCCTTTTAAAGGATCTCTCTTGTTTGGAAGCGAATTGGAGAAGTTAGCCAGCAAATGGGGCAAATCCCCAGTGCCTCGACTACCAGAAGATAGGAGTAAAAGATCTGTGTCCCTCCCCCAGAAGAACCAAGGGCAGAGGATCGCAGCGCTTTAGACCCTACAGGAACTCACAGTTCCAGGCACCTTGTCCCTCCGGAAGGTCCCAGCCCTTTCGGAACAGACAGACCAAGAGAGGAGCAGGCTCCAGCCATGCTCCACAATGAGAATTGGCCAACCCATCTACAGGAAAAAGATATAGGGGGTCGACTTGCCCTCTTCTACCAAAGATGGGTCGAGATAACGTCTGACAAATGGGTTCTAAACATCATTCGAGAAGGTTACTTTCTGGAGTTCCGCAGCATCCCTCGAGACAAATTTGTCACCCTGCCATTCCCATTCCAAGAGACTGGCAGTAGAAACACTCTATCAAGACTACTCAGTCTGAAGGCAATAACTCCAGTTCCCACGCCCCAACAAAATACGGGGTGCTATTCCATCTATTATTGTTCCCAAGAAGGAAGGATCTTTCCGGCCCATCTTGGATCTCAAGAACGTCAACAGTCATCTGCGGGTTCTACACTTCCGCATGGAAACTCTTCGCTCCTTAATAATGGCAGTACAACCAGGAGAGTTTCTAACCTCCCTGGACCTTTCCGAAGCCTACCTTCACATCCCAGACCATCAGGATCACCAGAGCTTCCTGCGCTTTGCGATACAGGATCACCATTACCAGTTCTGAGCACTACCCTTTGGCCTAGAAACCGCCCCCAGAACCTTCACCAAAATCATGGTGGTCGTGGTGGCAACACTGAGGAAGGAAGGGATCTTGATACACCCTTACCTGGACGATTGGCTAATCAGGGCAAAGTCTTCGGAAGAGAGCTGGCAGGTGACCAGAGTCAAGAGCCTACTGCAGGAACTCGGTTGGGTCGTGAACACGGGCAAGAGCAGTCTGCAGCCCTCTCAAGCGCTAGAGTACCTGGGGCCTGTTTCGACACCAAACAGAATAAAGTCTTCCTCCCTCCCCCGAGGAGAAGGAAACTGATGGAACAATTACGACGATTCCACAGCACCGAATCACTACTACTCACCCTCACTGACACCATACTACGAGGATTTGACAAGGGCATATCCTTCCTCCTGATCCTACTGGACATCTCCGTTGCATTTGACACAGCCATAAGATTCTAATCCACAGACTCAGTGAAATAGGCATCAGCGGCACCATTCTCCAATGGTTTCTATCATTCCTCACAAACAGATCTTTTAAAGTAGCCCAAGGAAATACAACATCAGAAATAATTCCCCTCCCACAGGGTGTCCCACAAGGCTCATCCCTATCCCCCACCCTCTTCAACGTCTATATGCTTCCACTATGCAAATACTTAGACAAAACAGGGCTCACCTACTTTCTGTACGCCGATGACCTACAGATCCTGCTCCCCATCAGAGACAACATCGGCAATACCTTAAAACAATGGGAAACACACCGGACAGACACAACCTCCATCCTCTCAAAAATGGCACTGACGCTCAACCAGAACAAGACAGAAATCCTCCACCTCTCCAGAAAAATCATAACACCCATCCCCGACCCCACAGCTCAATCCAACTACAACATGCTCTCATCAGTTAGAGACCTCGGAATTACCCTGGACCAGGAATTAAACTTCAAAATTCACATCAAGACTCTGATAAAAGGATTCTACAAACTCCAAATCCTGAAGAAACTCCAACCTCTACTTCATCCCCCAGACTACCGGACAGTACTGCAGTCCCTCCTGTTCGCCAAGATCGACTATTGCAACGCCCTCCTAACCGGCCTCCCAGCGTCCACCCTCAAGCCCCTCCAGCTTCTACAAAATGCCGCTGTGCGGTCACTAACAAATAAGAAAAAATCAGACCACATCACGCCCGCACTCAAACAACTCCACTGGCTGCCCATCCCTTTCAGATCCCAATACAAAGCAATCCATAATGACAAAGCCAGCTGGCTACAAGGACAGTTGATCCCCCACCAGAAATCTCCGCTCATCCAACACGTGCCTACTCCCCATTCCCCCCCCCCCCCCCCACCAAAGAAACACATAGTCTCCACTAGAGAACGTGCTGCATCCGTAGCAGGCCCTCACCTCTGGAACAACCTTCCACCTGCTCTCAGGACTGACCCCCTCCACACCTACTTTCCAAAAGAACCTCAAAACCTGACTCTTCCGGAAAGCATTCTCTCCAGATAAATAATCCTGCCAGGTGTATCTGGAGATAGACCCTCTCATGGCATGGGCAGAGATAAACCTACAAGGGATCTCGGCCTCCCACATCGCAGGAAAAGACGTCTCAGCAGACTTCCTCAGCAGAGAGAGAGCCTGGACCCGGGGGAATGGACGCTGTCGACCACAGCCTTCCAAACCTACTGGCCACCCATCTCAGTGCCCAAGTCCCCAGGTTCTTCAGCCTCAGACGAGAGCCACAATCCCAAGAAATCGATGCTCTCGTCCAGACCTGGCCAGAGGAAGACTTACTGTATGCCTTCCCCCCCCCCCCCCCCCCCCCCCCCCCATGGCCACTACTGGGCAGGGATATCCGCAAGATAGAACATCACAGGGGACTAGTTCTACTAGTGGCCCCGGATTGGCCAAGACAACCATGGTACGCAGACATGCAAAAACTTCTTGCGGGGAACCCTCTGTACCTACCTCCACACAGGACCTTCTCCAGCAGGGCCCGATTCTCCACAGAGATCCATCACGATTCTCTCTTATGGTCTGGCCTTTGAGAGGACTCGCCAGAAGAAGCGCGGTTACTCAAAGGCCATGATTGACACCCTGCTCCGAGCATGCAAGTTCTCCACATACCTGTCATACATATGGATCTGGAGAGTATTTGAAGCCTGGTGTAAGGACTGCGGGATTCTCCCGCAGACAACCAAGATTCCCATGATTCTGGAGTTTCCTACAAGATTGTATGAAGAAGAAGGGCTTATCACTCAATTCCCTCAAGGTCCAAGTAGCCGCACTGGCCTGCTTCAGAGCAGACATGGACGGTATCCGGCTATCAACCCATCCGGACTTGTCCCGTTTCCTGAAAGGGGTTAAACAACTCCTATCACTCCTAAAGTGGCCGGTGCCTCTATGGAATCTCAATCTAGTATTAGACTTCCTAGCTGGGGCTTCCTTCAGACCAACACGCGGTCTGTCACTACACCTCTTAACATTGAAGACTGCATTCCTGGTGGCAATATGCTCAGCTCGTCGCATTTCTGAACTACAAGCTCTATCCTGTCGGGAACCGTTCCTCAGGTTCACACCTGGAACCATACAACTGCGCACTGTCCCCGCCTTCCTTCCGAAAGTGGTTTCAGAGTTTCACTTGAACCAAACCATCTCACTACCAGCTCTGGATGAATATAAGGACTCTGAAGACTCACGCCTTCTTCCCCACTTGAATGTCGGCAGACTCCTAGTGCGATACCAGAAAGATCGGAACCGGTGCGCAAAACGGAACCAGTGTTCGTTCTTCACAGCGGGAAGAAACAAGGAGAAGCAGCCTCGCGGGTGACCATAGCCCACTGGATCAAAGAAGTTATCAAGGCTGCTTACATAGAGGCAGGAAAGCCCTTACCTCTACAGGTTAAGGCTCATTCTACAAGAATCCAGGCAGTCTCTTGGGCAGAAACTAAGCTGCTTTCGGGCGGTGACATGGTCCTTCATACACACCTTCTCCAGGTTCTACTGCCTGGATGTTCAGGCCCGGGAAGATGCAGTATTAAGTGGGCCACGGGCAGCCTCCCGCCCTGTCCGGGAATAGCTTTTGTACATTCCTTTGGTCCTGGGTCCATCTGGCTACATGCTAGGAAATGGAGAAATTACTTACCTGATAATTTCATTTTCCTTAGTGTAGACAGATGGATTCAGCATCCTGCAAATCTCGAGACTAAGCAAATACGGATAAGCCGCGGCCTACCCCTAGTTCAAGACACCCACAGTTTGTCCAGTGTCTGCGTTAATTGGTTGAGTGCACTGGCGGTCTCCAGTTTGGAAATTAGTCTAACCAGTTCAAGTTTACTCGAGTTTAATCAAATTATTTAAGCAAAGATATATCCACAATGGTTTTTCGAAGAGAATACTGAAGAGCTGAGGTTACTGCCAGGGGTATATCTAGTGACATCAGCTTTGAAATCTGATGCAGTCTCCCATCTGCTAGCAAAAGAGCACAATACCCATTGGTCCTGAGTCCATCTAAATTATCAGGTAAATAAATTCTCCATTATGCATAAATTCAAAATGCACAGTTCTTGGTTTTGAGCATCTGGAGCAATGTAAATCTTTATGTAGATCTAATGCAATTTTCTGCATCTTGCAGCCGGTGGCCTTGATCTTTGATCCATTGCAGAGGTTGTGCTGCCTCAAAGTTCAATGAGCCCAGTAGCCTGTCTGCTGATGGCTAAACTGGGTTTCCTAGATGAATTGGCTAAATCCACTCCTTGTTGCTCACTCCCAGGATCAAGGGGTGGTTCCCCCAATCTAATAATAATTTATGACATTGTTTATTTATTAAGCTCTTATTTACCATCGTTCAGACTGGCCATCACAACGGTTTCCATATATAAAACAAATAATAAATTAAAGAGCAATTATTCCTAAAACAGTAAAATAAAAGCAAAAGCAAATACAATAAGCAATTAAAATGAAGAAAAATGTAATCCAATTAAAAACAAATCAAATATATATTAAAATACTTGTTTATACTAAAAAGTGCTCCCTCTCAGTTAAGAGTTAAGTGCCTAATGATATTTAGATAAATACTTAAAATGGTGTTAAAATAACATTAAGATAGCTCTCAGTCAATTTCTTCATATGCGGTTCTAAAGAGCCAGGTCTTTCTCTCTGTTTGGATTCTTAACTCTACAGGCATCTCATTCCAGTTTTGGGCCTGCCAGGGAGATATTTCTCTCTCTTATCTGACTAAGACGGGCTGATTTTACCGATGGTATTAACAATCCTGTTATTGGCTGATCTCAAGTTTCTTTGCGGTTTATGTAATCTAATTGCTGAGTTTAACCAATCATTTGAGTAACCAGTGGAGTTCTTACAATATAAGTGTGATGTGATCGCACTTTTTTGCCCCAGTTAAAATCCTAGCCGCAGCATTTTGTAAAATTTGTAGAGGGCTTATTGAGTCTGGTAGACCTAACAGCAGGGAATTACAGTAGTCAATACCCGAGAAAATTAAAAGCTGCAGTACTGTTATAAAATCCTCGTCTGTTAGTAGAGGCTTTAGCTGCCTTAATGTCATTTAATTTTCTATAGCCTCCTTTAAACTAGCAGATCAGGTCAGAGATCTTGGGATCATAATAGATACAGAACTTAATCTAAAAAAGCATATTACAACAAAAATTAATCGTTATGTTATCGTATGACATATCTGGGATGGGGTCCTGTCTTATTTTTCTTTCAAGTAGCATTATCTCAGTTTTATTAATATTTAGACATAATCTCAGGTGCGTAAGCAGTTGATTGATAATATTTAAGTACATGGTCGCCAATTTGTAAGCCTTTTCCAGAGTCTCATTAACTGGGATTAAAATCTGAATATCATCTGAGTAGATATAGTATATTAAGCCTAATCCAGCCAGTAGGTGGCACAAAGGTAACATATACATTAAACAGAGTGGCAGACAATGCTGAGCCCTGTGGGACACCTGTATCAAGAGTAATTTTCAGATTTTACATTGTTCTGATGGTTTGTAACAATCATTTTATTATATATTTTCTTAGTTTTCATCAATATTATATTTTATATAGTTTTTTATTTATAATTTATGTATGTGCATATATTTTATAGTCTTACTATCATTTTTATTTTAATACCTTCTATATGTTCTATTGGTTTCTATTTTTAACTTTTTATATGTATTTTTAATGTTTTCCTTTTTTCTTTTATTTTTTTTACCTTTTGCCCCTTTCTTCCCTCTTTTCCTCTCCTCTTCCTCTTCTCCCCGCCTTCTCTCTCCACTTTCTTAATATCCCTTTCCTACCCCTTCTTTTTTCTTTTCCTTCCCCTTTCTGCCCTTTTCTCTCCCTCTCCCCCTTGCCCCTTCTCTCCTACCACCTTCCCCTTTCTGCCCTTTTCCTTACCTCACTCAGCGTCTCCCTCTTCCCTGTCCACTTTGTCCTCCCCCTTTTCTTCCACCTTTCTCTCTCCATACTGTCTCTTCCCTTTCCCTTCCTCTGTTTTTGGTCCAGTTTTCCAAGATAGATACATACACTGTTCATTTTTATTCTTCAAATTTTTTTTTAGTTTTTAATTATGAATAGTGACAGTTTGGGTACATTTACAGCTAATGCAGTATTAGGAATATGTCAGTCAATGGCATTTTTTTAAATATATATTTTATTTAACAGATATGTGTACACAAAAACAAAAAACAGCAAACACAAAGGTGAGTTTACAGACAAAAGTCAAATACAACCATCCACAGGTCCCTTTTAGATAGTACATGATCCTTCAAGTGCCCCTATATAATAAGCTTACCATATTTTATTTATACATAGTCCTAGTGTCTCCCCCAAACTTGGTCGTATTTATCCATCTTTTCCCGTAAAGAATAAGTAATCCTCTCTATAAGGGCAATGTCAGGTAGTTGTGATTTAATACACTGTATTAAAACACTGCAGGAAATCACAGTGAGACTCAAAGTTGAAGGGGATTAATATTTAGAGGCTGATTAGGAAAAAGATAAATTGCTTAACAAATTTCTGTTCGGTGTTCACTGTGGAATGGCCTGGACAGGACCACAAAAAACAAACATAAATAAGAAAGGAAGTGAGGTAAACCTCAATCAATTTTCAGAACAGTGTATTTGTGAACAGCTAACTAAACCTAAAGTAGATAATGCAAAGGGAACAGATATCCTGGCAGCTGTACTGGCTGATCAATGCTTCTTTAGAGTCTGGAGTAGTTCTGAAGACTGGAAAAGGGCAGATGTTTCATATTCATAAAAGTGGAAGTAATGAGGAAGTTTGGAACTACAGCCCAGTTAGTCTGACCTCTGTAATCTGCAAATTAATGAAATTGCTGCTAAAATAGAGGATAGTGAAATATTTGGAAACCAATGGATTGTAAGATCAGAGGCAGCATGGTCCTACTAGAGGTAAATCTTGTCAGATTAATCTGATCAATTTCTTTGGGTGACCAGAGAGTTGAATCAAGGGAGAGAGCACTAGACGTAGTGTACTTGGATTTCAACAAGGCCTTTGACACAGTTCCAAACAGAAACCTTATAAATAAATTCTGCACCCTTGGTATGTATCCTAGAGTGCCAGACTTGATTAGAAATTGACTGACTGGGATGTGACAAAGGGTAGTGGTAAATAGTTTTCTCTGAGGAGGGGGATTATTAGCAGTGTGCCTCAGGAATCTGTCCTTGAACCAGTTCTTTTCATAAGCGACAATGAAAGAGTTGTCAGGAAAAGGGTATTAGGTGAGAAAATCTCTCTCTTGTGTAAATTAGTAGGAGGGCCCTCTGGCAGGGAGTGCATGATGAGGTGTCACTTAACTGAAACTCCATCTGGATGAAGCTAGAAGGCCTCAGCAGAGTGTAAAACCTAAACATCCTCACCTTTACAAAGCTCCCTTAGACTGATCTTCAACCGTCCTAAAATGGCTAGGCTAAATATCGCTGAGGCATCGAACCACAGCTCTCCAACAGGTCGATCCAGTATCGTCCGCTCGAGGATTGCCCGTCTGTAACGTGCTCGTAGCGCACAATTCGGGCGCGCAAGGCAATTCGGCGATACAGTCTCCAGTTTCACGCGTCCGTATCGCTTCTGAAAACAGACGCATAACCCTTTCCGCACCCGGCATGTAAATGAACGAAAAAGCTGTATAATGAAGGAATTAGCTATTCCCCTGCGATACTGTAACGGGCGCTGATATTATCTCCTCCGTAACCCGCTGTTCTGCCGCGGCCTTAACCTGCTAGTTTACCGCCTCCCCCTAGTAGGAGTTAGTGTAGTGTAGGGTAAAAACATTGCTTACCCGCCCTGGTCCCGTCCGGTCTCCTGCAGCCCCGTCCGGACCGGACGGGGCTGCAGGAGACCGGACGGGACCAGGGCAAAAAAAAAAACAAACGAAAAAGTAGCAAGGCTCGGGCTTGCTATGGTAAGTTTAAAAAGTGTAAAAAACAAAAAACCTGTGTGTTATATAAAAAAAATAAAACAATTTTAAATACCTGTCGGAGGGCCGTGGGTCCCAGTGGGCGGCGGGCAGCCATCAGCGGCATCCGGTAGTCCCTTCTCCCTTCCTCCCTCCCCTGCCTGGATGAGCGCCAAAATCACACGGGCGGGTCGGCAGCGGGGGGGGGGGGAGGCGGCAGCAGGATCCGGGAGCGGCGGGTAGGCGGGAGGGGGGTCCGGGGGGGCAGCGGCAGCGGGGTCCGGGGGTGGCAGCGAGATCCGGGGAGCCAGCAGCGGCAGCATGTTCGATCGGGTAGGCAGCTAGGTGGCAAAGTAAAGATGGCCGCCTGCACGGGAAAATCGTGCAATTGGCCGCTGAAGACGTGACGTCACGACGTTTGGCGTCACGGGGTGTGACGTCACGTCTTCAGCGGCCAATTGCACGATTTTCCCGTGCAGGCGGCCATCTTTACTTTGCCACCTAGCTGCCTACCCGATCGAACATGCTGCCGCTGCCGCCCCCCCCCCCCGCTGCTGACCCGCCCGTGCGATTTTGGCGCTCATCCAGGCAGGGGAGGGAGGGAGGAAGGGAGAAGGGACTACCGGATGCCGCTGATGGCTGCCCGCCGCCCACCGGGACCCACGGCCCTCCGACAGGTATTTAAAATTGTTTTATTTTTTTATATAACACACAGGTTTTTTGTTTTTTACACTTTTTAAACTTTTTTACACTTCCTGGTGCCTGTCATTTCAAATGTCATTTGAAATGACAGGTACCAGCGCACCCAGGTTACTGTATAGGCGCTGTTACAGCGCCTATACAGTAAAATGGGTTGCGCGGGCATAACCCTTCCCTAACGCTTCACAGCCGCGGCATGCATTTGCATGCGATTAGAGGAGAGTATCGGGGAGTTAGTGAAGAGAACTGTGCATGCGGGGAGGAAGGGTGCGCCTGATACTACCTCACTGTTTTTACCGCGGCCTTACTGGATTGACCTGCAAGTGGGCGATACTGAGGGGGATGGATGGCTCCTTAATCGTGCGTTCTGTACAGGGACAGTGACATCTGGTGGCCAAAGCGGGGGGGGGGGGGGGGGGGGGGGGGGGGGGGGTTTGCCTCACTACCAAAACCTCTGGGAGCAAGAACAGGCAAAAAGGTGAAAAATGGGGAGCTGCAAGGGAATACCTGCCCGCAACTCCTTTCCTGTCCTAAGAATACCCCGTGGGGTACTCTGGAGCCACCCTCCAGGAACTGATTTATTAGGGCCATAGGAACCTTGAGCTCAGATTCAGAGCCCTGCTCAACAGAAAAATAAACAAGCACTGTTGCCGAGCCTTTTTTTTTTAATCGGCTGCGCTGACCTTTAAAATTAGTTTTTTAGTATCCCTCCACCCCCCCCCCCCCCAATGCCCCAGGGCGCAGGGAGGCTCATGCGGCGCGACAGGCAGATAGGCAGGGCCGTGGTGAGGCTCACATCACTATGGCCCGAAGAAAAAGATTGCATTTAAATGTGCTGATGCTTCTCCTCCTTCCTGCCTGTGCGGCCCCAGACGTAAACGTGGCCGGAGCCGCGTGGGCAGGAAGGAGAAGCATCAGCGCGTGCAGAAGAGAAGCAGTGCTTGCGCTTACGGGCCGCCGCAAATCCCAAGTCGCAGCAGCCCGAGAAGAGGAAGAGGTCCGGTAGCAGGGCTGCCGCGGCCCGAGATTAGGGCCGCTGCAGAGCACATCCTGCAACGACCCGTGAAGAGGAGGCCCAGAGGTGAGAGAGAGGCTGTGTGTGTGTGTGTGTGTGTATGAGATGAGTTGAGAGATTGTGTGTGAGCAAGACAGCATGTGGGAGTGTGAAAGACAGCCTGTGTGTGTGTGAGAGTCAGACAGCATGTGCCAGTGAAAGACTGTGTGTATGAATGGTTGTATGAGAGAGAGCATGTGACAGTGAGAGCCTGAGTGTATGTCAGAATGAGAACCTGACTGTGTGTTTGAGGGAAGAAGATGGAGAGAAAAGAAACAGAAAAAAAGACTATAAAAGGAATTGGCAAAAAAAAATAAGAAAGGGAAGGTGGAAAAAAAAAAGCCTGTGACCAACCAATTAGAAAACTAAGATCAGACAGCAAAGGTAAAAAAAAATAAATTACTTTTTAGTGATTGGCACATGTAATTTTTGGGAATGTGCAAGAATAGCAATTTCTCTATGCGTATCTCACAATGTATGAGATCAGCATGGAGAAAGTGGAAGCCCACGGGGTCTGCACAGAGGAGACAGCAGAATGGGCTTGTGGCAGTAGCAGCAATCTGCACCTCCCCAATAGCCATCTGGCAGCAGTGACTGTGGCAGCAGAGGAATGAGAGAGGTTCCTGGCAAAAGAAAGAGAGGGGGGTCTGCCTTTAGTGGGTGCATGTGTATGAATGGGACTCTGCCTGGGGGTGTATGTGTGTGAATGGATGGGTGCCTGCCTGGGGGTCTATGTGTGTGAGAATGAATTGGTGCTTGCCTGGAAGATGGAGCGGGAGTGGTGTGAGAATGACTGGGAGCCTGTCTGGGTTTGTGTGTATTTGAGGGAGCCAGTGAGTGTGAGAGCATGAGTGTGTGTGAGAAAATCCAGGTGAGTAAGAGTTTGGGGGGGGGGGGGGGGGGTTGGAGGGGGAGAGAGTGTTTTAATTGAAGATTTAGCCAATGAAATTTAGCAACAAAAAAGTCACTAAGCAGGTAAGGTAAAGAATTATTTATTTTTGCTTTATTAATAAATACAGTACATATATTAAAGTTAAACTTTATTAATTAGAGCTACAAATATAACAAAATTATGGATTTTTCTAGAAGTGACACATCACCTGCGTTATGCTCTTTTTTTTTTTTTTTTTTAATAGGAATTTTGACACACTGAGCTCAAAAGGTTGGTCATCATTGCCCTAGGAGCTGAGCTTTATTTATCCAGAGGAAGTAGCCCTAGGCCTGTTGTTCCTGGAGTGAATATCTGCTCCACTAGGCTGAAGACTACAACCAGACAGCTGGGAGTCTAGGAATCCTATTGTAATAGTCCAGCATGTGCCACTATAGACAGAGAATACTGGCAAGTAACTAGCCTGCAGCACCCTTAATACAATGTTGATGTCACTGAAAAGTGTGGGCCTCTGTTTCCATTTGCAGCAGGGCGGTATGAGTCTGGTCTGATCTTAACCAGTTGATAAAGAAATGGAAATCGCTTCTAAAAAGTTGTTCCCTTCTTGGTAGCTCGGAACAAGGGGTTTTGTGCTTGGAAAGCTGCCTCTGGGGGCTCTTCTGAGACCCTGGGCAGAAACTAAGGATTGGGCCCAGCCAGTGCTGATGCACTGAAGGTCTGCCTCAGGGTCATCACTCAGCTTCAGCAAGGAGACCGCGTTCTGTTCTGGACAATTGCCCTGTTTGCACCCTCATTAAAACTGATCTGGCTACTCCCCCCCCCCCCCCCCCCCAGTTACACTGCTCTGCCCTTTCCTCCGATCCTCGTTTTTCCCCTCCTCTATGCTTCCCATTTCCTTCTTTATCAGCCAGCCTAGCCTCTCCCACCTCCAGCGTGCCAGCAGCAGCTAACTTGAACACGTGGTTGTTACCTCCCAGCTCCGTCCCTTTAGGAGAGCCAATCAGCTGCTAGAGGCGGAGTCTCCTCGCCGAGCCAGCCGCTGCCTCTCCCGAGCAGACGAGTAGCACGGCCCCCACAGCTATGACCCCCGCCATCTGCCGCTGGTGACGTCCTCGCTTTCCCATTGGTCCGCTGGTGTTTAGCTGGCCTTGAAGGCGGCCCCTCCCCCCGTCTGCTCCGCCTGGAGGGTCAAGGGAGGTTGTAGCATGCGCTGGCGGCGTGGAGGGAGTGCGCGCTTGGCACGTTGCGCCCCTGCCTTTACCGCGAGCTCGGAGCCGCCTTCCTTCACCTCTTAATCTGCTGTCGCTGCTGAATTCCTGTTCCCTCGTCTCGGCCCTTGAGCCTGAAGCTACTGCCTGGGAAGGGGAGGCATAAAACGCCACGAGAGGTAAGAGATTGGGGAAGAAGTCGTGGTTTTCTTTTTGCCTGACTGAAGTTTAACTATCGGGGAGATGAGTAACCGTGAAAAGAGGGCATAGGTTCGGTCGAGTGTGCAGGGGAGAGAAATTTGGGAAGGGCTTTTGGTAGAGGTGTTTTGGGGATGTCCAGCCCGTGTGGTGGGTGTTTTATTGTTGCTTTTCTCCTTCCTACTATTGCTCTCTCTTTCTTCCTATCTTTCACCCCCCTTTTCCGCTCTCAAACTTTGGTTTAAAAAACTGTAGTTGGATGAGATGCCATGTTACAGTATCAGCATTCACAATGAGCGCTTCAAAGTCAAAACCATTCCCGATTGGATTAAGTGTAATGCCAGAATGTCCTTTTGTGTACAATGTGGTGAAGGAGGGGTTTACATATTATATTTCTGTAATATGTATATCTACCTGTGGACATACTGTTAAATAGTGTTTTAACATTAGAAATAAAGCTACTGAAAATAAAACTTGTTAGCCTAGTTGGGCTTCTGGTGTTTGGGCTGCTTCTGGATTTGGGACTTCCTTTTCCCTGAATTACTTAAACTAGTGTTTCTCAACTCTTTCCTGGAAACACCTCCTAGCTAATCAGGCTTTCGGGAATGCATGCGAAGCTTGCATACACTTGCTTCCCAATGCATGCAAATTCTCATGCATGTTCATCTTAAGGATATCCTGAACACCAGACTGAATGTGCCTTGAGGTGAGGACTGGGAAATGCTGACTTTATGATAATTTTGGGCTACAAATGCTCTCTTAAAATCCAGCAATACTGTTTAGATGCAGCATCAGGTAAGTAGGGTGTGTGCCATCTACTGCTCCGCCATGGGTAACTGTCTGTCTTTCTATGGCTGAGGAGTGGAGAGGGGAGTAGCTAACACCAGCTCCCCCCCTCCCCCCCCCCATACTCTGCAGCCCTGGGATCTGACCTGGGGAATAAGGTGCCACACTATAATCCTTTAACGTCACACATGGGCAGTAGAGGGAGAAGGTGGTGTACTGAGCTGTGTGTGGTAACAAGGGTCACTCCCTAATGACAGTTGGGGGGAAAAACTGTCTTGGTAGTATGCAATTTTTTGCCCTCTTTCTTGATGGGTAGGAATAGACTTTCTGTAACCTCTCAGTCCCACAGGAGGGGGAGAGCTTTGGTTCTTCCTCTTTCACGTTCAAGTTTGTGTAACTACATGTGTTCAGAAGCGTCAATGTTTTTGTAAGGGCCAGGTTACTGCTGCTGCTCTGGATTGGCTGTGGCAAAGGCAGGGCTAGCTTCAGCTTCTCCACTTTTTTTTTCCAGTGTGCTTTTGAGGAGATAAGGCTTCTATGTGTGGGTCAACCCACTGACTTGATAAGCTCACTCACTTCTGGATGGAATGTCTTGGGTTTTTCTTTGTGTAGTAAGGCTGTATAAACTTCTCCCGTTCACTAAATCTAAGAAATGTAGAAGGTATCAACTTTCTGGCTAAGCACCCCGGGTTACTGATTTACTGAGCTGGATCCTGGTAACAATCAGGGCTTAATGGGGCCAATGTAACAAGATGTACATCCAAAATGGGTGTGCTTTTTTTTTTTTCCTGTGCGCACAGCCACGTCTCCTGGGTGCCCAATGCAACATTTAAATGAGCTGCCACATTTAAAAAGGATGTGTCAAGAATTATGCGTTCCTAGCACTCAGTTGCATCAGGTGCCCAGGGGATGTGGCTGTGCACTCAGAACTGCAAAGGCATGGAAAAATTCACTCTTCAAACCCACCTATAGAAGACATGACCCTCAGTCCTAGGAGCCTGCAGCTGCCACCAAGCCCAGGATGTGAATGCAGGGTGCTCTAATGCTCATTTGGCAGATCTGTCACTTTGAGTTTTAGTTTGTGGGTGATGTTATGTACAATGGGCTTGCTTTTAAATAGTTTCTCCTTCCCATGTGCCAATGGCAGAACTATGGAAACAAGGCTGTCCAATTGTGCATATCTCCTGGTATTTCTGTGTGTTGGTTTTGTATTTTTACACATTGGAAATCTCTCATGGCTGGAGTTAGTGTGTGTTGGGTGCTATTACCCCCTGCATCGGGGGTAATAGCTAATTAGCCTCACCTACATGGAATTTACACAAGTGCTGTCTTGCTACACAATTGTTCAGGTGTGTGTGTTCTGGATGCGCTAATCCCCTTATTGTATCAGGTGCTAGTCTAGCATGTCCAAAACATTCATCCAACCATGAGCAAACCTGGGTGCACCTTATTGCGTCAGCCCCAATATGTGAGGGAAAAGCCTGGAATGCAGTTCTACCACTCCTCTTCAGATTTGAGTGGAACACCTTTGCTACCTCTTTGGTCATTCCCCCCCCCCCCCCCCCCTCCTCCTCCTAGATAACCTGCAGGGAAGAAATGGGGGGAGGGGAGTGAGCCTGGAGCAGACAGCAGAGAATAGCCACTGATCCCTAATTCAGCCTCTACCCTCTTCTGTAAGAAAGAAGGGCTGATACTGAAGCAAATGCTGCAGAGCAAATTCATTCACAAGGATTGAATTAGCACAAGTTTGGAACTAGAGTAATAGTGCCAGTCATCAAGACTATATAAAATTGTTCTAAAGCGTATGGGGTTAGACCAAGACCTAAACAAGTATACCCTGGAGGAAAGGTGAGAAGGGAGATATGATAGACCTTCAAATATTTCAAAGGTTTCCATATACAGGTGAGCCTTTTTTCAACAGCCTAGAACAAGGGGTCATGGGATGAGGGTGAAAGGGGGGGTAGACTTAGGAGTGATATTAGGAAACCTTTCTTTACAGAGAGCGTGGTGGTCGTGTGGAACAGCCTCCCAGTGGAAATGGAGACAAAGTATCTGAATTCAAGAAAGCATGGGATAAATACTGGGGATCTTTAAGGAAGTAATGTGACTTATAAAGCTAAATTAACTGGATGAATCAACAGACTAGATGGGCCATATGGTCTTTCTACCGTCATGATTCTGTTTCTACTTGGCCTCGATAAATGCTGCAGTTAACACTTCAAACTTGTGTTAATGCAACCCATTTTTGTCTGTTACCTGGGACTTAATTTCTGGTGAAACAGCCCAGCATGGTGTTCTACCTCCTTTTTTTTTTTTTTTTTCCTCCCAGGACCCAGAGGTAGAATAGAGACAGCAGTATAAATCTCTTCTGCCCCCCCTTCCCCATTAAAATGGAGCAGAGCTGGTGGTATAAGTCATTTACGGCTCTCTGCAGAAACAGATCCTGCCTGGTGATGGCAGGATAACTTCTGTTCTGTCCTTCCCCCGAGAAAACAGAGCAGGGAGTGTTGGACCTGCTTACCCCAAGATGAGAGCAGCTACATGGCCTTGATTCTTGTGCAATTTCCGGACACAAAGGTGATGAGAGGATGGGAAAAGATACACGTATTAGGTGAATACCTGTTAACAGCACTGCTTCTGCTGCTATGGAGTATGTTATGTGTAGGGGAGAATTCACACCTGATCCCTATCTCTACTCCCACAGTTCCACTTCCTGTCTATCTACAAATTCAGCCCTGGTATAACTTAAACCAGGACAACAAAACTGGGCTCCTACAGTATCTTTGGTGATTCCTGAGACAGTGCTAACACAATTCTACCACTTTCTTTCCTTGGGTTCAGCACGTGTCACTTCTGTTTAACAAGTTCTTTAATTGAAGTGGCTCTGGGCCTAGGCCAATGGTACCCTGCATGAAAATTGAAACTGGCAGTCTGCCTGCTCAAACAGATTTGCATGATCCACTATCCACAGTTGCTTCTGGGGATCTAGACTTCTCTTCCAACCCCTTTCTCCTTCCTCTTCCTCCTCCCCCTCCCCCTCCCCCCCCCCAGCAATGAATTTGTGGTGCCTATAGGCAATGTTGATGCTCTCTCCTGCTAGGTCAGATAACCAACCTTCATTGGTTGGTTCTATATAGGAGGATGGGATTGGATTTAATTATACTGTGTATCCACAAATTCTGTCAATTTATTTAATGCTTTATCTTCCATACATCCAATAAAATATTAATAAAGAAAACCATGCAGTAAAAATTTATACTGCAAAATATTCTCTGGAGGCAGGTTTTTCTCTATTCCAGTAGGATCCTGGATGTACATATTCCTTTTCTTCCACAATCTGCCATCTTTGTTCTAGTTCCATCTTCATTTCCTGGATCTGCAAGACATTTTGCTGTAAACTTTTTTTTTTTTTTTTTTTAAGCTGCAGCTGTCCTTCAAAATCGGAGGTAAGCCAAAGCTCCATCTTTCTCACACTCTCTACTGTGGAACAGCTTTTAGGTTGTTGGGCCTCTCCAATGTGCAAGAACTTTAGATATTTGGATGCCTTCCATTGTCTTATTACCATACAGAGCCTGTACCTTGTCATTGACTTTGGATAACTACTTTTAAGCTAATCCACAAGGACATTTTTTTTCTTCATTTAGGGGTATTTGGGGGTGAAGGGTATGAGGAGTTGTAGGTGGTGTATGCTCATGAGCTATTAGCTCTTAAGGCTGTGATATACACCATGTTACAGTAAATATCAGAACAAATATGTGAATTTTGTTTCCTATTTCAAAAAAATATATTTAAGCAATACATATAGGAACATAGCAAAACACAGTACCATATAAGAGAGAGGTACAAAAACTTTCTGGATTTATTGAATATTAAAACATACACTAAACATAATATGACACTGTCATGTTCTGGCATATTGGCTGCCTCTGATATACAGTCCATAAAGTACTGATATGCTGAATATGCCTATAAAGCAAGCAGGGGGTACAATCAATCATAAAACAGGAACAGAATAGCAAAAGTTATACAAAAAAAACAGGAGGCATACCTTAAACAAATGAGAATCTTATTCTTGAGTGAGTGATTTAAAAGTAGCCATTGACAAACAATTTAAAAAATCAACCAAATTAATACAGGGAAAATTCCATATAAAAATGGACAACTGTAACTGACCTCACTGGAACAAATGAGGCCAAGTTAGCCTGGTAGGGTGGCAACACCCGGAACCCACCCCAGGGGCACAGCTGTGCCACCAAGGTAAACAGTCCAGTAGTGGGAGGGGGACTATATATAAGGAATGTTAGGTTTAACTTTATGAAAAAATATTCATGTTATTTTCAAACACCTGTATTTTATAAATTACACTTATGTGGGGTGATAAAACATATCTCTATATACCATTATAAACACACAAATTACCTTATGTTCTTACTTCAAGGCTGGCTTACTGTGCAGGTAAAATCAATAAAAATGTTTCTAAGCCAATTCAGCTACCTTATGTCCTCTCAAACACTAAAAGGCAAAAAGGTAAAATCATTTTAGCTATAAAAAATACAAACACCCCAGCATCCATATAAACCTTTCAGAGACCCTGCCAATAAGAACTTAGGGATTTTTTTTTTAATTAAGGGCAAGAGTCCCAACTACATCTCTTGCTGTAGTAAACTATATTATCAAAGACAAATCAAAGTTTGTTTTTAAAGTCTTGCAACCATGTAAAACTGATGAACCAAAAAATAATGGGGAAACTGGACTTTCTCTCCTGAAAAAAAAAAAAAAATCAAGGTTTAATACTGCTGATGCAAGGGAGAAGAGAACTGTCAGGCTGATAATGCTTTTGTAAAACCCTGAAGGTCAGAATAGCACTGGGGCAATAGCTTTTGCTGGGGATGTTTGATTCCCAGACTGACTTGTTAGCAGGTGCTTTCCAAGGGAACTACAAATCCTAGAATACAAGATATGGAAGTGGAGATGGCTCTCGTCTCCTGCACTCTGTAAATCTGATTCAGTCCAGAACTCTGGGGGTGGATGGCTGACTGCATTTGAGGAGAATTTCTGGGACATATGTAAGTCCCTCAAAATCTGAGCTGCTTAACTGCTGGAGCACTCCTTTGGGGACCCAGAAAATCTTTGAGCATGAAACATTTGGAAGAAACCTGTTGGTGGCAGGAGCAAGTTAATGAGCTAGAAACTTTTTTTTTTTTTTTCCTCCTTTGTGCCAGAACGAAAAAGCGGACAGTCCATTTCCAGCGAAGTGGAAAGTGACTAACCTCTTGCCACGAAGGTCTGTGCGTGTTTGTAGAATTTAATAGGGCACTGACTTCTTTTTTTTTTTTTTTTTTTTAAACCCTCATTTTATGAGGGGCTTGGTTCTTGTATATACTCTGTTGTGGTAGTCCATATTTGTATGGTCATTCACCTCAGCTGGCTGTGCGATTGTCTGAGGGGATAGAATTGCAACACTGGTTACAGATCCTGTTTTCAGTATGTTCCCTAGCAACTTAAGGTGCTATAAGGACCCAGGCTGGGAGGATGCATTGCCGGGCTGACAGACTGCTGTCACATACAGTATCCCATCCAAGAATACTGTATGGCAGGAGAGAATGAATTAAAACATCCTTGAATGTTGTCCCCAATATACTTATGAGCATGACATCAGAACTACTAAAGTGCTAAAATTTCTCTTACCATGCAGTGGGCTTCAGGCATTTTCAAATAAAGCACTCGACTTGCCAGTTTGCTGAAATGTTATGCCTATCTAAATTTTGTAAGTGTTCCTCAAACGATCCCCATGTAGCAGAACAAATACTTTGCTTTTTCAAAAATTCACCACTCAACACAAAACACTTCATATGGATTCTTAACATGCCCATGTTTCAACCGGCTAACCCATCCTCAGTCAAATTATCTAAAACAAACATCACTAGAAAAGACAAACTAATAATTACCCTGCTTAAGTTCTAATACCTCCCACCTTTCCATATAACTCAACCAACCCATTCATGACGTGGCTGAAACACACATGCTGACACTATTTCATAAATAGAGATAATCAGTAGAAATCTCACCTTTTAAAGGCACAGAACCAATTCAGACTAAATATACATATACAAGCCGTTAAGCCCGTTAAAACGGGCTACATCCCTCTGTCTCTCACCTCCCCCTCTTTCTCTCTCCCCTCACTCTTCACCCCCCCCCTCCCTCACCCCCTCCTCCCCACCCTCCCTCTCCTATCACTCAGTCCCTCCCTCCCACTCAGTCTCACTCACTCCCTCCCCCCTCTCTCCCTCCCTCTCACTCACTCAGTCCCACTCACTCTCACTCAGTCCCCACTCCCTCCGTCCTCTCCCTCAGTCCCACTCCCTCCCTCAGTCCCTCCCCCTCACTCAATCCCTCCCTCCCACTCAGTCACTCCCTCCCCCCTCCCTCTCACTCAGTCCCACTCACTCTCCCTCAGTCCCCCTCCCTCCCTCAGTCCCCCCTCTCCCTCTCACTCAGTCCCACTCCCTCCCTCCCACTCAGGCACTCCCTCCCACTCTCTCTCTCCGTCCCTCCCTCTCTCTCTTCTCCCTCCCTCGCTACCGCTCGCTACCGCCGTCGCCGCCCGCTGCCGGTACCGCCGCCGCTCGCTACCGCCGCCGCCCGCTGCTGCCACTGGACGCCGCCATTTTTTTTCTTTCTGAAGCTGCCTCAGAGCGACGTGCTCGCCCGCACATGCGCGGTAGAGCTGGTCTCTACTGCGCATTTGCGGGCCGTCTGTCACAGGCCCATTTATAAGGTAGATAGCCACCTCCACAACCATTTTTCTCCACCCATTAGCCAGAGCTACATGTGCTTATTATCAAGTGCCATTGGGTAAACTAAAGACAGGGTGATATGACTTGACCTTAGGTTATACACAATGTGTGGCAGAGCCAGGGTTTACAGTTGAGGTACAGGGAAAGCAGATAACTTTATCAAGGTCACATGGTGATAACTGCAGGCTATGTCTATATAACTATGGTGCCAGAAGCAAAATTATTTTTGATAGAACAATAAGTCTTAAGGTTTAGCTAGTGAAACAATACTTGTTCTGTATTCCTAGTTTCTACACTGGTATGAACTTGGAGGCCTTTCTGGGATAATCTTGGTGGGGTTTTTTTTTTAACACATCACACAGGAAATTCCTCCTGTTTTCTGATGCTATTTGATTTTTGTGGTGGTCTGGGGTGTCTGTTCTGACTGTTCTTCTACATGTGGTATCTGGCTTGTGTAGCATGCACAGACCTTGAG
Source organism: Rhinatrema bivittatum (assembly GCF_901001135.1). Classification (NCBI taxonomy): domain Eukaryota; kingdom Metazoa; phylum Chordata; class Amphibia; order Gymnophiona; family Rhinatrematidae; genus Rhinatrema; species Rhinatrema bivittatum. The sequence goes on along the minus strand of NC_042617.1, from coordinate 277,757,386 downwards.
ACTGGAAATCATTGAAAACGATCCATAAAAGATTATTCATGAGTTAGTCTCCTTGAAGCAAGAACTTTTATTTCTGGAATGTCTTAAAGGAAATATAGCAGAAGCATCCAGAAATAGCTAGGGAGTTTAGCTGTTAAAACAATTTTGTTGCTGTGTTTATTGGACTTTGACAGTTAACGAGCAATATTAACTTTGCTGGCATTTATATTTCTCTCCTACCCCTGTCTTCCAGGTTTGGCAGAGATGCTCCTCCGACATTTGTCCCCTGTACTGAGCGTCCTGCAGATACCAACCAGGTATAAATCAATATGTGAAACTATAACTCACTTCTCCTTCTGCAGCACCAACTCTTATTGGGAATGGATCCTTATATAACAGATGTCTTAAATGTACTCTTTGGTGATGAGGAATGTGGGCTGAATTGGAGCAAGGCAACTCTAACCTGTACATGGTAACAGTTTTAAACAAAAAAACAAAACAAATCAAGAGTAGCCAAGCACAACTAATCAAGGGGAAGAATGAATAACTTTAACCTGCAGCTCCTTGTTTTACTCCTACTCTAGTTCCCTCCCTCACAATGTTCCCATGGAAGGGCCAAAACATTGGACTGTGGCTAACAAATTCATCACTTCATTATGCATGGGTTATCTTTGTGGACTGGTTTTAGCATGGTCTGGAACTGTAGTATATTCTCTCCAGCTGCACCCTGCCAGTACGCTGTACTTCTGCATTGTTTCCCTGGCATGACTTTGCTTTCAAGCCCATTTCCTAATATTATACAACAAACTAGAGCCTTACTTGTAACTATCTTTCTGAGCTTTGAAGACCTCACAGGTCCCTTCTGTGGCTGTCATAAAGCTGGTCTTGAAGTGGCAGAGGCTGCAACCCCTAGGGAGGGAGCCTGGCTTCTGTGTCACAAGCACACTTGCACTGGAGCTCCGGGAGCAATGGTTCCATGCTGCTATTGAGAACTATTGCTGCATTGGTCAGGGTACAGGTGCTTCAGATGGGTGCTGGAGCCAGCAATGCTATTTAGAGGGGTAAGAAGAGGCTGGTGAATGGGTGTGTAGGTGGGGACAAAAGGCCTGTATAAAACATCTTTAACTCACTTTTTTACCATACCACTGTACAGAATTGAATAAGACATCTTTCATAAATATAATCCAGTGATTCACTGGCAGCAGCACCTATGCTTGGTCATAAGACCTGGCAACTTGGCATACAACAATGCTTGCCCTAGCTAGAAAGTCAGGTTTTTTTTGTTTTTGTTTTTGTTTTTTTTTTTTTACAAGCAGCATTAACATTTCTATGTATGTGTATAGAAACAGACATCTGAAAACATTCAGCATCTATGTAGGAATGAATTCTTTTATTTTTTTAATTTTTTTTTTTTGAGCTGTTCCCCCCCCCCCCCCCCCCACTGCTGTCCCTGTAGTGCCACTTCCCATCGCTAAACTTAGTACTGATACTGATCAGCCTGACACTGGTATGCTGCTGCTTTGTTTATATGTAGTGGCTGCCGGGAGGGTCCTTATTGGCTGCCTGACTTACACTTTTACCCTCCTTCCCCTGTCCCCCACCTTGGGCTGTACTGAAGGTAGTAGCACAGGTGCAATAAAAGGAGTTTGAGAGGGGGTTGCCATTAAACACAACCTGCTTCTGTTGACTAGAAAATCAGAGTGCCATGGCAGAGCCAAATAGCATGGAGCTGTATGAATTAGCATGACTGCTCATGATCAAAATATAAGCTATTAGGGCAGGTTGATGCATCGTGCTTCCAATGCAGCTCTGTGCTGGCCTGCCCAGAATTTTGCAGGAGCAGAGGTGGGATATACTCCTGTTCCAGAGCCCTCACACCAATAAAAATAGAACAAGGACTATGCCCAGAGAGTCTACCCATTTGCTGTGGTACCTTTTTCACATCTAATTGGACTCCCATGCACACTTTGCAGATACCAGACTGCAATTCTGAAGTGTTCCTCCCCCCGCCCCCCCCCCCCCCCCCCCAAATTCCAGGACAGAGCACCTCAGCCCTTCAGTCACATAAAGGTTGAAGCATTTCTTCACCGGTGTGATGGCTAAAGATAAGGGAGGGTACCTTCCAACCTCTCCTCTTTCATGATATCCGATTTACTTCCATGAAGGGGAGTCCCAGCATCCCTGGGACTCCCCTATGCCATCAGAACCCCTGACCGGTGGCTCTGGTTGCTTGCAGTGGAATCTGGTCACCTGAGGGTTGTACTCCTAGGGACCTCCCCTGACCAGCCAGAGACGACTCCTCTTCAGTCACTTCATCAGTGGGGTCCTGGATTAGTGTTCCCACACTCAGGTGCTGAAGAGGGGTCAACAGGGATCCCTTCCCACCCCATCCAGGGTCCTCAAATCTCTAGCAGAAGACTCTTCCTACTCCAGCTTTCTGGACAAGCTGGGAAAAGCATGTGAGTTGATGAAGATAAAGATCTTCCTGCAAACGTCTTCAACTTCTTCCCAAGTCTAGAAACACTGGCAGAGACAACAGCAATCCTGATATGTACAAAAACTGCAAACCAGAATGTGGGGATTAATCTTAAGTAAAGAGAACACAGCTCCCCTAGATTAGGAATGTTGCAATTACCTTAGCATTTTGTTGCAGTATCTGCTGTTTAAAAAGCAAAGAAAACAAGGACATACTCTACTAGAGAAGGACCCTCAGTTACTGGTTCATTTTGGTAAAAATGTTTTGGGGTTTTTTTTTAAATGTTTAATGCATGAATGTCCACACACCAAGGCTACATTGTTCACTTCTTACATGATTGTATTCAGAAACTCAAACCATTTCTTCCACCATTCCATGAGCTACTAAGGACACCCATGTTTCCTTATTACTTGGCCTTCAGTCCAGATCTGTCTCATGTGACACAACCGCTGCAAGCAGTAGAACCTATTCCTTACCAGTGGCAAGGGCCAGAGATTATACTTTCTTCTTCCAAGAATTCAGGGGGACTGAGCCTCATCCTGGGTTAAGAAGCCTGAAAAAGTGTACAATTCAGGAAAAATTCTCTACAAATTCTCCAGTTCATCTAGCAAGGGGATGGATGTGACTTTGATCTAAAAGAATGCTTATTCCCATCCCTCCCACTGGCACTATCTGTACTTTATGGTGAACTCTTCCCACTATCAATACAGAGTGCTCCCTTCAGCCACACAATAGCACAGAGGATCTTCAAGTGCCTGACTGGAGTAGCAGTGCAGCTACAGTGTTGGGTATCACAGTATTCCTTTATTTGAATTGGTTTGTGACAGCAAACTCAAAGGAAGAGGTGTGAATCTCTCTCTCCCTGCAGAAGTCAGTACAACTGCTACAATCAATTGGATTCCTACACCTCTAATTCCCTTTGGCAAATCGGATTCATTGGCATTGTGGATAGATTCTCAGGCTTCCCCTGTCTGATTGGATGATACTCAGATTCCTTGCATTCAGACTATTGAATACAGATCAGTCCATGGCCAAATAAGTTCCTTTGTTCTAGGCCACATGGCAGCATTAATTCACATAGTTTCACTAACATGCCTTCACGTATGCCTGCTGCATCGAGGTCTCCATTCCCAATGGGACCAACTCACTCAACCCCTGACGACAAAGTGAGTCGAAGTGGAGACCTTGCTGCTGGGATCTCAAGTTCCCTATATCCATGAAGCATCTTTGTCTTGGTTCCTCACTGAACTTATATTGGTGACAAATGCCTTCACAAAAGATTGAGGGCCCATACAGGACCCTTTCAAACTCAAGGGACATGGCCGTTCATAGACAGCTTTAAATCAACCTAGAAATGAGCTTTTGGATATGCTCGAACAACTTTTACTTGCTTCCTCAAGGGGAAGACTATTTTCATTCAAACTGACAGCCATGTTCTCTATGAATAAGCAAGGGAGCCGGGGTCATGGACTCTTTGCCACAAAGCAATCAAGCTATGGGCATGCAAACATCCAGCTGTTCTGCAAGAGGCCTACCTTTTGAGATCACCAACACATTAGATCTGCTCAGCAGTTTTTCAACAGCACGAATGGTCTTTGCAACAGTCTATCGCTGAAAGTCCCTATAGACTAGACTTATTTGTGTTACAGAAAACTGGAAAAGTGTTGCTCCTCTCTTCCCAGTGAGCACAGATCAGCTCGTGATAACTTTCTGCTTCACTGGAATGCATGCTTTCCCACCAATTCCACTGATGGGTCCAGTCCTTGAATACTCTTTGCATCATTCTATCTGTTCCTCATAGCTCCACCATGGTCCAGACAAGTTTTGGTCTGTATATCTAGTATAGCTGTCCAGCAGCCCTCTGATCCTCTTGGCTCAGATTAGTCTTAACTCAAGAGGCACATCTAGTTCAGCTGAATCTTCCCTACCTCAGCTTGATGGCTTGGATGTGGTGTGCTCGGTATCACTACATTATCCTTACCCAAGCAGATTGAAGACAATTGTGCAGATCACCTCTCCTGGGTGCCTGATTTAATATTGAAATGGGCTGTACAGTAAAAAGGAGGCATTAGGGGAAACTTTGCATCCATAACACCTCTTCTGCATCGGGCACCCAGGAGAACTGACTGTCAGTGGGTTAGAAAAACAGACAATTTTGAGCATCAGGTTTCCTAACCTGTGGCTGTACACTTTATTTTTGTGGCTGTACACTTTATTTTTCCTGTTCTCCTATTTTTCAGTTCCTCAGACTTAATATCACCATAATATTAAGTCAGATGAACTACATAAAAGCAGTATTTTCTCCTTTTTTAATAAACTTTGGGTGCTCCTCAATTAACACCTGCTCTGGGGCAGATGTAAAACTTTTAAGAGTAAAAATGTTTTTTTTTTTTTGTTTTTTTTTTTTTTTTTGGGGGGGTTCAGGGGTGGGGAAGGGGGTAATAGCTAATAGCCTCATCAACAAGAATTTACATGTGAAGAGCACTATTAGCTTTGCACTACTTTGGATGAGCATTTTGGATGTGCTAATCCTTCATTGCATGAGTGGTTTTGGCTGCACGGCTAAGTGCCTGTAAAGCAGTGCACTCAGCTGAATGCACTATATTGCATTGGCCTGATAGTGTCTTCTTAAACCCCCCCCCCAAAAATAAAACTAGAAGAGCATCTGCTTTTAAATGAAAAGTATTTTCCACCTTACACCCGTGGGACTGTGTTTTAGTATCAGTTTGTATATAAACCCAAAGAATTGATCCAAGATGGTGCCATGAAGGGAGGACTGAGTTAGAGCCACTCTCTGAAAATTAGCTTTATCTTCGAATCTACATGCTGCACACAGAGGGGAAGGATTCGGTTTGAATTCTCTGCGCCTACCCCATCCACCCCGACTCAACCTACCATTGAGGGGTTCTTTGCTCTGGCGAATGCATCGACCCCCCCCCCCCCCCCCAGGAGGGAGGTCCACAGCAGAGTTGGGGGAGGAACACACCCTGGCTTTGCGAGACACACAAACATCTTTGAGCCCCAGGGTTCCCGAGACTCCTTCTCCACTATTCCATGACCCTGCTTGGGTCCTGGGTCAGGCTCCATGGCAGATACAGCCAAAGTGAAGCAGACTGCAGAGGCAGGACCCGGAGCATTGGCTCTACATCTGGCGCTACAGGCCCGATGGCTCCATCTGCGGTGTGGTGGGCCGACTTGGAGGAGCAAGCTCAGCTGGGCCTGAGCGTCTTGGTAACTACTCCACTGGAGAGAGAAGAACTGACAGATGAATCTGTAAGAATTCCAGGTGCAGTAAGCACTGCTTTCAGCTCTAAACTGCCTAAACCTCAAGTGATTACATTAGAAGCAGTCTGGAATGCTTTAATTTCCTTGGAAAATTTGCTTTCTGTATTAACTATGGCTATAACAGATTCACAAAAAAAGTATCCAAATTATGGAACCATACTTAATTTGGACACAAGTTTCGCAGCTACAAGAAGTGCAAAGAAACTTATTACAAGGAGAAGTAGTAACTTCGAAAAGAATGGGGAATATGGAAAATGCTCTCAGATACTTAAATCTTGGAGTTTAAATTCTCCTCATGTTAAAGTTAATATCTCCATGAGATCAATTTAAAAAATATCTGGATATACTTCACTTTCCTTTGGATGCTATTCCACCTTTATCCAATATATATTTCTCATCTTCAGAAAAGAAAGGAAACATGCTTCTGCTGACTCACCTCAGAATATGGGCACGAACCTCTCAGCCTTACTGGAAACTTCAGGGGAGGATCAAGTGAACTTCCGAGGAACATTGCTAGTAACTTTGTTTTTCCAGTTGATAGAGATTCTATATTGAGACTTTTTCTTCGTAACAGAGAATAATTATACTACGGTCAGAAGATATGGGTTTATCCCAATATTACCAGAATTACCCAAACCTGCAGGAAGAAGCTGTTAGGAATGTGCCAGGAGGCTAGACAACTAGGAGCACAGATTACAATTAGATACCCTTGTAAATGTGTAATGAAACTTAATGTTTGGTATAGCTTTTTTGAGCCATCCCAGCTGCGTTTCTTCTTAGATAATTATAAGATTGAGGGCAGTGTTACTTAACCAGATCAGGGTATAAAATGTGTATTTTTTGACTCCCTTTATTTCTTGTTCCCTTTATTCCAAATTTGTGTTCTTGTAACCCTTGGATCTGTTAACTTATACAGGGTCTAATAATTACCTAGTACTAGGCAGATATATTGTATATCTTTAAAATTATTTGTAAATGGCCCTTTCTAGATTGAATGATTTCTATCTAAAGTTGTTAATAAATGAATAAATTTAAAAATAAACAAACCCAAAGGATTACTGAGCTCTTTGCTTTCTGCTTCATTAGTTATCTCAGAGCTGTAGTAGCTTACCATGCTCAAATAAAGGGTAAGCCAATCTCTACTCATACCCTAATTTCCAAGTTCAGGAAAGGCTTATGCCATAGTTTCATAACTATTAACCCGATTAACGGCGCGATTACACCAGGCGTCGCGCAACGAAGGGGTTTTCCCCTTTGTGCTCCCCTTCGTGCTAACCTTTGTGCTCCTTCTAATATAATTATATTTATGTTTGTTAATAATTTAACTTATTAATGTTATTTAGCTTTTTGCTTTGTTTAAAATTATTTCATTATTGACGTTTAAATGTATTAGACTAAGGAATTTTACTTCCTACTTATTCTGTTTCATTGTAAGCCGGTTTGATATGCATTTTATGCAGGAAAATCGGTATAAAAAAACTATAAATAAATAACTGGAGGTTTATTATCTGTTCATGGGACCTAAATGAAGCTGTCTTTAAACCATTAGTCTGCTTCTCTCAAAGTAGAAAGCAATATTCCTCATAGCAGTAACATCCACAAGCTTCAGACTTTAGTTTATCCTGTTTATATCAAATTCTATAATAGTGGTGCTCTGCACTCATCCAGAATTTTTTTTTACTAAAGGTAATATCAGCTTTCCATGTTAAGGTGTTGCTATCTATTTTTCCCAAGACCACATGCCCAAGAAGGCCCTTCATACCTTAGACTGTAATAGGAGCCTTGGCTTACAAAAGACCTTTGCCCCATCAGCAGGCAGCCTAGGTATAGCCATGGCCAAACGTTGTCCAACTGGATTGCAGACTAATCTGTAGGCCTGCTAGCGTATAGCAGTGCACAATGCAGAGACTGAGCTATGGTTGCATCACTGGCTCACTTGCAAGCTGTACCACTTGTAGATATCTTCAAATCTGCAACTTAGTTGACTGAATATACTTTTTCATCCCATTACTGAATGGCCAATCTCTCAGTGACTAAATTTGGACATGCAGTTTTACATAGCCTGTTCACCCCCCACAGTGGGGGGCCTGGTTGCTTATTCCAGTAGCTGCTCCTCGGCAATCCTCAGCTTGGGACTCCTATGTAGTGGAAAATTCAGCCTAACTGTAAACGGTGTTCTATGGATAGCAGGATGAATTAGCCATGCTAACAGCTTCCCATCTCCCTTGAGTGTTAACAAGTTAGCGTTTGATTCTAAAATCATTAAGGGGATTCATGAAACACCCAAGCAGGAATTCCTGTATGTAATCTGAGCAAAAGCTCTGGACTCGGCTGTTCAGTGCTTCTGGATGACATCTCGTATGTAACTGGTTGCATCCTGCTATCTATGGAAACCAGTTTACAGCAAAGCAAATGTGCTTTGCTTGATTTGTATCCCATTAACTTTCTGGTTTCTACTGTGCATCTTAACCAGAACCAGTGCTAAAAATGTAATGCTTGTTTAGCACGAGTCTTACATCAGCTCTTATCTTCACTTTTGTCTTTTCTCTTTCCCTGCTCCTCTGTCCCCATTACTTTGTCTCTTTGAGACCTAACCTGAGCCAGCAATCCTTGCACTGTCTGGCCTTGTGGGTGTTTTTGTTTCCTTCTTTTGCAGCCCTTCTAGCTGCAGCTGCTAGAATTGGACTTGCCAATAACCTGTCTAATGGCATTATTACACTTGTTTTCTGCAGGTTTTTTCCTCATCTTATACACCTTTAAAAATTGCTCCAGCTGATGCATTTGTTCTGGGTTTTTTTTTTTTTTTGCAACTTTATTAGAGATAATCACCCTGAGGTCTCTTGAGTCACCTTCTTGGTTTTCTAGCTTAATGGGAACAGGCCTTTATTGGTCTCTGGAACAGTGAGTTTATTAAATACCAGGAGATTCTCTTCTGGCACCCCCCCCCCCCCTTGCAGAGCAGGTCCTTGTGCTGGGCCCGAGATTGGCATGCGTCTGAAACCTGAGGCACACTTCCTGAATCTGGTCAGTGCTGGAGTGATGGCTCCACCGCTGCCCAGGGCCTGTGCACACTGTCTTCAACATCCCCAGCTGCTAACAGGGAGCAGAAGCTGGGGCTCTAGCATGGCTGTGCAGAATATTGTCACTGGATCACCAAGCCCCTCCACTCTTATTTAATTGTTCTTTTATGATTGTGCAGAGTGGGTTTTTGATGGCTTTTATGGTATAGTATTAATGGGACATGATGGGGGTCTATATTAAAACCTATTTAGCTGGATAACTTGTTATCTATCTAAATAACTGTGGCATATTAAGCCACTTATTCAGTTAAGTTATAGCTGGATACATAATTATCAGGCTGGCATATAGCCAGAGGGGGGAGATCTGGAGAGGGTCTGAGCTATCCAGCTAAGGTATCTGGTTAGGTTAGCCTGATAACTTGCTACTTATCCAGATATCTTAGTCTACAATTCCAAACTTAAAAGGGGGGGGGGGGTGTTCCTGTTTGCTCTCCAGCAATGTAAAAATAGTTGGGAGCCATGGGCCTTTCAACTTCTGTTTTAACACTGTACGACAGCAGTACTTAGCTGGATTTCTTTTATTTTTTATATATAATGTATAAAATAAAAATATACTTGCCTTCTGTCCCATATGCCCTGTCATGACGCATGCACACTGTCTCAGATGTGCATATGTGCTTGCTTAGCCAGTGTCCCCTTCCTTGGACTGGCTAACCAATGGCACTACAGCAGCATCCTGTAAAGTTCTGCAGTGGCAGCCACCCCTTACCCAGCATGCAGCAGCAGCCACCTTTTACCCTTCCTCCTCCCTGGTTAGGATGCTCACTGTGTCCATGGCCCATTGTACTGCCCTTCTCCAAGATCAGCCTGGCCATTTCCCCAGAGGCCTTACTACCTCAACAACAACAAAAAATTACTGAAGGTAAAACACATCCTCTCATTTTTTGTTTTCTGGGCTACTGCTGTCTGTCAAAAGGTGATGATAAAGTGACTGCATTGTCCTCCCTCCCCGTGCTGTGATGTGGTGTTCTCTGCTGGGAGGGGAGAGACTAAACCAGCACAGCCTAGCTAGAGCTGAGAGGGGCTGCTCTCTCGAGCTGAAGGAGGTCCTCACTCTTTTTTTTTTTTTTTTTTTTTGTACTTTCCTATGCTATTCTAGCTAGAGGTGGTCTCTCTTGCACCCTGCTGCTGCTTCTACACATGTTCTGGAAGTAGAGAAGCTGATTGGGATTTTTTCAGCAGTGAAGGAGTTAGTAAATTTGTACCTAAAATTAGGTCCCTGTCTTTCACAGTTGTAAAATCTCCACCATCTAGCTCCAAGCGAGCTGCAGTATAGGTAGGGGGAGTAGTGAGAAGAGGATGCAGTGGCAGGCAGGTGTGCTGCTTCTTAATATGTAATGTCATTCTAGCCCACTTTCCTTACAGGCTCTGATGGGCAGGGGAAACCTAATGGATGCTCCTTATTTCACCAGCTTGGTACAATTGAACACTCCCACCCTCTGAAGCCAATGAAGATAGTGAATTGAATCTAATCTTAGGAGCCTTAAACTTTTCAGCCCCTCCCTAAATTGCTGATAACCTGAGCTGCTACTGCTACTGCTTCTCCCTGTAGGAAGACTTTTATATTATGAGGCTCTGCCCCTTGTTATCTTATCAAGACTAAGCCCTGCATCATTAAACCTTGGAGGTAATGGTTAGATGAGAGCCCATATACCTGGAAAAGAAGGAAGATGTGCATGGGATTTACAATGCTCAGCTTTAACTCATGAATTTAGGGGTTGTGAGGCAGTGGTTGCTAGTGCCATAGCATGAAGTAGGTGTAATATTTATTGGGGGGGGGGGGGGGATTGTGCCCACAAAAACTTTAAATTCTGCATACTTTATATTGGTTAAAATAATATCAGTCTGTGTAATTCATTTTAAAATGTAATAGAGAAGTTATTACTCAAGATGCAGACTTTTTAAATATTTTGAATAGAAGTACCCTGTAAGAATGTTCTTGCCTACTCCCCTGGCCTGACCTTTCATTCTGCCTTCTTAGGCCCTAATGCCTCTGCTCTTCACACTCTCTCCCCCCCCCTCTAGCTTCATTTTCAACTCCTTCCACTCTTATTTCCACCCCAGCCCTCCTTCCTCTCCTACTGCTCCTCCCTTTTGTGGGCATGTTCTCACTCTCCCACTCACAGATGATCCCTCTGTCCTTATGCACCTCCTCACACAGGCTCCCTCAGTTCCAGTTACACAGGCTCCCTTGCAAATGTCCCTCTCTCACACCTGCCTGCTTCCGCTAACACATACACATCCTCACTTGCACGTACAGGATCCCATCTCACTCACATATACAGCTTCATAAGCTCAGATTTCTTGCCTCTTACGGAGGTCCTTATTGACGGCTGGGCCTATTGATCTTTGCTGTGAGCAGGAGACACTTTGATTGCAGCCTACCACCCATCTTCAAAATTCTGCACAGAAAAAGAAAGTTCTGTGCAAATTCTATGCTCTGTCATAGTACATACTCCTGAGGAAGTAAGATTTTTTTTTTTTTTAATATAGCCTTTGGGGTTTCAAGTTCTACTGCATTACTATAGCTTAGTTTGGGTGTGGTGTTGGGAAGAAGAACTAACCCATTTCTAATTTATATACAAGAGTCTACCTTCAAATTTTTTAGGATTGCCCCCTTAAACACCACATTTAGACTGACTACCTGCCTCCAGCTGTGAAAAAAGTTCATGGTGTATTTTGCTCCACCTAACAAAGATGCTTTATACTATTAAGACAGTCCTTGTAGGATCTGTGAATTAATTAAATCTTGCACGGGCTTAAAGTTTAGGGGGGTGTACTTGTTTTTCAGGCTTGTAGCATGTGCATCTGCGAGCAGCCCTCAACTATGTATGACATGGGCCACATTTCGCCTGTATGGCACAGATGCCGGAAGAAGCAGCAGCACCACCACCAGTCACCAATGGAGATTTACCACAACAGGTGCCCTGCTGGGACTGGGCGCTGTCCTGCTGTATGGAAATCGGGAGAGAAAGGTGTGTACTCTTGGAGGTGCTCTCAGAGGAAGGAGCTATAGGCGAAGCCAAGGCCCTACCTATCTAGCTTCAGTAGAGTGGTTTTTATCTAAATAAATCCCTTGGTGTCAGTAGTAGCTTAATTGAACTTACCCATGGGATTTTGAGGTCAGATATGTACCCAGCGTTGCTGGAGCCTAATGCATTTGTGTTCTCCCCATGCCCTCCCCCCCCCCCCCCCCCCCCATCACCCTCCTTGTAGAAAATTACACTATTACAAAGTAATAAAAATTGTATTTTTCCTGTACTCCAAACCATAGAAATTTTTTTTAGATTTCACAGTTCCAAAAACTGACAGAGAAAATCAAATTCTTTCCCACCTTGGAGAAACAGAAGCAATAGCAGTCTCACCTTCCTCCTTTACCAGTCCCCAGCAGTCTTTCTCCCTTTCCCACCTCTGAGCCACACTCATAGGCAATGCAAAAAACAGAAACATCACTATTCCTCTTTTTTTTTTTTTTTTTTAACTTTAACAAGGGGTGGGAAGATTGTGCAGGTACATTATAACATATACAATATCTGGACCTTAGTCCAATATATCAGCATTCATTAACACTCAGACCATGTCTGCCATTTCCAATATGGAGACTAGACTTCATTCTGCTCTCTTAAGAGAGTAAGTCAATTTTTCCAAAGTTGCAATATTAATAACTTTAGCCTCCTACCATTCAAGGACAGTTCTTGTTTCCACATATGTACTATAAGTCAAACAGCATGAAGTAAGTGACTTAGTCAATTTCCTGAACTCCTCATACAACCCCTTACCCTCCCAGTAACCCACCAGCCAGTACCAGAGTCTTTGGGATGTGATTAACCATCAATTTGACCTAATATACTCAATGTAGCCCTAGAAACTCTCTACCCTTGGGCCGTTCTACCACATATGTAAACATTTGCCCCTTATTCCACAATCATGCCACCATAAAGCACTACTAGGATGATTTTAGCATAAAAGAGAGGGTGTGATAAGTCTGATGGACCAGCTTGAAAAGCCATTCTCTCCTCTGTACAGAAGATCACGTGGGAGGCCCTCCGTATTTGGTGCTGTTCCATCTCGAGCTTCACATGCAAGACGACTTCATTCCAGACTGACATTAAACCTGATGACATCCTCTCTGTCTATATCATTGCTAAATTTTGTCAATAGTATAGCTGTCAAACATCCCCCCCCCCCCCACACTTTGAACAGGAGAAAGCTCTTCCAAGCCCTTACTTTCCTCCACTGTATCAGGTACACCATGCAATTGCCCCATGTCCTTCTGCAACCAGAAATATAAAAATTTAGAATAAAGAGGGATTTCATATTCTGCCAAAAGGTCTGCAAAGATCCTAACTTGAATCTCCTCAAATAATTGACTTAAAAATCTCATCCCTTTTCCCTACCACTCTTGCATAGCTGGAGGAAAAAGTGACTATCAAACTGCAGGGATTCCTTACCAATGAGGTTATGTAGGAAAAGGCCATACACAAAATGCCTGCATGCTTATTAACATCTTGCCATAACTGGGGTACAGTGACAAATGGTTTGGCTTAATGCAGAGGAAGAGGGCAACTGCAATTTTGCTGCTAAGCTAGATCACTTGGTACAACCCTCCTCCAAGGATATACAATGTTATAAGGGGTCAGTACCCAACACCCATAAATATACCAGCCACTCTGCCATAGTTTCTTTGTTTTAATTCCCAGTATTTTAACCTAGATGGCCTCCCATCCCACAGAAAAGTAAGAATGCTGCTCTTCAATCCTGTAAAAGCAGAAAAAGGGACATTACTTTATCCCTTCTCTCATGTTCCACATAATCTAGGCACAATTGCCATTTTAACCAACTGCATCCTTCCCATCCAAAAAATGTGTAGCTTTTGCTGCTTTGATAAATCAAGCTTTAATCTTACCTATAATAAGGGTATAGTTTAAAATATAAAGTTGGGATAAATCCTTAGGGACCCATATACTTAAACCCTGTTTCAGCTATTTTAAATCTGTTCAAGGCTGGTGGCAATCTAACCTGAGGACCTGCTAGTAATACTTTTGGAATTGGAATAATTAATTACATATCCTGATATGCCACTGTCCATCTGCAAGATATTCATTAAAGCAGGAAAGGATTGATGTAGAGCTGTAATAAATAGCGTATCAACATACATGAGACCTTATGAACAACCCTTGAAAGGTGAAGCCTGACACCAAAGGAGAACTCCTAATTGCCTGTGTCAATGGCTCATTGCCAGGTCAATTGCCAGGTCAAAAAGTGGGCACCCGTCTAGTGCCCCTGCCTGTTGAAAATGGGATCAATGCCACCCATTAGAAAGGACTTGAGCTGTCAGATGAGAATATAATGCTTTAAGCAATAAACGAGTGTGGGAATCCCTATTTCACCAACAGTGAGAAGATACAACCAAAAATACGATCAAAGGCTTTATCTGCATCCATTGATACAATGGCTATAGATGTCCTATTTAGGGGCTAGAGCTAGGATGTTAAATAACCTCCTAATATTATGACCAACCTTTCACAAAAACACTCAGATCAGAGGAGACCTGAACAGGAACTGGCTCCTCCATACATAACTGAAGGCTCTTAGCCAATATTTAACATCTGCATTTATTAATGAAATAGGTGTATAGGAGGCAGTGTGTTAGTGCTAATTCATAAGTCATCTAAGGATCTATCAATGTCTCCATCAGACATCCCTTATAGGCATTAGGTTCATGTAGACCGTTAAAGACTTCACATAACATAGGAGCCACAGGTCGGCACCAGCCCTATAAAAATGTTTGTTTATTTGTTGAGTCTTATATACTGTCTGGTTTCGCCATCGCAACGGTTTACAAAGTTTTGATGTTTTAACAATTTTCAAAAAGGTTCGTTCAAATGGTTGTTAACATAGATTATAATTTTACAGTGTCTAAGGGATACCCATCTGGGCCAGGGCTTTTGTCTAAAACCGATTTCTGAATTGCACTAATAATCTCTCCTGGAGTAATAGGAGCTGTTAAACATCCCAAATCTCCTTCAGGTACTTTAGGAAGTCCTAGTGGATCAACAAACTGGTTAATCTCCTCAGGCATAGGGTCAGACTGAGCAGAATATAAAGTTTCAAAATGCCTGGCAAACAATTTATTATGAAAATTTTGTCTTTATTCATTTTCAAACAGTTACACTACAGCAAGAAAACAACTAAGATTGAGCTCTATGGTTTGTTCTGGCCATAGGCTCGTGTTATGTATTCACATTACAAACAACTAACTACGTACCCAACAAGAACCTCAGCTCTTCCCTCCCCCGGGTAGCACAGTCTTGGCTGCCAATTCTCCAGCTCCTCAGATGATCCATCTCATCAGCAATAAATTGCAAATTTTAAAAGTAATTTAAAATTAAACTCTGGGCTCTGTGTGGTAATGATTGTGTTATAAAGTTCCAGACCATCAAAAAGCTTTCCTCCGCTTATATATGTCCCACTTTTTCACATACTTTTTGCAAAGACCCATGATGAGTACACATCGAGGAGTTCACCGAGCCAATTCCACAGGATCGTTTTCTTTGCTAATGTTAGCACTTTGCGGATCCAAATTCTGGAAAATCTTTGCCCCCTGTGCCACCCCGCTTAAGTTATCAAAAAGTAACACATGCCGTTTGATATGTAATCCTCTTGAATATAACGGATCACCCGTTTCCAAAATGAACTAATATCAGATCAAACCCAAAACTGAGGGCCTAAAGTTCCGGGTGCCGGTTTACATTTAAGACACAGTTCAGAGGCAGATAATCTTATTTTGCATACTAATTGCCTAGGAATATAGTAATGCATTAAGAACTTACATTGTTTCTCCTCAAATCTATATTGCTGGAGAGGGTGCAGATTCATTTAAAACAATCCAGATATTGCTCTGAATTCAAGTCCAAACAGAGCTCAATGCTCCAGCTCTGTATAAATTGGCTACAGTCCATAACAAGCCTCCTGTCCATCAAAAAACGATAAGTAAAGGATACTTTGTGCTTAACTGGAGGATCCAGTGCTTAACTGGAGGATCCACGTCAAAGAAATGTGATAGATATTTTCTGACATGGCCCCAATCTCCACCCCTGAGAGAATGAATATAATGCCTAACCTGAAAGTAGACATAAAAGTGTTTTCTGTCTAAAGTAAATTCTTCAAGCATTGCTGGAAAGTTTTGACAGTTCCTTCCTCTGTAAAAAAAAAATAAAAATAAAAATTGAGAAATCCATAGAACTCAAAGAGGGTCTGGTAAGACCAGATAGGAAATCTCCATTACTTACTAATGGCTACACTGCATTTACTGAACTGTTTAACTGGAGCACAGAGCAGAGAAATCTCCATGCGTGAACCAGTAGAGTCAGCAGAAAACTGTTTCAGCATGGTATCGGTAAGAGTAGTGGGAGAATGCAATAGAAAACCCAGCTTAAATAGGGAGAACTTCTCCTGCTCCATGTGGGTAGGAGTATAAAATTGTGTTCCCAATAGCCAGTCAGCCGCATGTCATAGAGTTCAGGCCACATTATAAAGTCTGAGATCTGCTAGGCCCAGGCCCCCTTTATCTCATCTCTGGGTAAATTTATATAATGCTAAGTGTGGCTTCACTATTTTCCAAGGGTAGGCATACTATAATAGCTTTGCAAAGCTGTTATAGTCATGGGTGGTTAGAAAACAAGGTATCATCTGAAACATGTAAAGCCATTTAGGGAGCACAATCATCTGAAAGAGGTTTACGTGGCCTGACAAAGACAATGGAAAATCCTGCCAATGTTGAAAGAGCGTTTTTATGGAAACTAAAAACCTCTGGCAATTGATTCTATACAACTGATTAGGCTCAACAGGTAAAGTGATGCCCAAATAAAAATGTCCTCCATTGCACTGGAAAACCGTCTCCCGTACATGCTGTCAGGTGGGAAGTGCTTCACATTTTTCTAAGCTTAATTTCAACCCCTGCTACTTTGTCATATTGTGCCATTACATCCAATAAAACAGATAATGATGCTTGAGAGTCTGCTATATGTAACAAAATGCCATCAGCGAAAACTGCCATCTTAAATCCATTTTTACTTGCCCAATCTAAAGGAATCCCTTTAGTCTGAGCATTGTTCTGGATGTGCACTTGTAGGGGTTCTAAGGCAAGGCTAAATAGCAAGGGAGAATGGGCATCCCTGTCTCACACCTCTAGTTAAGTAAACAGGATCAGAGGTCCATCCATTTACTGAGATACAGGCTTGCACAAAATAGCCATGGATTCCAAAAAAGGACAGTGATTGAAACATAAAGCCCCACTCAAGACGATCAAATGCCTTTACTGCATCCAGGCTCAACACCAACGATGCGAATCTACCTAGTTTACTACTTTCTAAAGCAGCAATTATCCTACTCATGTTCTTAATGGGATAATAACCTTTCACAAACCCAACATGCTCATCCCCAATAATAGTAAGTAATAGAGTAGCTAAACGAGTGGCCAATATTTTCACCAAAAGCATAATGTCAAAGTCCAACAAGGAAATCGGCGATATGATGCTGGTAAGACCAAATCCTTCCCCTCCCTGGTAAAACTATAAATGGTGGCATGATTTGGAGCCAGTGGGAAGTGTCCTAGGTCAATTACACCTTAAAAAGCTTACCCAAAGGAAGCAATAACTGCAAAGAGAGGAGTTTATAAAACTCCGTTGAGAATCCATCTAGGCCAGGGGCTTTCCATAATTTCGCTGCTTTAATACCCTGTAGTATCTCCTGTAGGTGTATGGGTTGATTCAAGGACTGTAATTGTTCCAGAGTCACTTGTGGCAATGGGGTAGACTGCAAGTAAGCTGTAGCAGCTGATACATTTCTGAGGGAGGCCAAGGCTTGGTAATAAGCTTTAAAAATTGCACTGATATCCTTCCCTGAGTTAACCACCTCCCCTGACTCATTCCGCAACTGAACGACATGCCTGGCCTGGGTCCAGTCTTTTGTTAAATTAGCCAAAGATCTGCCTACCTTGTTGCCATGTTGATAAAATGTACATTTATAATACATAATACCTTCCTTAGCTTTCTGATGTAACACTATATTCAAGGCAGATTGTGTAGCCAGAAAGCGTTCCCTGTGGGTGTTAGTTGGAACTTGATCATAGCTCTGTTTGTCTCGCTATAATAGTTTTTGTAGGGTTAAGATTTGTGCTGCCCTGGCTATCTCCCCATAGCACTTCCTTATTGGTATTCCAAAAAAGTATTGGTATTTCCTGGTGTCCCCCCTTAATGGCCAAAAAGAATTCCCAGCTGTTCACTAAAAAAAAAAAAAATAAATTCCCTAAAAGCCACATCCTTATAAAAATAACAGGGGAATCTCCACGTCAAAGAGCCAGGCTTTGGGCAAATGCCCCCCTACCCCCCAGGTCCACCCTACAGGCGCATAGTCAGAGATGAGTTGACCAATTTCTGAATCTACAAGCTGTGGAAAAAACTTTCATGGATCAAAAGCATATAATCTATGTGAGATCGTGTGTTGTGAACGCGAGAAATATGCGTATACTCTTCTCTAAAGGGTGGATCGTGCGCCACACATCTACGGCTCGATACAGTAAGGCCGCGGTAAAAACAGTGCGGCAGTGTCAGGCGCACCCTTCCTCCCCGCACCCACAGTTCTCTTCACTAACTCCCCGATACTCTCCTCTAATCGCATGCAAATGCATGCCGCGGCTGTGAAGCGTTAGGGAAGGGTTATGCCCGCGCAACCCATTTTACTGTATAGGCGCTGTAACAGCGCCTATACAGTAACCTGGGTGCGCTGGTACCTGTCATTTCAAATGACATTTGAAATGACAGGCACCAGGAAGTGTAAAAAGTGTAAAAAACAAAAAACCTGTGTGTTATATAAAAAAATGTTAAATACCTGTCGGAGGGCCGTGGTTCCAGGCGGCCGGTGGCGGCGGGCAGCCATCAGCGGCATCCGGTAGTCCCTTCTCCCGATTTCGCACGGGCGGGTCGGCAGCGAGGGGGGGGGGGGGGCGGGCAGCCATCAGTGGCATCCGGAAGTCCCTTCTCCCGATTTCGCAAGGGCGGGCAGCCATCAGCGGCATCCGGAAGTCCCTTCTCCCGATTTCGCAAGGGCGGGTCGGCAGCGAGGGGGGGGGGGGGGCGGGCACCATCAGCGGCATCCGGAAGTCCCTTCTCCCGATTTCGCACGGGCGGGTCGGCAGGCAGCCATCAGCGGCATCCGGTAGTCCTTCTCCCGATTTCGCACGGGCGGGGCGGCAGCAGGATCCGGGAGCGGCAGGTAGGCAGCAGCGGGGTCCGGGGGGCAGCGGCAGCAGGATCCAGCGTGTTCGATCGGGCAGGCAGGTAGGTGGCAAAATAAAGATGGCCGCCTGCACGGGAAAAGCGTGCAATTGGCCGCTGAAGACGTGACGTCACGACGTTTGGCGCACGTGTGACGTCACGTCTTCAGCGGCCAATTGCAAGCTTTTCCCGTGCAGGCGGCCATCTTTATTTTGCCACCTACCTGCCTGCCCGATCGAACACGCTGGATCCTGCTGCCGCTGCCCCCCGGACCCCGCTGCTGCCTACCTGCCGCTCCCGGATCCTGCTGCCGCCCCCCCCCCCCCGCTGCTGACCCGCCCGTGCGAAATCGGGAGAAGGGACTACCGGATGCCGCTGATGGCTGCCCGCCGCCCCCGGCCGCCTGGACCCACGGCCCTTCCGACAGGTATTTAACATTTTTTTTTTTTTTATATAACACACAGGTTTTTTGTTTTTTACACTTTTTTACACTTCCTGGTGCCTGTCATTTCAAATGTCATTTGAAATGACAGGTACCAGCGCACCCAGGTTTTTTTGTTTTTTACACTTTTACACTTACCGTAGCAGGCCCGAGCCTTGCTACTTTTTCGTTTGTTTTTTTTTTTGCTTCGGGAGGAGGGGACCGGACGGACCAGGGCGGGTAAGCAATGTTTTTACACTACACTACACTACACTAACTCCTACTAGGGGGAGGCGGTAAACTAGCAGGTTAAGGCCGCGGCAGAACAGCGGGTTACGGAGGAGATAATATTAGCGCCCGTTACAGTATCGCAGGGAATAGCTAATTCCTTCATTATACAGCTTTTTCGTTCATTTACATGCCGGGTGCAGAAAGGGTTTAGGAAAGGGTTTAGGAAGCGCTAAGGACGCGTGAAACTGGAGACTGTATCGCTGAATGGCCTTACTCCTCTGTATTGTGCGCTCCCAGCACGTTACAGACGGGGAATCTTTAACTCAATGTTACTGTATCGACCTGCTAGTAAATACAGATTAGAGCAAAGGTAGTTTACCCCCTTACCCACTGTGGACCCGGGTGTGCCCTAGTGGCGGAACACTTTAAGTAGTTACTAGCAACGTAATTAAAGTCTTCCCCCCCCCCCCCAAAAGGACAGGCACAGGTCCCTAGGGTAATAATAATTTTGCTATATTTGTGAAAAATGAATGCTGATAATTATTTGGGGCATATATACCTCATAACACTAAGGTGTCCCGTGCAGAAGACCCTCCACAATGAGGTAACACCCCTCTTTGTCTTGAAAGATGTTAGTATCTTTGAAAGAAATGGTTTTAGTTATCAAAATTGCCACCCCTGCTTTCTTGGGCTGGGATTGAGTGGAGTAGACTTTCTCCACCCACTGCCTTTCCCATGATCTACAGCATCTCAGCGCGTTTCCTGAAGCATTACAATGTGCGCCTTCCATCTCTTCAGTGCTTGCAGTATTTTTGTATCTTCACTACACAACCACGTTCCATTAACGTAAGCTGCTAAGTCATCCAGCTTGAAAGAGACATGGTCTGTCTGTGGAAAAGTACATGACCCAGTCAAAGCCCCCCAGCCTAGGCTCTAACTTCCTAATGAACAAGCTTGACACCCTTCCCCCCCCCTTCAGAGCCTGAGCCGGCATGACACAAAGCATGAACAGAGCTACCTGTTACAGAACCCTGAACCCTTTTATCCCCCATACAAACACCCTAAATAGTACCATAAGGTAGTAATCATAACACCCACAAAGTGCTCAAAATTGAGCTGGAGCCAACGTGATACAAATGTGCTGGGGCCCCACTCCTCTATGTGAACATTAAGATTAGGTACAGAAAAGGAATAAACTAGCTTAAGATTGTATAACCCTGATGAGAAATATGAAATACCTACACCTTTGAAAAGAAACAGGAACATTTTTTTTCAGAGAATACATCAGTGACAAAACAGAGCCTGAGTCAGTAGCAGATAAAAGCATCAAAACAATTCAAGATCCGTCCACTGTAGGTGGCTACAGTGTTAGCCACGCATGAGCCAGGCAGAAGCCTCTCGTCTTCCATCTGAAGACACTGGTAAATTCAGGCATGAGCGAAAGAAATCTGCTGCCTCCTGCGCTGATTCAAAGAGGTGGTTAACGATATAGGTAACTCGCAGGGGCGCAGGAAACTGCAGCACAAAGCACGCTTGGTTCTGCACTAATTGAGAACAAATAGAAATAAAAAGCTTTTCTCTTAGCCAAAACCACTGCTGAGTAATCTGCAAAAAATGAGCATGGGGTGACCATCAAAAGCCAGTTCCCTCTTCTGATGATATTGCCTTAGCACTTCCTCCCTCCTTATGCTTAAAATTTTAAGAAGCATGCAATGACAAGTCAGGGCCTTCCCTGGGCCCTATCACACAACCCCATGCGGTGTGCCTGCGCTATCACAAGTTTCACAGGGATCGAGGCAAAATTAACTTCCGTTTGTAACCACATTTCCAGCGCTCCTCTCAGATTGCGATCACCCACTGTTTTCGGGAAGACCGATAAAACGCAAGTTATTCCTGCTTGAACGATTCTCAAGGTCCTCCATCTTTAAATCAGATTTTGCTGCCTCTGACTTTAGGGCCTCCACCTCCTGCTCTAAGGCCTGCAGCTTCACATCTGCTAGACAGTGGGAGTTATTGGCCAATAACACTTGTAAATCATCAAAATGTGCATGTATTTTATCCAATTTTGCATCCATAGCATTTAACAAAGGCGGGTGGTCTCACTCGTGTCACTCCCCCCGACACGAGAGACGGTGGATCACTTGGACCGCCCTCCATCTTGTTTACCCCAGGTGCTGGCTTATTTTTCCTAAGCATTTTTGCCACCATCAGAGCTTGAAACTAAAAAAAAAAAAGCTCCAGCCTGCAATATGCCTGGTAAGTGGTCCTTTGCCGAGATGTTTTGTCATTGCATTGGGAAGCAAAAGAAGCAGATGCCCCACAATACAGAGAGTGGGACCCCGGAGCTAACGAGGCTCATGTTGTCCTCGTGCTCTCCGCAAACAATTTATTAATATCTGCAGAGAAATAGTTCATCACCCCATCTGAATCCTGTATCCCATATATTATAGAATCTCTCTAATTCATTCTTTATCCACCCTAGCAAGCAAAGCATCTGCCTTATTACCATGTTCATAGTATTTTTTTTGTATATACCTGAGACCTTTCAGTAACATCAGTTTGTAAAGTTTTTAATTAACATCATCATTCCTCATAAAACAAACCTATAAATATAAATCAATTTTAATAGTAATCCATATTAATAAAAACTATTTCAAAGCAGGTAACAAATAGAGCATCTAATAAGAGCAAGGATAAAAAAAAAATGCAACTTTAAACATTTCCCAAAAAATCAATACGCATAAAAAAAAGTTTCCCCCTGTCCGTATCAGGGACCTTTTTATTTTCAGTCACCCTGCGCTTATGGATCGGGTGAGTAGGGAACACGCAAGCACCCCTTGCTGTTTTTTTTTTGGTGCCATGTGTGTTTACTGTGCTGGCCCCTCCTCATTGTTTTTTTTTGTTTTGTTATGTTTGTTTTTTAATGTTTAATTTTGTTTTCTTTTTCTAATCAGGACCTGTGCAAGGGTATTAGGCACCCTAAGTGAATCTTACAGCTTTGTACCTGGCCTTTCTCCTCATTATGGCCCTCTGTACACCCACTTTAAAACTATATGCATTTTATCAGAAAAGATTTTACATGAAAAAACTTAAAGTACAGTCTCTTGAAGTAAACTTATCACAACACTGTGTATATTATATTTATATGCACTGCTGTAATGTCAACCAGAAAACCCTGCAAAAAAAGCTAAACTACATTTGGAACACATATGGTATTAAGAACTATTAACGTATGTTAAATGTGGGCTTGGTTATCAGAAAGCCATGAGCAAATTAAATTTCAATTACAATATAATAAACCTCCTATTCCAAAACAGTGCTAATTGCAAACATTATGCCAGGCTCTAAAATATCAATACACCACCTATTAGGAGAACAGAACAAGCCAAGCTGCTATAGATCCCTACATTAAAATGACATGTTAGCAAATACTTAATCTCAAACACACATGCAGAACATACAGACCCTCACAAAATAAAATGACTATAAAGTATAAATGGAAAAATACAGTAAAAAAACTGGTGCACTACAGACAAACATCACCATTCTTCAACACAAACCAAATCAGGAAATATAAAAGTATAAATCATAATAGTAAAACCATACTAATAAAAATATTTCAAAATAGATGATCAACAGCACATCCAATAATTAAAAACTTTTTTGATTTTTTTTTTTTTCTTATTGATTTTCGTTAATGGGGTGTTTATTTGACCGGTATGATGTTTTTAACTATTTTATTGGTATTTGGGAAATTTAAAAAAAAAGTCTCCATAGCTGGGAACGTTGGACTTCCTGTCAGCTTGAGATTGATATGGATTAGTGGGAAGGGAGGAGCACAAACTTCCTCCTCTCGTGTACATACACGTTCATCCTCTATGCTCACACAGATATATACAAACACTCTCTTTCAAAACTCAAGCATGCTCACAGGCACACACACATGCTGGTTCCCTCTCACTCAGGCACACACAGGTGCTGGTTCTCTCTAGGTGTGCAAGGGCTTTCTCTCTCTCAGGCCCGTGCACACAGACACCCGCAGGCTCCCACTGACTCAGACACACGTACATTCCTCCTCCACTTATGCTGGTGAGCCTTATGCGATTCTCCAGCAGCTATGGACCTCCTTCAGTTTGACCACAGAGTGGGATAACATCCCCTGTCGGCCATGGGTTACAAATGCGGCTGGCAAATAAAGGCCCTGTGTGCCCCATACAGCCTGGTGCCCAAGGACGTTGGCCCTTCCCTTGGTACACCAGTGTCTGAGGTTCACCCTGAAGGTTTTCTGCTCTATGGCTGAGGGTACTGCTTAGCCCTGGCTGTTACCAATGTGGTTCCACAGAGTGATCAGTAGAGGGCAGTGTAGTTCTTACCAGCTGCCCCTTGTCCTGGCTCAGAGACCGAGGCCTCTGCCCTGCCAACTCCAGATGAGGATGCCTGACCTACACTGCATCAACCCTGCCTCTTCACTGTGGCATGTATAGTCTAGTAATCCTTTTATATTTTCAGCAAATGTGGGAGGTCATATTTTAAAGTGTTAGGAAGATCTGAACAGAGATCTCTTGTCTTGCTATTTGTTGCTGTTCCTTCTATTTATTTATAAAGCACTATTAGACATACACAGGACTGTATGGATACAGACAAGTCCCTGCTCTTTGGAGCATAGTCTAGTCAAAACACACAGACAAGACAGAAAAGAGGCTTTAGTGAATACATTTATTACAATAAACCATTCTTTAAATTCAGCAAGAATCTGATCAGAGAGGGGCAGGATTTAAGCTTTTAAAAGCAGCCTAAAAACGGTGGAGGTTTAGGCCTGGATTTTCTTATGGCGCAGAGCTCATTGAATCCCGTGGTAACGGGGGGGGGGCAGGCCTGCGAAAGCTGGCAGCAATCGCACCACCAAGGTGTTATCGCTGCCAGCTTTTGCACCCAATAGCGCCACCATGAAAGGTGGCGCTATGGGCACGCTACTGGTGCCGATAACGGGTCTTATCTTATTGCCACCAGTGAAGTTACCGCCGCATATGCCCCGACTCCGCCCCTATCAAGCTATTGCACGCGAAAAGTCCCTTTTCGTGTGTGATACAGATAGAAAATGACCCCCTTAGGTGGAGCTCTAATATGATCAGTGAAGGGGCATGGCTCATGCTCCTCTCACCCTCGCTGGAGAGCAGTGGTACCTATTGGTTTTCTTTGCCCAGGGTTTGTGAATCCTACACCTATCTATCTCTGCTTCCCCCTCCCCCATTAAAAAAAACCCAAAAAACTCTAGGCTTTGCTGATTTCTTTTTTTTTTTTCCCCATTGCAGCTCGCACAAGAGAGTCAGGACGCGACGTCTGGATCTCGCACAGTTCCCGTGCCACCGAGTGACTTGAAAGCATCCACTTCCTCCTCCTACCCCATCTACACACGGGAGGAGGTACGGCGCCACGTGACTTCGATGGATGGCATTTGGGTCACTCTAGGGAAGGAAGTGTTTGATATTACGGAATTTGTAGACATGCATCCTGGAGGGAACCGCATCCTGCTGGCTGCGGGGGGCTCACTGGAGCCGTTCTGGGCCATGTATGCTGTCCACAACCAGAAGCATGTCCTAGACATCTTGAGTGCCTACAAAATCGGGGAGCTGAGCCCTGAGGAGGAGGATGTGGCGCCCGCAGATCACTCGGATCCGTATGCCCAGGATCCCCCACGGCACCCTGCTCTGAAGGTGAACAGCCTCAAGCCCTTCAATGCAGAGCCTCCAGCCGAGATGCTGACAGAGGCCTTCCTCACCCCCAACGATTTTTTCTTCAAGCGCAACCACCTTCCAGTGCCCCGTCTCGACCCTGCTTCCTACCAGCTAGAGGTGGGGGGTCGGCCAGGGCGCCCCTCGTTGTTCCTATCCCTGCAGGACCTAAAAACGCGCTTCCCACGGCATGAGGTGACGGCGACGCTGCAGTGTGCAGGCAACCGCCGCTCTGAGATGAATGCCGTGAAACCCGTCAAGGGCCTGGACTGGGGCATTGCAGCCCTTGGCAATGCCAAGTGGGCCGGGGCACGACTGCGTGATGTCCTGCTGGCCGCTGGCTACAGTGAAGGGGAAGCGGGCGCCTTACATGTGCAGTTTGAAGGGCTGGACCGGGACTTGGCGGGGACAGGCTATGGAGCCTCCATCCCTTACCATGTGGCCATGAGCTCTGAGCATGAGGTGCTGCTTGCGTACGAGATGAATGGAGAGGCGCTGCCTGTGGACCATGGCTTTCCAGTCCGTGTGATTGTACCCGGTGTGGTGGGGGCAAGGAATGTGAAGTGGCTTGGTCGCGTACTGGTCAGCAAGGAAGAGAGCCAGAGCCACTGGCAGCAGAATGACTACAAGGGCTTCTCGCCCTCTGTGGACTGGGACAGTGTGGACTTCACATCTTCACCTGCCATCCAAGAGCTTCCTGTGCAATCTGCCATTACTTATCCCCAGCCGAATGCTGTGATAGCAGAGGAGGATGGCAAGATCACAGTAAGGGGCTATGCCTGGAGTGGTGGTGGCAGGGAGGTGGTGCGTGTGGACGTCTCTCTGGATGGTGGCAACACATGGCATGTAGCTCAGTTGGCAGGAGAGAAGCAGGCTCCAGGTCGGGCCTGGGCCTGGAAGCTGTGGACGCTGACAGCCCCGCCGCCCACAGGGAGGACTGAGCTGGAGATCATTTGCAAGGCTGTGGACAGCAGCTACAATGTCCAGCCTAATACCGTGGCACCCATCTGGAACCTGCGTGGTGTGCTGAGCAATGCGTGGCATCGTGTTTGTGTTCGGGTGAGGAGAGACTGAGGCAAAAAACCAGAGCGCACGAAAACCTCAAAACTTCTCCCTGGATGGCTGCACTCACCTAATTGTGTTTGTTTGAGGGGGAGGAGTGTGGCTTCTGAGGGTGGGTCTTTTGCCCTGTTGCCAGCTTGAACAAGATGCAACAACCATCTCTCATATTGAAAGCTGGTAAAAAGGTGGCAGAGAAGTAGCACAGCCTTGATTTTGCATTGGCGCTGTATGTACTGTCCAGGTTAATGCACAGTCCTGGATTCTATGCACCGAGCATTGTTGCCAGAGGCAGAAGGGGGGGTTCTGTTCGTTAGAATGGTCTCCTAACACCAATTTCCAGCAGCAGGGCCCTGGGAATCTGTGATGGGACTTGTACTGTCTGCCAGCAAAAGAGATTCTGCTGACAAGGTACTTTATATTTGATAGAAGGTGGCTTTGAGCCTCTCACCTGCCCAGTAAAGCTGTCATTGACTCCCACTACCTTCATCCTATAACCTTGCTTCATTTGGGGAATAATTACAGCTAAGCGCAGCTTTTGCAGAAAACTGAATTATGTGCTACTTTTTTTTTTATTGTTAATATTTGCAGTGCTGGCTTTAATAATATTCTATTGGGAGGGGGCCAGAGCCCAGACAGGGTGCTCTGCCTAACAGTTGGAACCTTGTCTTCCAGCTGTACTGATGTTCAGGTGCCGAAAGGTCAAGAGCACAGAGCTGGTTCTTTATAAGTTGTCATTGCGGCACCTTTTGTGCAGGTTTGCACTGTTGTGCAGTTTTAGCTCTCTCTGGCCTCCACCTTGCTCCCTTTTTTGTTCTTGGGGCCTCACCCCTACCATCGTAAAGGCTCTCTAGTCTTGCAGCAGATCTTGTGTTTTGATTGAATTAAATGTTTCTTTAGTGCTTGGGGGCAGAGAGGATAAAGTCTCCTCAGGTAAGCAGTGGAGGGCAACTACAGCCCTGCAGCTAAGACCTTTTTCCTGGGCTGAAATCTAACACCATTTTGCCTCCGTTTATCAGAGCAGTGCACAGGGCGTGCACCTGTTAAAGTCAGGCACAGCTACCCAGAGCTAATCAAGTGTAAAGGTTTTACTAGCATGGGGGGGGGGGGGGGAGTATTGTTAAGAGGAATGAGATGGTGACCATACTACCTTATTCAAGTTCGTCAAAGCCTACTTGGAACACTTCCTGTGCCTTAAGTTAAATATGAATACAGAGAAGCATTGGGGTATGCTGTCCTGTACAGTTTAGCCTAACTAAGGCCTTCAGTGATGAGTAGACCAATACTGCAGGTGCTGTATGTGTCTTCAGTGCTGAGTACAACCCTTCTACACTCTATGTCTCTTAGATCCTGTCCTTTTCTCAGTGTGAACATATCCCCCAGCCTTGTACAAATTTGTTATAGAGGAAGGGAGTTAGGACACTCCTGTCTGCTTGGGATGGGTTTAATACGTTCTTTAAGTTGAGTTTGTAAGTTAAGGAAAAAAAAGAAGTCCCTTACAAGGCACGGATCCAGCACTGAAAAAACGATAGAAACTCTCCTCTTAACTATAACAGGACTGTATACCTTTCCATGACTATACACAGGGGCTGTCATAGTTAGAGCACAACTGCACAAACTAGAGCCTGCGTGCATGTTATTTATACCTCCCTAACTGGCCGATAATAGTACGGAGTGCACGGTTAGCCTGCTCTTGGACGCGTGTTTTCCCTTACCCCTTATTCCGTAAGGAGAGGAAAATGTGTGTCCAACCCGCGGCACCTAATAGCGCCCTCAACATGCAAATGCATGTTGATGGCCCTATTAGGTATGCGCGCGTGATTCAGAAAGAAAAATGTGCAGCCAAGCCGCACATTTTATTTTCAGAAATTAGCGCCGACCCAAAGGTCGGCACTAATTTCTTCTGGCACTGGGAAAGTGCACAGAAAAGCAGTAAAAACTGCTTTTCTGTGCACCCTCCGCCTTAATATCATACCGATATTAAGTTGGAGGTCCCGAAGAGTAAAAAAAATTTAATTTGGCCTGCAGCTGTTGGGCCGAAAAACAGATGCTCAATTTTGCTGGCGTCCGGTTTCCGAGCCCGTGGCTGTCAGCGGGCTCGAGAACCGACACCAGCAAAATTGAGCATCAGCTGTCAAACCTGCTGACAGCCGCCGCTCCTGTCCAAAAAGAGGCGCTAGGGACATGCTACTGTCCCTAGCCCCTCTTTTTACTGCCAGACCTAATTTAAATAAATTAACTTACTGTATTGTGCGTACAGGAGAGTGGGCACTTGCCCGCTCTCCCGCGTTTTTTACTGTATCGGCCCGTAAAAATTTTATCAGTTTAGAGAGCAAAACTGGAAAAAGGAATAGGGGATAGGAGAGTGGAACTATTAATGAGACAGTAATATATATTTGACAGAGAGTCCAGTACATGTCTATCTATGTTTATTTAGAAATTTATATAGTGCCTAAGGCTGTAAGTAATTTACAAAAAGCACAAACAAAATGCTTAAAACAAGATGATAAAATGCACTAAGACAAAGTGAAATACAAAAGCTAGCTAAAAAAAATTGCAAAAAACATCAAAAATTGAAAAAATAAAAATCACTCTACAGCTGAAATGTGGACAGTCTGTAGAAACTGAAGAAAAGGTGTGGTGGAGCCAGTAACAACACCAAACACAATAAAAACCTGTGATCTGTCTCTTGTCTTTTTTTATTGCACCATCCTCTGAATGTTAAGAGTTCTTTATCGGTTATGACTGCTAGATACCAATTTATAATTGGCTACACCAGATTATAACTGCATAATCAGTCAGAGTAAGCTCCATTTACCTAGCATTTGTCTTCCAGCAGAGGCCAGTCTGGGTTGCAAGTAGCCAGCAGCTCCCACAGTGTAGATCTGTTTCCTGTTACTGGTAGGGATAGCAATGGCTTTCTTCAGTCTAATTAGCTAATAATATGTTATGGACTTTTCCACCAGGAACTTACCCAATCCTCTCTTAATCCTCGCTATCAGGTCGATACAGTAAAGTGTGCTCCGTCGGAGCGCACTGTCAGCCTGCTCTGGACGCGTGTTTTCCCTTACCCCTTATTCAGTAAGGGGAGGAAAACACGCGGCCCACCCGGCACCTAATAGCGCCCTCAACATGCAAATGCATGTTGATGGCCCTATTAGGTATGCGCGCGGGATCCAGTAAGTAAAATGTGCAGCCAAGCCGCACATTTTACTCTAAGAAATTAGCGCCGACCCAAAGGTCATGGCGATATTAAGTCGGAGGTCCCCAAAAGTAAAAAAAAAGTAAAAAAAAAAAAAAAAAATTGAATTCGGCCTGTGGCTGTCGGGCCGAAAACCGGACGCTCAATTTTGCCGGCGTCCGGTTTCCGAGCCCGTGGCTGTCAGTGGGCTCGAGAACCGACGCCGGCAAAATTGAGCGTCGGCTGTCAAACCCGCTGACAGCTGCCGCTCCTGACAAAAAGGAGGCGCTAGGGACGCGCTAGTGTCCCTAGCGCCTCCTTTTCTCCGTTTTTCCCGCGTCGCCTAATTTGCATACTGAATCGCTCGCACTGGCGAAGGGCCGGTGCGCGCGCCGGGAGAGCGGGCGTTCGTCCGCTCTCCCGCGGTCTTACAGTATCGACCTGTATGCTAGTTACCTTGACCATGTCCTCTGGCAACAGCTGCCATAACTTGACAATGGGCTGAGTAAAAAAAAAAAAAAAAAAAAAGTGTGATTTGTTTTTAATAATATGGGCAGTTGATACTGATGGCCCCTCCCCTCAGCTCCTTACAGCATATAACAATAACCAATAACACTCACCACAAAATTGGAGTTAAACAAGGCCACCGCTATTGCTAACAACCAATAAACAGACACCAGAGCCAAATTGTCATCACAAGTGCCCCACCCCCGGAAGCATCTGCCAAGCCCCAGCATGACGACTCCTTCGCAGGCCACCAAACCTGCAACTCTCCAGTGGTCTCCGGCAGCTACGCAGGGACCCCCACCACAGCCCCCAGCAAGGGGTCCCCAATTATGTGCTGAACCCAGTCACATGAAATTAAGCCAGAGACAAGAAAGTCTGCCACCTAGCGGCTTCCTATCTCTACACCCCGCCCCCACGAGTAATGGCGCTGGTAATTCCGCCACAGGGAGAGGGCTGTGTGGTTGTATCCACATGGCCCTCTTCCCCCCCCCCCCCCCCCCAAACCAAGCTGTGGCCTAAACAATGTGAAAAACATATTCCAAGGCCTCCTGTATAGAATTAAGGAAGAGATCCTTACCCACATCCGAAAGGTGAACCCCGTGCTTTCCGTACAGGCCGGAACACACATCCCAGGACCAAGTATGATGAACCTGTAACCCCCCATTGCCTCGACAACCAAGACCCAACCTGTTTATTCAGTTTAATTCTACTGCGGCCCCCAAATCCTTTGATTCAAACAAAGAGGCCTTGGAATAATATCTGACCATATCAAAATTGTTTCTGGCAGCCACAGTAACAGCACAGCCAGATCCTTTTGAACTGCATCCAACAGTTGCCTGGAGGACCAGTCCCCCAGGTCATTGCTTCCAAGATGAATGAGTAGAACCTCCGGAGATGGCCACCTGGACAAGGAAGACTGCACGAGAGGGAGTAGCTAGTTCCATCTCATTCCACGTTGACCCAACCACTTACCCGGATTCCGTGTCGTTCAAAACTCAGGAGAGGGCCGTATGGTCTCTTTTCGGCCCAGCAAAGTGTCCACTGCTCAGGTTGCTGTGAATCTGGAAAAACAGATTGGCGCAGCAAGCAGACTATAACACAGCACATTTTAACATTTGCCAGGTCTCACATAATGTAGCAAACGCTCCCGACTTCCAACGGCCAATGTGATGAATTATGTCGCTGGACTGGCCAGAATCCGCAGCTGAAGTTGCTGCCCCGATCCGGAAAAAATGAGTCCCGTAATGACCCCCGCCCGCACCCAGTGCAGCAAGTACGTTACGTAAGACCATAGTAAATTGATACTGCCAAGCATGTAGCAGATAGATTCAGGACCAATGCGTATAGTGTGCTCCTGTTAGCAGTTGGAGACGGAGTCAGATTTCTATCTGATGTCAGCACCAGCACATATTCCCGTGCAGGAAGCTCTGCTCTTCAGTATTTTCCATCTCCATAGCAGTTTGGGAGTCTATACACTCTTGCTCAGTGTTAGAGTATTAAAACCAAAGAAGAAAGAAAATTCCAAACTGTTATGGTTTCGAGGTGTTTGAGTGGGTTCTTGGGTACTGAGGGAGATGACCAAGCCCACGGGAAGAGCCCCGTGGGGAGCCACAGTACTGGGCCAGACTCAGGATGCACAGAGTTTTTTCTTTTATTGTACAGCTTGTGTATACCACTAGAGGGCAGTAGTGAGTTGATCCAGAGGTAGCAGTCCAGTGACCCTTGACAGAGGGAACCCGTCTCCCAGGATGGTATAGGGATATCCAGGAGTAGGTTTCCCAGCACGGCAGAGCTGTAGATGAGATAGACTGAGAATTAAATTACTCACTAGATGGTAGCTGTAAGGTTGATGATTCCACCAGGCAGAAGTTGATGGTAACAGGCAACGAGGCAGGGAGAACAGGCCCTCGAGGAGTGAGCACCTGATCCCAGTAAGCACCTGAAAGGAAGCAGAGGGCCCCCGAGGAGCGGGTACCCAGCTTAGAATATACCCCGAAGGGCAGAGAGGCTTCTGGCGGCAGCAAGGAAGCGGCAGAGTAGCTTAGACCGGACGAATCCAATCCTTGCTAACTCAATGAGCTAGCAAACAAGCGTAGGCTAAATACCCGGATGCCGTGATGTCACTCGAGGGGACAACCCGAAATTCCTGCCATGACGTGGATAAAGATGTGGGTGGCGTGCGCGTATGCGCGCGCACCCTAGGAGGCCCTTAGGAGAAACATGGCGTGAGGCTTTGCCATAGCCATTTTGGGGACGCTGGAGGACACGGCTTGCAGACGCGGCGGCAGCCATCTTCCCAAGGCTAACGGGGAGAGAGAGAAAAGGTGAGGCGCAAGGGTCGAAGCCGTCTGAGACCGACGGAAGCAACACAAACAAAGAAGAAATCTTACCTCTCCAGACGAACCCCACTCTCCTGCGGTGATACCTAAGGATCCCTTCCCCAGTTGAGATTTCCTGAGGTGATTTCCGAGATCCCTCAGAGGTAGACCTCGGTCCAGTAGCCGGTTCCCGGCATGGACTTAGTCCCCGACAACGGGAGCGGCTGAGAGGCAGCAGGTGCAATACCGAGCACGGTGGTGAAGGTACTTCTCTCTCCCCCCAGCTGGAGTCTGCCCGGAATGAAACCGGGACACGCCGAGACAAGGTAAGGTAGAAAACTTTTTTCTAAGTCTCCAGTCTCTGAGGCACAGATCGCCAGCCGGCATCTGTACCATCGGGTTGATCAGCCCATGCCGGACTAGACCCCGATCGGGTACGAGGGTCCTCCCACGTGGAGACCCTCTGAGGTGGTCGCCATCTTGCTCGCGTGGTTGCCGACGCCATTTCGCCGCTCTGTCCACCTAATTGAACCGTGCGCACAGACGAGTCGGGCACACAGCTGCACGCACATCTATGCGTGCAACTGTGCCGGGCGCACAAGTTAAGGCCGTGCGCACAGCAGCGCGGGCGCATCTCAGTGAGCACGCAGCTCGGCCTACACGCACATCTTGGGCACACCCGGAGCGCATAGCTAAGCCTCCTGGCGCGCACATTAAATGCACAGATTGGAGTTTCAGTGACCTACGCACACAGCCATGGCACCACGGCCAAGAAAACCAAGACACAAGCCCTCTGCCCAGCCTGTGCCCGGCTCTGTGTCTACAGTGCGAGGAGGCCCTAGGAGAACCTGTACAAGGCCCTCCCCAGCCAGTACAGGAATACGGATCCACCAGTAGTACCGCGGACCTCTATCCCCAGCACGACCCTCCCCCAAACGGGGTCCCTGGGGAATGCAGCGTCCTTTAATCTAGACCCAGGATCCTTCTCCTGGGTAGAATTCTTTAAGGGTCTACACACATTTGTCCACATGCTACCGCCACCGATGGCACATACACACCTGCCACCAGAAGGACCCTTACCTCCCAGGGCCCTCCAGGCCTTCCAGTGATGTGCTCCCTCCAGCCAAAAACCTCAACATAGGGGACACGGACACCTCGGACGAGGATCAAGACTCCCTGGAGGAAGGGTAAATACCTCCAGGAATGGAAACTTTCCGAACCATGAGGCGGTTCTTCTCCAAGGACGAGATACCAGAACTCGTGGCTCGCTGCTTGAAGGAGCTCACCATCCCAGGCACATGTGCCAGAGAGGAACCAAAGATGAACCCTCTCCTAGAAGGGCTCCGTCAGGCCTCCCACCATTTCCCCTTGCTGCAAGCTGTACAACAGCTGATCAACTTGGAATGGGATGCCCCGGAGGCCAGTTTCAAAGGGGGCAGGCCCTGGAAGCCCTATATCCACTGGACCCTCAGCCAAAGATCTACTAGTGTTCCCCAAAGTGGACACCATGGTCTGCACAGTCACAAAGCGCACTACCATCCCAGTTGAGGGAGGAGCGGCACTCAAGGATGCCCAGGACAGACGTCTGGAAGCCATCCTTAAACAGTCATTTGACGTATCAGCTATATCACTACAGATTGCTGCCTGCTGTGCCGTGATAACACATGCCTGCTTATCCATGACCAGGAACGCCGCCACGCCTGTCGAAGCACTAGAACCAGCAGTATCCTTACTCATGGATGCGACCTCTGACCTGGTACGCACCTCAGCCAGGGGTTTGTCTCATCCTTAGTGGCAGCCAGAAGGCATCTCTGGCTCCGACGTTGGTCAGCCGACGCGACTTCCCAAGACAAAACTCACGAGAATGCTCTTCTCCTGTTCGGAAGCGAACTGGAGAAGTTAGCCGACAAATGGGACAAATCCCCAGTACCTCGGCTACCAGAGGACAAGAACAAAAGAAGCCAATATCCCTCTCCCCGATTACCTAGGAGCAGAGGATCATAGCGCTTCAGACGCTACAAGAGTACATACCAAAGCCCCTTGCTCCACAGGCAGGGGCCAGTCCTTTCAGAACAAAAACAACAAGAGGGAAGCCAGCTCTGGCACAGGCATCAACCGCACCCCACAATGGGAATCAGCCGACCCATCCACAGGCAGAAGCCATAGGGGGCAAGCTTGCCTTATTCTACCAAAGATGGGTCGACGGATAACATCGGACAAGTGGGACCTAACCATCATTCGAGAGGATACTATCTGGACTTCCGCAGCATCCCTCCGGATAAGTTCGTGAAATCTCCTTGCCACGCACTATCCAAGAGGACGGCAGTGGAAACCACACTGGTCAAATTACTCACCCTAAAGGCCATAACACCGGTGCCCACGCAACAACAAAATACTGGGCACTATTCCACCTATTTTATTGTCCCCAAAAGAAGGGAACATTCCAGCCCATACCGGACCTCAAGTCGGTCAACCGCTACCTGAGGGTACCACACTTCCATATGGAGAACTCTGCACTCGGTCATAAGGGCAATACAGCCGGGAGAATTCCTACATCCTTGGACCTGTCAGAAGCCTACCTGCACATCCCAGTCCATCACAAGCATCAGCGCTTCCTATGCTTCATGATCCTGGACCACCACTACCAGTTCCCGGCGCTACCCTTCGGGCTAGGCCACAGTCCCCCGCATATTCACCCAAAATCATGGTGGTAGTGCGGCAACACTGAAGAAGAAGGGAATCCTCGTACATCCGTATCTGGACGATTGGCTGATCAGGGCAAAATCTCCAGATGAAGTCATCAGGCGACCACCAGAGTCAAGACTCTACTGGAGAGCCTCGGGTGGGTTGTCAATACAAAAAAGAGCTGTCTGCAGCCCTCCCAATCTCTAGAATACCTGGGAGTCCAGTTCGACACCAAACAAGACAAGGTCGTTCTTCCCCCTACAAAGAGAAGGAAACTGATGAACCAATTGTGAAACCTGCTAGGAGGTCCCCGCCCCAAAGTATGGAACTACCTCCAAGTCCTCAGCCTCATGACTTCAACCTTGGAAGTGGCCCCTGGGCAAGAGCCCACATGCGTCCGCCACAGCTCTCCCTACTGGCACGATGGAACCCGATGACCCAGGACTACTCCGTTCGCCTCCAGTTCCCAGAGGAAATGCGGAACCAGCTCCAATGGTGGCTACAAGAAGACCATCTAAGCAAGGGAGTAAGGCTATCTCCACCAACCTGGGTCTTGCTCACCACGGATGCAAGCCTATAAGGGTGGGGAGCCCACTGCCAGGAACTGATGGCTCAGGGGCAATGGAACAAGGAAGAGTCGGGGTGGAACATCAACGACTGGAATCCCGGGCAGTCAGACTAGCCTGCCTACGATTCCGTCACAGACTCCAGGGCAAATTTGTCAGAGTCATGTCGGACAACGCCACGACAGTTGCCTACATCAACCACCAGGGAGGAACAAGAAGCCAACAGGTGTCCCTGGCAATAGATTCCCTAATGGCGTGGGCGGAAGAAAACCTACAAGGGATCTCAGCCGCCCAAATCGTGGGGAAAGACAAACGTCGCTGCGGACTACCTCAGCAGAGAGAGTCTAGACCCAGGGGAATGGATGCTGTCTTCCACAGCCTTCCAGTTGATAGTAAACCGCTGGGGAACCCCAGCCATGGATCTCCTGGCAACCCAGTCCAATGCCCGAGTCCCCAACTTTTTTAGTCACAGATGAGAACCACAATCCCAAGGGATCGATGCCCTCGTCCAGACCCTGGCCACAGGAAGACCTGCTGTACCTCTTTCCCCCGTGGCCCCTACTGGGCGGGATCATCTGCAAGATAGAACACCACAGGGGATAGTACTTCTGGTGGCCCCGGACTGGCCAAGAAAGCCATGGTATGCAGACATTGCGAAGACTCTTGACGGGGAGCCCTCTCCCCCTACTCCCACACAGGGGACTTGGCTCCAGAAAGGTCCGATCCTCCATGAAGACCCAACTCGATTCTCTCTTACGGTATGGCCATTAAGAGGACACGCCTGAAGAAGAGCGGATACTCGAGGGCGGTGATTGACACCTTGCTCCGAGCACGCAAGTTCTCTACATCGCTAACCTACATAAGAATATGGAGAATATTCGAAGCCTGGTGCAAAGACCACAACATCCTTCTGCGGACAGCCAAAATTCCCACGATCCTGGAATTCCTACAGGACGGCTTACAGAAGGGGTTGTCCCTCAACTCCATCAAGGTTCAGGTGGCTGCATTGGCATGCTTCGGAACCAAAGTGGAAGGCATGAGCCTAACATTTCATCGGACGTCCTCCTGCTTCCTGAGAGGGGGACAAGCAGATCTGTCCACCCTTAAAGTGGCCGGTACCTC
The DNA here is from genome assembly GCF_901001135.1 of Rhinatrema bivittatum. Lineage (NCBI taxonomy): Eukaryota > Metazoa > Chordata > Amphibia > Gymnophiona > Rhinatrematidae > Rhinatrema > Rhinatrema bivittatum. The sequence goes on along the minus strand of NC_042617.1, from coordinate 277,720,467 downwards.
TATGGAACCTCAATCTAGTACTAGACTTCCTAACGGGAGCTTCCTTCAGACCTATCCGTGGTCTGTTTCTATGACTACTAACCTTGAAGACTGCATTTCTAGTGGCAATATGTTCGGCCCGTCGCATCTCTGAACTTCAAGCACTATCCTGTCGGGAACCCTTTCTCAGATTCACACCGGGATCCATACAGTTATGCACTGTCCCTCCCTTCCTTCCAAAGGTGGTTTCTCACTTCCCTCTAAACCAAACCATTTCACTGCCATCATCAGACGAGCACAAGGGCTCGGAAGAATCTCGCCGTCTTCGCCACCCTTAACGGCGGTTAGACTCCTTAGTCCAATACCCGGAAAGGTCAGAATCCGTACAAAAGATAGATCACCTATTCGTCCCTCACAGCGGGAAGAAGTAAGAAGACGCGGCCTCACAGGTAACCATAGCCCGCTGATCAAAGAAGTACTCAAGGCGGCCTACGTAGAGGCGGCAAGCCTCCACCGCTCAAGTCAAGGCCCATTCCACTAGAGCCCAGGCAGTGACCTGGGCGGAAAACTAAGATGCTGTCACTCACCGAGATCTATCAGGCACCGACATGGTCCTCCATTCACACCTTCACCAGGTTCTACTGCCTGGATGTTCAAGCTCGGGAGAACACAGCATTCGCAAGGGCAGTAATACGTGGGCCACTGGCAGCCTCCCACCCAGCTCGGGAGTAGCTTTTGTACATCCCATTGGTCCTGAATCCATCTGCTACACGCTAGGAAATGGAGAAAGAAATTACTTACCTGATAATTTCGTTTTCCATAGTGTAGACGATGGATTCAGTATCTCACCCATGGCTGCCGCTATGCACGAAAACCTCGGGTGTCAATCCCGAGAGCAAGACAAACACGGATAAGCCACGCTTTCTTTCAGCTAGGACACCCATAGTTACCGGGTGTTAGCATTTCTCGGTTGCGGGCACTGCGGTCTCCAGCTATAGTCCCATCAACCAGTTCAGTTGCTCACATTTCTCAAGTTATTCAAGTTTTAAACAAAGTTAGCCAAGTTAATCAAATTATCCAGACATTACATATATATACACAATTACTTTGCACGGAGAATATGAAGAGCAGAGCTTCCTGCACGGGTATATGTACTGGTGCTGACATCAGATTGAAATCTGAATCCGTCTCCAACTGCTATCAGGAGCACACTATATCCATTGGTCCTGAATCCATCTGTCTACACTATGGAAAACGAAATTATCAGGTAAGTAATGTCTCCATTTTGTTAGGGGAGATCTGCAGGCATACACAAAAAATGGGATAGCGCCAAGAGGTCGCGCCATTAAGTAAGCCCGTACATTGGCCACTGGACAAGTAGCGAGTCCCGGGACACTAGAGAGGACCAGCCATGCTCCACTCCCAGACTGATCGATCTTGGACCGATGAATTTTGAGCCTCAGCCTGTTGCCCTCAAAGAAAACATTCTCCGCCCGCAAACCATTATGTTCCTGACATGTCCTGGAATGATCCACCAATTCACTAACACAAAACGCCCCGAAAAAGGCAGAACAAAGGCAGCCCGGAATAGGCAAGCTTCAAACAGAGAGAAACAGACTCCTGGCAAACACTCCCACATTTGTAGTAACATGGAGTGGGTAATAGACTACCTATTGTCACCATGCTTAGGCAAGCGACGCGACCACCCCGTCAATAAGCACCTCAACAGAAAGCTTTCTGAGGGATTACTCCACCCATGCGCTTTGAAAAAGAAGGCCAATTCTGAAATGTGAGAGGCCAACGAGGACTTGGACAAGCCCGCCTCCATGAATGAAGTGATGTAGTTAGCGAGCAACTTGTCCGCAACAGGTCCCCAGGACCAACCATGAGCCGCCAAAAATCTCACCGCTTTTGAACACCCACACAGGTACGCCTTCCAGGTTGAAGGAGCCACCGATGACTTCAAGATCTTTAAAAATGGCGCGGGCCATCCAGTGCTCCTACCATGTGACAGGGGCCGGCCAATGGCTCGGGCGCAGCCGATAAACAAAACCGCGATCGGGCCGGATGAAAAAAAAAACACTATGTGAATCGGAACCGGAATCAGAACTGATTCCGGTTCCGATTCACATCTCTATCCGAAACTGCTCCCATTTGAAACGAGAGAGTCAGCAATTTTGTTATCTACTCCAGGAACATGCTTAGCAGAAACCATTGCATTTAATTGCAGACAGCGTAAAACAAATTTGCACATCAAATAGTCAATTAACACTCATTTTGTGGATAAATTGTTGATAACCTGTACCACACCTAAATTATCAGACCAAAATACGACCCTCCTATTGCGTAACTGTTCACCCCAGATTACCAGGGCAACTACATTTGGGAACAGTTCTAAAAAGGTAATGTTTCTGGTCACCTCAGCAGCAACTCAGGAATCCGGCCACGGAGATGCACACCACGCCCCCTTACAATAAATACCAAAACCGACACCCCCTACCATGTCTGAAAATAATTCCAGTTCGTGATTCGACAGAGACTCCGATTGCCACATCGACACTCCATTAAAGTCCTCCAAAAAGGCATTCCACACTTTGAGATTCTCGCGAATCCGGTGTGTAATCCATATTCGATGATGCCGCTTCTTCACACCTGCCATTGCCTTAGCGAGGCGCCGCAAGAAGACTCATCCAATCGGAATAACCCAGCAAGCAAAATTCAAACTGCCTACTAGAGACTGCATTTGACGAAGCATGAGTTTCTCTGCTCGAAGCGCCTCGGAGACCAACGCACACAATTGTTGAACTTTTGCATTCAGTAGTCAAGATACCATAGCTACCGAATCTAATTCAATGCCCAAGAACACCAAGGTAGTGGAGGGGCCCTCTGTCTTATTTGGAATTTGGAATTCTGAACTGACTCGCGACTTCAAAAAAGGTATACAAGTGTCGGAAGTAGCTGGACCTACAAACAGAAAATCATCAAGATAATGTACCACTCCTCGAACCCCGCAGACTGCTTGGTCACCCAATGTATGAAAGAACTAAAAAGCTCAAAATATGCACAGGAAACCGAGCAACCCATGGGCATACACTTGTCAAAGAAGTATTGACACCTGAATTGAAAACCCAATAGTGGGAAATATTGGGATGTACCGGAAGAGGCAAAAAGCAGACTCAATGTCCACTTTGGCCATCAAAGCCTTTGCACCACAACAATGTAACAATTGAATAGCTGAATCAAAGGAGGCATAATGAACAGAGCAGACTTGGCAGGGAATGAAATCATTAACAGAGGAACCTTCAGGGAAAGACAGCTTATGAATTAAACAATATTTTCCTGGCTCCTTCTTCGGAATCACCACCAACAGAGAAATAATCATTCTTGCAAAAGGTGATTCCAAAAAAGGACCCGCTATCCTGCCCAAAACTAACTCATCAACCAACTTTTGACAGACCACAGCCTCCATCCTACCAACCGATACAGAATTAGTACTTGAACCTTCGTGGACACCCACCACCGGGCTACGAAAACCAAAAGTAAAACCGTCACTTAACATCGCAGCGGCCCTACGCTTCAGATATACGCTTAACTAGGGAGCCATTCTCGCCGCTGATATGGGAGAAGGCGCTCTGCCAAAAGAGAAATTACTTGCGGGCAGCGGAAGATCCCGCACTCAGCTTGCGGGGGCATTTTGTGGCAGGATGACCGACTGCGCAGATGGAACATACCGTAAATGTTTGAATTTACAATTGGGTTCAAACATCCTGATCTGTTTAATCGCCAACTGTCCTGCTCTAGCAACTTGTTCACGAAAGGGCTGGCTGATCTGAGAAGGGGCCCTGACCATGCCATTGACTTTCTCCAGACCCAGACCTCTGCATCGCTCGACTACTCCGTTGTCTCTTTCCAGACCCAGACCTCTGCATCGCCTGACTACTCCGTTGCCTCTCTCCAGACCCATACCTCTGCATCGCTCAACTACTCCGTTGTCTCTTTCCAGACCCAGACCTCTGCAGTGCCTGACTACTCCGTTGCCTCTCTCCAGACCCAGACCTCCTCATCGCCTGACTACTCCGTTGCCTCTCTCCAGACCCAGACCTCTGCAGTGCCTGACTACTCCGTTGCCTCTCTCCAGACCTAGACCTCTGCATCGCCTGACTACTCTCGTTGCCTCTCTCCAGACCCAGACCTCTTCAGTCCTGATCTACTCCTTTGCCTCTCTCCAGACCCATACCTCTGCATCGCTCGACTACTCCGTTGTCTCTTTCCAGACCCAGACCTCTGCATCACCTGACTACTCCGTTGCCTCTCTCCAGACCCAGATTTCCTCATCGCCTGACTACTCCGTTGCCTCTCTCCAGACCCAGACCTCTGCAGTGCCTGACTACTCCGTTGCCTCTCTCCAGACCCAGACCTCTGCAGTGCCTGACTACTCCGTTGCCTCTCTCCAGACCCAGACCTCTGCAGTGCCTGACTACTCCGTTGCCTCTCTCCAGACCCAGACCTCTGCATTGCCTGACTACTCCGTTGCCTCTCTCCAGCCCAGACCTCTGCTTCGTCTGACTACGTTTGACTATCTCCATGATCAGACTTCAGCCTTGCTTGCCACAACTCCAGATTGCCGCCAGCCATGACTCAAGCTTGCTCTACGATGCCTCTTCAGCCTACATCCTGGACTTGGCCTATTCAGGCTTCGGCTTGCTCTTGCTCGGGCGCCCCCTGTCTGACTTTGATGCTTTGGCGCCCGAGTCTCCGGGACACTTCCTTGTCCAGTACCAGACTGTACCATCTCTCTACTGCTGTCTCTGGGATGACCCTGATCCCCCCGTCGACGACGACATACGGAGGCCCATGTAAGTCCAGCCAGCCCTGGCACCAAAGGCTCAACCCGCGGGAACAAGGGGTGGTATTGGTGAAGCGCCAGCTGGCCTCTGTACATCAGCCCACTTCGCCAGCCGGTGGGGACCCGTAGGCCCCTACCTATGGGTTGCATCAACCCTACCTCGGCCCAAGGGTCCACCTCCAGCGCAACATTTATCATCAATCTAGGCCATTTACAAATTTTACATACTTAAAATAAATTAAATAAAATACCAATACAAAATAGTATAAAACATGCAACATGAATAAGTGATTCTTGACCTTCCCCTCTAAACCCTCTTGCTGCTTAACTCTTCAGCCCTGTCTATTTATCTTTAGATTTTATAAGCCTCCTTAAGCCTGGTTTTTAGCATTTTTCCTAAATAGCTTATGCTCTCTCATTAGCTGTATCTCCTCCAGCACTGAATTCCAGAGTACTGATCCTGCCACTGTAATTTCTCATTCACACACATGTTCAAGCTAGCTTTCTTCACTGAGGCGGTCACTAAAAGACCTTTATTCATAGACCGTATGTTGCGTCCGTCGGTCCTCGACGGCTTCGCCCCACTTGTTGCACCCCTATCTCGGCTCCTCCCGCTTACCTGGGCAAGATGGCTACCACAGCGTCGTCAAGCCGACCTCTCTGGCGTCCCCGGAATGGCTATGGTGCAGCCGTACACCATTGCTCCTCCCAGGTACCTGCTAGGGTGCGCGCGCATGCGCAACCCTCGTCTAAGTATGCCCAGTGGCGCAAACCTCGAGGGCGTTCCCTCATCTGATGTCACGCCAATCTGGGTATATCTACTTCTCAAGATTGCTAGCTCATTGAGTTGGCAAAGGCTCGAATAGACTCGTATGGATACGAACTGTTCCTGTCTGCGCTACTCTGCTGCTTCCCTGCTGCCTGCAGGAAGCTTTCCTTCTGCACTTCAGGGTTTGCTACTAACTCGGGTACCCTCTCCTCGGGGGCCCTCTGTTCTATTTTCAGGTGCCAATCAGGGAACTGGTACTCGCTCCTCGAGGGCCTGCTCTCTCTGCCTCAGTGGCTGTACCTACGACAACTATCTGGTGGAATCTCATCCATAACAGCTAACACCGAGTGAGTAGTCTAATATCTCATCTGTCTCATCCACAGTACTCCTTGCTGTGGAACCTCCTGATGTCACCTAGGAGAGAAGGGCTCCCTCTGCCGAGGTCCCTGAGACTACAACTCACCACTGCCATCTGGTGGCTATCTTCAAGCTGTATAATAAAAGAGTTCAATTCCTGTGTTTTGTGTATAGAGTCTAGCCCAGTGCTGTGGCTCCTCACAGGGCTCCTCCCCATGGGTGTGGTCATCTCCACAGCACCCAAGGATCCACTAAAACACAGGTAATAACACCGTAATACCATTTGCGGCACATACCACTGTAATCTGGATCTCAACCATCCATTTTCCAGTGTATAGAGTACCTTATGTATTATTACTAACACTTTAAAATGGATTCTGGCAACCAATGAAGGTCCTTAAGTACAGGCATAATATGTTCATACCTCCCCACTCCACACAGTACTCTGTCCGAGGAATTTTGTAACAATGGCACTGATTTAGAGCGCTCTTCTGAATCTAATATTGAGGGTTCACTGATCCAGAACCCCACAATCAGGTGATACAGTTTGCCTGATTGTGGTTCAGTCCCAGGCATTGGTAGCACAGCTCATGACCATCCTTGAGGGACATTTACTGCAGATGCAACTCTGGTGATGGTAGATTTATTTTTGCCAGACATGTTGAAGAGGCAACATTTTTTTTTTTAAAGCCTTAAAAAGTGCTGTTGTGGTGCTGTAGACGTAATGAAGCACTTAAAAAGGTAAAGATGAAGAAAATATAGAGAATATCAAGATTTTTAAGGTTATAGAGAAAAAAATATCTGAAAAGACTGAATACATGTCCAGGCACTAGCAATAGAACCTTTTGCCTGCAAAATCAGAATGAATGAAAACATCACACCAATCAAAACAGAAGGAGCAAAGCTAGTGCAAGAGTATTAGGTACTCCTAGGTGAACCATATACCTACTGGCATCTCTAGACAGAATTATCTGGGGAGACAATTGGGGGGAGGGGGCAAACCTAAGTGACATTTCCACACATTGCGCCCACCCCCACAACATGGTCCCCTGCCTTTAAATTGACTATAAAAAAGACACAATTGGAAAAAGTCTCATGGGCCTTCTGTGCAATTTGTTTTACAAAGCTGGCCAGTTTCAACCTGCTAGTAAAATTACTATTACAATTATTTGATTGTCTCATTCAACCAATTCTATATGGACAGCAGAGTGAAGTCTGGAGCCTATGCATAAAGGTGCAGAATTTCAATATAAACTTTGCACCGCCAGTTCTGTAGCACACTCCGCATCCACAGAAATTTCCCCTACAACAGATCTTGGATGTTTCCCTTTACAACTCACCATACAAAATAAAATTTTAAAATTCTGGTGTGACCTCAGTAACAGAAACAAAAACACAAACACTTTCTACTGCCAGATACTTTGTGAAGTAAATCAAAACCCTGCAAATAAAGACACTCAATCTGTGTAGTAACCCAGTACTAACTCCCAGAATTTAAATAGCAACAACCCTACCTAGGAAAAGACAGCACTGGATCAATCTCCTATGTGGAAAGCACATCAGGCTGGACTTAAAGTAGCTACACACTAGCAGAATCCCTCACTTTGATCACACAGGCAGAACATAAATAGCCCCTCACCAACATACAGAATAAAGTGACTATAAATGGAAATGTGCAGCCAAAAACTGAACTGGAAACCACAACAATCCAGGCTATATATAAAAGAATAAATATTTCATAACAACTGATGAACTGAATATCCAAAATATCCTAACACCAATATTTCAAAACAGCAGACACATCAACACCACACAATAAATAGATAAGGATAAAAAAACATCCCTATCTCCATAACCTGGAAATGTTTGATTTATAGATTCCCTGAGATTGTTGTGGAGGAGGGGAGGGGACGGCATAGCCCTTTCTCACACACACAGACTCTCTCTCACACATACGGGCTGTCTCTCTCACACACACACACACCCGTACACACACATACACAAGCTCTCTCTCAGGGCCTCCCCATCTCTTCTGGGCCTCTTCTCCGGCTGTCAGTGGTATAGGGTCTGCTGGCAATAGCAGGATCCTGTCTCTCCTCAGCCACCAGCGGCATGGGGGTCTCCTGGTTGCTGTTGGAGTGCTTCTCTTCTTTTTCGGCTGTCATGGAATAGGGGTACACGCCAGCCTTCCAGGCCCTCAAATCTTCAGCTGCCATCGGGATGGGGGTCTGTTGGCGGTCACTGGGTCCCTCTTATTCTTCGACTGCCATGGGATGAGTTTCACAGTGGCCTACTGGTTCTCCTTAAGTTTGGGGAAACAATGCCTCCCCCTCAAACTCTGCCCATGATCATGGCTGGGTGGGCGGCAGCAGGAGTCACATTTAAGCAAATGTCATTTCCAGCTGCTGCAGGCCCTGCAGCAGCAGGAGATGATGTTGCTTAAATGTGACTCCTGCTGCCAGCTGTGAGACAAGGAAGGTGGATTTAAAGATCTGCAGCTGACAGCACTACACCTCTGCATCAGATTAGGCAGGGACGTGGTTTATCCCTGCCCAATCTGATATGCAAAACAGGTGTAGCAAGCCATTATTTTGGGGTGGCACTTGTCACCCCTTAGCAGTGCCTGTGCTTACAACCTTGAGCCTCACCTTCCCCACATTGCTGTCTCCACAAACAACTAAAATTATGCATTTATAATAACTGATTTTGCATGAAGAAGGACATTCTGAGTACAGTCTTCTAAGGAAAACGTAAGTCTGTTTATTTCTTTGTAATATGTTTTTATTTTGACAGTATATGTTTTATTCTGTAATCCTCCTAATATTAAACCAATTGGGGGTAAAATAACTAGCACGACAGAAATACAACAAACCCGAAAGTGAAAAACATTTGAAATAATTACGGTATGTGAAAGAAGACCATCAACCCCAAACTTTATCAGTAAAATGCCAATTCGTTACAGCTCTTCATTATAAATGTCTCCTGCATACTGTTTGTGATTTTTTTTTTTTTAATTATTGCACATAACATATACATCCACTAATAAATACTACTTATCTTCTTGTAGCCATATCACCTGACACAAGCCCAATGTTTTGTTTGCCTGCCTCAGGGGTATATTTTCAACAAATGTGTTTTTTCACATCCACGCAGGCTTACTGGGGTCCCGATGCTCTCTTTTTCAACCATTATTACACAAAATGATGTCACTGAAAGAACCAATCAAATCATAAATCCTGGGGAACCAATTACCGCATGCTCAAATTAAATATGCCACATTAGTACTTAACTACTGGCTTATTAGCTTTCAAATAATATTGGCTTGTTCTATTTCCTCTCTTCTTCAATATGTTTTCTTTGTGTGTGAATAATGTCACTAAAAGGATCGTAAACCCTGAGAAACCGATCAGCACTTAGTTAAATCCAATCTGTCATGCTAATGCTAAGATGATGCTGATGTCATTAATGCTTAAATGATACTGGCCCATTCTACTTCCTCGTTCATCCCCAGGGAGTAATCGACTTCCAAGTAAATAGCTGATATTGCTCTTTGTAATTCAGTAATGATGGTAATCATCCCTCTGTTCAGGAATGTACATTTGCTCAATAATGGACCAGCATAACTCACTGAAGACATGATTCTGTGATTTGCAATGATGCACTATTGGTATGTGCGCTTGACGTATTGAGGCAACTGTGGTGTTCTCTCAAGTGCAGGTGTATCGGATGCTTAGTGAGTCCTATATATAGTAATGGACAAAGACGCTGAATCATATTAATTACATTAGATGATTTACATTACATTACATTCTAATTACATTAGAAGATTTGCATGCACATATCGCAGTGTTTGCATGCACGATGAAAATGTGTCGCCTGACTGATGAATGAAGACTCTTTTTTAGCTACTGCTGCTCCAATGACGTAAGCGCATATATTGGCTCCCCTTGAGTGTGCAATTAAAGGTGTTTTTGAAATATAGAGTGCATTGATAATATATGCCAATGGAAGTGATAGCCACTGATTATGTACCATACTTTAAAACACATACTTCCCTGGTTTGTTGACTCTGTTGCATCTGTCAGTCTCAGACCTCTGTGCCTCACCTTTCTTCCTCCTCTCTCCTCAAGCCTTGGGAAGATGGCTGCTGCCATGTTTTCATGCCGCTCTCTCCAGTGACCCCGGATTGGCAACGGTGTTCGCCATGATATTCCTGAGGACCTCCTAGGGTGTGCGCGCACACGCCACCCATGTCTATATCCACGTCATGGCGGGAACCTCGGGGCCGTCCCCTCCGAGTGATGTCATCACATCCTAGTATTTAGCCTGCCCTTCATTTGCTAACAAACTGACGGGCCGATACAGTAAAGTGCGCTCCGATGGAGTGCACTGTTAGCCCGGGTTTGGCCGTGCATTTTCGACGCGCTAGCTTTACCCCTTATACAGTAAGGGGTAATAGCGCGTCGAAAATGCTTAATTTTGCTGGCGTTGGTTCTCGAACCCTCTGACAGCCACAAGTTCGGAAAACGGACGCCGGCATAATTGATCATCCGTCTTCCGGGCCGGGCCGATTTTAAATTTTTTTTTTAAATGTTGAGGCCTCCGACTTAATATCGCTATGATATTAAGTCGGAGGGTGTACAGAAAAGCAGTTTGCTTTCTGGCTCGCGCGCGAATAACAATTGGGCCATCAACATGCATTTGCATGTTGCGGGTGCTATTAGTTTCAGCGGGGGGGGGGGGGGGGGTTGGCCATGCGTTTATGACACGCTAGCTTTACCCCTTATACAGTAAGTCCATTATAAGTCCGTTATAGGTCCGTTTTCCGAACCCGTGGCTATCAAAAAGGAAGCGCTAGGGACGTGCTAGTGTCCCTAGCACCTCTTTTTACCGCGGGCCCTCATTTAACTACTGGATTGCGTGCCCAGAAGAGTGGCCTGGGTGCACATTGGGAGAGCAGGCGCTTGCCTCAGAGCGCCGGCTCTCCCGCTGATTTTACTGTATCGGCATGTGAGTTAGCAAGGATTGGAAAGGATTGGATTGCCTCCGGTCTAAGCTGCTCTGCCGCTTCCCAGCTGCCGCAGGTAGCTCTCTCTGCCCTTCGGGGTATTTCTACACTAACCTGGGTACCCGCTCCTTGGGGGCCCTTCTGCTCTATTTCAGGTACCTATCTTGGGATACCGGGTACTCGCTCCTCGAGGGCCTGCTCTCCCTAATCTGGTACCTGCCACTGAACAACAACTGCCTACCAGGACCTTCAACAATACAGCTTTCTGCTTCAGTAAGTACTAACCCTTTCAGCTTCAGCGCTCTGTATCTACATCTGGGACCTGTCCCTGCTACGCCGTGCTGCCTATCACTTACTCAAGTGTGAGACTGGTCTCCTCTGCTGAGGACCCCTGGACTACTTCAGCTGGGTTACCTTCACTGCTGCCCACTCCCCAGGCAGTACTATCAAGCTGTACAATAAATACAACTTCTCTGTGTCTGCGTGTATAGAGTCTAGCCTAGTACTGCGGTTCCTCATGGGGCTCCTCCCCTTGGGAGTGGCCATCACCACAGTACCCAAATCCACTCCAACGCATCTTAACCATAACAGACTCTTCAATTTATACTGTAATAACACGTCCTGATCAGAATACAGGGCCCGATATTAAGCCGCCCTGATTGCCTTCATGGAATAACCATGTTGTAAAAATCATTGTGTAAAATCTAGGCTTGCTGTTTGAACTCTTGCACTGTAGAACATAAACCTTCATATGTGGAAGAATTGACTCACAAGAAGTCCCATTTTTAGGGATCTGGGGTGAAAAACTATGAAACAATAAAAAAGTATTCTTGTTTGTAGATTTATAAAACACTGATGAACAATTTTTCCCTGATCAAATCATTATGGGCTGGATTTTCAAAGGGTTACGCGCAATGGGCCTATTTTCAAAAGGCCTGGCGAAGCACGTAAAGCCCTGGGACGTGTGTAAGTCCCAGGGCTTTACTAAAGGGGTGGGAAGGGGGGGGAATGGGCGGGGTGGTCCAGGGGTGGGGCGGGGTCAGGGGTTCCCGGTTTAGTGGCCATTTGCAGCTGTGCGGGGGATCGCACACCGGCAGTCAGCTGGCGCATGCAACTTACTTCAGTCCCAGGGCTGAAGTAAGTTTTGAAACAAAAGTCAAAAAAAGAAAAAGTTAGGGGGGAGAGGGCAGGGAAGGGAAGGTGGGGTGGGGGGTAGGGAACGGGAGAAGGCACGGCGGCTTGGCGCAGGCTCGGCACGTGCAAGGTGCACAATTGTGCACCCCCTTGCGCACGCCGACTCCCGATATTATAACTTGCGTGCACCTGTGCGCAAGTTATAAAATCAGGCATACATGTGCACGCTGGGTATTGCAGTCACATGTACGCCCGCGCACACCTTTTAAAATCTACCCCTATATGTATATCCAAGCATGAGACAAATGAGGAATGAAAATCCATGGTGAAATCCAAAAATGGATTCTTGGTGTCAATCTACTGGTAAAACTCCTGTAAATCTGAAAGGGTAGATGTCCAGATAAAAAAACAGGACATCAATGTATCTGGACCACCCATGAATATTTGAAAATCATGAAGATGTGTAAACATGGGACTCCTTAAAACTGGCCACAAATAAATTAGCAATAGTGGGTGTTACCTGGTGAATCCATGGTAATACCATGAGTTTTTGCAAAAAATTTTTCACTAAACACAAAATAGTTATGATGCAATACTAACACCGCCATTTTCAATAAAAAATCATTAGGAATCTGATCAATGTCATTACGATGTTCTAAAATGTCCTGAACCACCTATAAAATGCTAAGACAAGGGGTACATTTATTGTACATTCTGTAATCCGCCTTGTACAATATAATTGCAAAAAGAATAAAAATGTATTAAATAAATAAATAAATAAAATATCATTACACAACAGCATGTATATTTTATTTAGAAGCACTGCTGTGTTGTCAACCAGTAAACCCTGCAAAAAAGACACTTGGAAGCCTTACAGCATTAGGCATATTGTAATGCGTTTTGGGTATGGTTATGGGTTTGGCCCTCAGAATTCCATGAGTAAACTTCTCATACCAAAAAAACATGAACTGCCAGCACTCAAACAGCAACAACCCTATCTAAGAAAAGAAACACTGCAAATATTACACCAATACACCTCCTATTAGGAAAACAGAACAAACCAGACTGCTATAGACCCCTGCACAGAAAGTACATGCTAACAGAATACCTCACCTTGACCCACATGCAGAACACAGATAGATCCTCATTAAATTGGAATAAAGAGACATAAAGGTAGATTTTCAAAGCCGCGCGCATGTGTCTACATGCGCGCGGTTCCTGGCGGGCACACATGGATGTGCCGATTTTTATAACATGTACTTGTCACTGCGTGCATGTTATAAAATATATCTGCGCACACATGTGCGGGTGGATCGCAACTCGTGCGCGCGGGGAACTTACCTAACCCTAACCCTACCCTTGCTACTTTTCCCCCTCTCCTCCCGGACCCCTAACTTAATGCTCGCACATGTTTTAAAATCAGGCTGATAAAGTATAAATAGATATGTGCAGACAGAAACAACTGGAACCTGCAACAAGCCAGACTCTGTATGCAGTGCAACAACAGAAAACCAGAAAATAGTTTATGGATTTTTTGAGGGTTCTCTGCTATTTCTCTAAATAAACCCACATGAAGAAACATATGTTTGAAGCCCCCAGTTGTCTGCCATAGATAACTCAGGATGCTACAGATAGCTCAGCAATAGCCACATAAGAGGCATCACCAAACTAGAGAGCTGAGGAATAAAATATCCATAATAGCGAAGCCTGGTGGCTCCAGTGCCAACACTGTCTACTACCATACAAACGTTCCTCAGTTCAATTTCTTGAGTCCAGTCTTCTGCTCCCTGGGTTGGCTGGGGATGGTGCAGAGGCAATGTTCACAATCCCCAGAATGGGAAGAAGAGGGAGTCATGATCATTGCTTAAGGTGGATGGATTCAGGGCCCATGATTGCAAGGTTCTTGAAGAAAACCTTTGTGCATGGCCCCTGCCCAGGATTGTGGGGACAGGGGGATAAAAAGTAGGGGAAAAATCCCCAGATAATTGTAAATGAACGCTCATGGTGCCAAATTCCAGCCCTAATTCCAAATGAGCTGGAAATACAAAGAAGCAGGAGGAAACTGATGGGTTAACCCCCTTCCCCTCCCAAAAAAAACAACCATAAGAAAGTAATGCCGGGGGGCACGTGACGTCACCGAGGAAGATGGCCACCTAACCCGCAAGCTCCCAAAACAACCCGAGTAAATCTGCAACAAATCTATACCATCTGTGGTCCTCGCTGTTTGCAAACCTATTTTAGCCAAATCTAAACCCTCCCAGATGGCATCGAAATGGAAGATGGCTGATTTAAAGCAATTTTCCTATGCAAAAAATGCTACCGACTCAGCGGAGGAGAGTGCCAACCAAGCTACAATGGCGCATGCTGAGCCAGCATTAGGAACCGAAGGTCTAGCAGGTCCCTCGGAGATTCCAACCTGAGACAAACTTAGAGAATGGTTTATGGACATTAGCTCGGATATGAAGTAACACAAGGCTGACCTGCTAGCATCAATCTCAGACGTTCGAGAGGAGATAGCAGCTTGGGAATCTGAGTAGATGAAATAGCCGTACGGATGGAAGACCAGGAAGATTCACTACAAAAGCTTGCCTCTCAACATAAACACACAAGAGGAACATACTTCACTGATAGAAAAAGTTGAGGACTTGGAAAATCGTTTCTCTCTGCAATGTGTGCATACGAGGAATCCCGTAGATATGTGAATATGTTGATTGTATGAATGTTGTGACAGCTATAATGCAATCGTTAATCCAGGCAAATGCTGGTGACTCAACTGGAGAGATGCATGGCGCCAAGGTCAAGATCAAACGGGCGCATAGATCCCTAGGACCTAAGTTGCCTAACAAAGCTCAAGACATAGTTGTGTGCCTTCACAACTACACAGTAAAGGAGCAAGTTATCACAGCAGCGAGAAAATTTCCAGATTGGACATGGGAAGGACACAAAATTTTCTTATACAGCAATTTGGCACTGCTGACGTTATGAAAGCGATATGAGCTGAAGGCGGTCACTACAGCGCTCTGTTCGGAAAATAAAAATATAAATGGTCATTTCCATTGGTCTTTTGTTCACTGTTCAAGGTGTCACCTACAAGATAAAGTCTACAAGAGGCAGAGAAGCTTTCAAACAAGCTAACCTGCCAATTACTTTTCAAACACACACTGAGGAGGAATCAGTAAAAATTACTGCGACACCAAGATGGCAGCGAGCAGGTAATCGCAGAAGGCTGGAACGTCAATCTGCCTCCAATTGCCCAGTTACAACTGTCAACAACTGAACTGTGACTTTATGCTTGAACTGATTCTCTTCCCTGAATTTATATTCAGTAAAAAGAAGGAAGCTGGTGACTTTTTAAATCAACAGTGACTTATCAATCATAGCCTGAGTTGACCATTAAAGATGGTATGATTATCACGAATATAGTGTGTGTTTTTAGTTGCAAGTTTTGGATTTTTATGTTAATGCTTATGTAATCTTGGGGTTGAGGGGTGAAGAGGTTGGACGGGCTTCTCGTATGAGTGACTGACCCCCAATGCTGGTAGTAGTCCACAAGAGGGGAGAGGTGGACAGATTATTATGGGGGATTAAGGAGGGTGGTTCGGGTGAATGTACCTCATGGCTCTCAGATGCTATTGATAAAGAGGGATCCCATAACCCTTCCAGAGCAATCTATTTGGATTTAAACACTCTTTACACATTAAAATCAATATGACTATATGGATATGGTCCCTTAATGTTAAGGGGCTAAATACTTATAAAAATGTAATCTCCTCTTTAGAGATCTGCATCACCAAAAAGTCACCATAGCACTAATACAGGAGACTCATGTGAAACGTAGGCATGAGCATTTACTCTCTTCAGCACATACCTACCCGCACCAGTATCTAGCTGCTAGTACAAGGGGGGCGAAATATGCAGGTGTAGGAATTTTTATCTCTTGTAATCTCAATTTTGATTATATCACAGATATAGTGGACATACAAGGTCTCTATGTGGTTTTGAAATTGAGAATTGGTAAGGAAGTCTTCACTATCTTGACTATATAAGCTCCTAATTGTGATCAACATATATTTCTGCATGAAATCAATAAGCTATTGGAGCAATATTTTGAAGGCATGGGGATAATAGGCGGAGACTTTAACTTTGTTTGCAACCCTGAAATGGATGCCTCCAGGGGCATTAGTTGTTGCAATCCAAAGGCACAGAAGGAGTTATCTTTCCAAATGCATACATGGGGACAGCTCAACCCCTCCTCTAGATCCTATACTTTTTCTCAAATCCGCATAATTCCTATACACTTTGGATTCATTTTTAATAGACAAATTACTGCAAAATAGAGTGCTGGAAGCTGAGATATATGATATTACATGGTCCAATCACGCCCCTATATCATTATCTCTGAGACTTACAGATGAGGAAGTAGGGCAAAGATCATGGTGTATAAACGATAGCTTATTACAAGATAAAAAAACTATGCGTAGCCCTTAAGAATTCACTGAGAGTGTATTTCCAACTCAATGCCTCGCCTACTATTACTGCGGGCATCCTATGGGAATGCTCAAAGGTGGCTATGAGGGGAAATTTTATAGCTCATGACTCATACCACAAGAGACAGAAAGTAGGCTTCAGTTGTTAGTGAAACTCTCCAAATTGTCACAAATGCACATGCAATCCCCCTCACCACGTCTCTTAAAGAAAATGCAGGATGTTCGCCATGAATTGGCCCTTTTTAGACTCAGCTTATGTAGGGCACAAATTGGAAATAACCAAACTTACTCATTTTGAAGGAGAAAATAAGGCGGGGAGGTTTTGGCACAAAGATTAAAAGCATCCATTACACAGAACATGATCGCAAAGATTAAAAAGACAATGGTGAAATTGTCACAGCCTCGGAAGCCATAAGGGAATGTGTCACTGCTTTTTATGCATCTTTATACTCTAAGGATTCCTTTATTTCACAAGCAGATGTCAATACCTACTTAGCCTCAGTATCCCTGCCCATATTAATAGAGGATCAACAAAAATATCTAGATGCCCCAATTAGTCCATTAGAAGTAATGCAAGTTATTAAATCCCTAAAAGTGGGAAAAACGCCAGGGTTGGATGGATTCACCAGTAGTTATTATAAGAACTTTGTCCACGAAATAGTAAACCCACTGACAGATTACTTTAATAGTATTAGAGATGGTGAGAGCCTCCTAATCCACACCAATATAGCTGGTATCTCCATCATTGCAAAACCTGGTCATGATCTTGAGTGTCGGTATAGTAAAAGAAGTTAAATAAATAAATAAAATAAATGATCTCACAGTTTGTGGATCTTATCGACCAATCTCGCATATAAATGTGGATTTAAAATATTAGCGGGAATATTAGCTAGATGTTTAAATGGGATTCTGCTGGACTGGTGAATAATGATCAGGTAGGATTTATCCCACAACGCATGGCAGCAGACAATGTTAGGAAGCTTGTAGACATACTATGGTGGGCCAACAAAGAAAATATTCCCTTTATATTATTTTCATTATTAGACGCTGAAAAGGCATTCGACATGGTCCACTGGCCTTTTTTATTTGCAACTCTAGAAAGGATGTGATTTAGCCCCCTTTTCCTGACTTGGATACGATCTTTATACTGTCAACCTGCTCAGGTTAAGATAAATGGGGGATATGGCAAACGTTTTTCTGCAGAGAAGGGCACCAGAGAGGATGCCCTCTCTCCCCATTGTTATTTGCCCTATTTTTGAAACTCTTTGCATCCCCTGAGATCTCAGGTATACACATGGGAGATTTGCATATAAAACTATTACTATTTGTTGTGCTGGAGGTGGACCCTTGACCTGGTGCAGGATTGGTACAGCCCTCCGGTCGGTCCCGAGAGTGCCTGCCACCAGGAGGCGGAGCACAGGAGGAGACAGAGGTTAGTTAGAGCTTCGCCAATAGCAACCCGGGGTTCCCTCAGGTTGAGCCCTTGGTTACCCGGGCTGCCTGGTCTTAGGTGGGCCTCGCAGGGTCTCCTAGAGAGAAAGTTCAAGAGAGTGCCCACCAGGAACAAGGGTGAGCGGTCGGTATCCAAACAGGGAAGTCCAGAGGTTGCAGGAGGCCAGAAGAGAGTGGCCGAGGGTATAGCGAGGATCAAGGCCAGAGTATCTGTCAAGAATGGTCAGCCAAAGCAGGGTCGGTAACAGTGGTCAATCCAGGCATAGTCAGGTCAGGCAAAAGTCAAGTTCCAGGCGGCGATCAAGTGTAGTCAGGTCAGGCAGAGGTCAAGTTCCAGGCAGCGATCAAGAGTAGTCAGGGTACAGGTAAAGGTCAAGTTCCAGGCGGCAATCAGAGTAGTCAGAGTTCAGGCAGAGGTCAGGTCAGGCAGCAATCAGGAGTAGTCAGAGAACAGGCAAAGGTCAGTTAGAACATAAGAAGATAAAAAACGCCATACTGGGTCAGACCAAGGGTCCATCAAGCCCAGCATCCTGTTTCCAACAGTGGCCAATCCAGGCCATAAGAACCTGGCAAGTACCCAAAACTAAGTCTATTCCATTACCATTGCTAATGGCAGTGGCTATTCTCTAAGTGAACTTAATAGCAGATAATGGACTTCTCCTCCAAGAACTTATCTAATCCTTTTTTAAACATAGCTATACTAACTGCACTAACCACATCCTCTGGCAACAAATTCCAGAGTTTAATTGTGCGTTGAGTAAAAAGAACTTTCTCCGATTAGTTTTAAATGTGCCCCATGCTAACTTCATGGAGTGCTCCTAGTCTTTCTACTATCCGAAAGAGTAAATAACCGATTCACATCTACCCGTTCTAGACCTCTCATGATTTTAAACATCTCTATCATATCCCCCCTCAGCCGTCTCTTCTCCAAGTTGAAAAGTCCTAACCTCTTTAGTCTTTCCTCATAGGGAAGCTGTTCCATTCTCCTTATCATTTTGGTAGCCCTTCTCTGTACCTTCTCCATCGCAATTATATCTTTTTGAGATGCAGTGACGAGAATTGTACACATTATTCAAGGTGCGGTCTCACCATGGAGCGATACAGAGGCATTATGACATTTTCCGTTTGATTCACCATTCCCTTTCTAATAATTCCCAACATTCTGTTTGTTTTTTGACTGCCGCAGCACACTGAACCGACAATTTCAATGTATTATCCACTATGACACCTAGATCTCTTTCTTGGGTTGTAGCATCTAATATGGAACCCAACATTGTGTAATTATTAGAGATGTGAATCGGAACCGGAATTGGTTCGGATTCCGGTTCGGATTCACATATGGTTTTTTTTTCATCGGGCCCGATCGCGGTTTTGTTTATCAGCTGCGCCCGAGCTGATAAACAAAAAACCCACCTCGACCCTTTAAAACTAATACCTTAGCTTCCCCCACTCTCCCGACCCCCCAAAAAACTTTTTACAGGTACCTGGTGGTCCAGTGGGGGTCCCTGGAATGATCTCTCGCTCCCGGGCCGTCGGCTGCCACTAATCAAAATGGCGCCGATGGCCCTTTGCCCTTACCATGTGACAGGGTATCCGTGCCATTGGACGGACCCTGTCACATGGTAGGAGCACTGGATGGCCCGTGCCATCTTGTGCTCCTACCATGTGACAGGGGCTGACCAATGGCACTGGTAGCCCCCTTGACATAGTAAGGGCAAAGGCTATCGGCGCCATTTTGATTACTGGCAGCCGATGGCCCGAGTGCAGGAGATCACTCCCGGACCCCCGCTGGACCACCAGGAGCTTTTGGCAAATCTTGGGGGACCCTCCTGACCCCCAGAAGACTTGCCAAAAGTCCAGCGGGGGTCCGGGAGCGACCTCCTGCACTCGGACCGTCGGCTGCCAGTATTCAAAATGGCGCCGATAGCCTTTGCCCTTACTATGTCACAGGGGCTACCGGTGCCATTGGTCAGCCCCTGTCACATGGTAGGAGCACAAGATTGCACCAGCCATCCAGTGCTCCTACCATGTGACAGGGTCCGGCCAATGGCACGGATACCCTGTCACATGGTAAGGGCAAAGGGCCATCGGCGCCATTTTGATTAGTGGCAGCCGACGACCCGGGAGCGAGAGATCATTCCAGGGACCCCCACTGGACCACCAGGTACCTGTAAAAAGTTTTTTGGGGGGTCGGGAGAGTGGGGGAAGCTAAGGAATTAGTTTAAAGGGTCGAGGTGGGTTTTTTGTTTATCGGCTCGGGCGCAGCCGATAAACATCTCTAATAATTATACAATGTTGGGTTCCAAATTAGGTGCCCGGGAGCGGGAGATCGCTCCAGGGACCCCCACTGGGCCACCAGGTACCTGTAAAAAGTTTTTTGGGGGGTCAGGAGGGTGGGGGAAGCTAAAGCTAAGGGATTAGTTTTAAAGGGTCGGGGTGGGTTTAGGGGTTATTTTTGTGTGCTGTTTTTCCCGCCCTCCCCCCAAAACAATGAGAACCCCCACGATCAATATTGTGGTGTTTTCCTATCGTTTTTGGGGAGCCCCCGATTTCTGACGATTTTGAAAATATCGTCCGATATTTTCAATCGGCCGAAGCCCGATTCACATCCCTAGTAATTATAGCATGGGTTATTTTTCCCTATATGCATCACCTTGCACTTATCCACATTAAATTTCATCTGCCATTTGGATGCCCAATTTTCCAGTCTCACAAGGTCTTCCTGCAATTTATCATAATCTGCTTGTGATTTAACTACTCTGAACAATTTTGTGTCATCTGCAAATTTGATTATCTCACTCGTCGTATTTCTTTCCAGATCATTTATAAATATATTGAAAAGTAAGGGTCCCAATACAGATCCCTGAGGCACTCCACTGTCCACTCCCTTCCACTGAGAAAATTGTCCATTTAATCCTACTCTCTGTTTCCTGTCTTTTAGCCAGTTTTGCAATCCATGAAAGGACATCGGCACCTATCCCATGACTTTTTACTTTTCCTAGAAGCCTCTCATGAGGAACTTTGTCAAACGCCTTCTGAAATCCAAGTATACTACATCTACCGGTTCACCTTTATCAGTCTGAAGGGTTCTACCAGGAATGGAGAGATGAAGGAACAGGAGACGCTGGTACAGGAGACGCTGGAACAAAGACACTGGAACAGGAGACACAGGAGCAAATACGTTCTTCAGGAAGAGTTTTGCCAGTTCAGGAGCCAAGGGAGACTCGGTAGTGGAATGAAGTGGGCCATTTTTGAAAAACGGTCGATGATGACCCAGATGACCGTGTTGCCCTTTAATGGGGGCAGATCGATGATGAAGTCAGTAGAGATGCTTGACTAGGGCTCAGTGGGAGCTGGAAAGGGTTGAAGAAGGCCCCAAGGGCGGCCAGTAGGAGGTTTGTGTTGTGCACAGATGGGGCATGAGTCCACATAACTGCGGGAGTCCTTGACTATGTTAGGCCACCAGTAGTATCTTCTTAGTATCTCAAGTGTCCGAGCCCAGCCGGAATGGCCAGCCAACTTCGAGTCATGAGCCCAGTGAAGGACGCGTTCTCGGAGACGGCGTGGAACCACCATCTTCCCAGCTGGCACAGTGTTGGTGACTGCGAGGGTTATACAGGCTGGGTTGATGATGTGCCTTGGAGTGTCAGGCGTATCCTCTGGTTCGAGAGAGTGGGAGAGAGCATCCGCTCAAGTGTTCTTGGCTGCAGGACGATAACAAAGTTCAAAATTAAAACGTTCAAAGAACAATGCCCAGCGGGCTTGTCTGGGGTTCAATTACTGGGCTTCCTTCAAGTGTTCGAGATTTTTGTGATCTGTAAAGATCTTGAATTTATGCTGTGCTCCTTCTAACCAGGGATGCCATTCTTGAAGAGCTAATTTCACAGCTAGGAGCTCACAGTCCCCGATCATATAGTTTTGCTCTGCAAGGGAAAATTTGTGAGAAAAGAAGGAGCAGGGTACTAAGATTCCCTTGGAGGAATGCTGGCTCAGAACTGCCCCTGCCCCAATGGCGGAGGTGTCGACTTCGATGATGAAGGGGCAGTTAGGATCTGGGTGACATAGACAAGGTCCGGAGCAGAAGGTCTCTTTCAAGGCGTGGAAGGCGAATTGAGCCTTGGGACTCCAAACTTGGTGGTTACTACCTTTCCTAGTCATGGCAGTGTGTGGGGCAGCTAGTGTGGAGTAGTTGGCTATGAAGTTCCTGTAATAGTTTGTAAATCTGTTGTAAATTCTGCTGGGAGTTAGCAATCTGTTATATATTCCGCTATCTGATAGGAGGAGTTAGCAGAATAGTGTCTATCTGTTAGAAAGCTCTGTTGATAAAGCTTGGAATAGCAAGCTGTTGTTATTAGAATAATTGTGATTGGATCCTTGGACCAGTGGCAGATGACCACGCCCTCAGGGGAAATCCCAAGAGGGACCACTGGTCAGGCTTAGTGTAGGAGACAGACACACACTAGTTCTTTTAGACAATATAGTAAACCACCACAGGTGACAGTAGTGAGCTGGAAGCGCCCGGCTGGGCTGTATTCCCTCAGGTACTGGAACGGCGATCCCCAGGTAGCTGAGCTGTAGAGAAACTAAGAAAGTGAATAGGCAGTAAATGCAGAATTCTGGAACTGGTCCTTGATGGTAACACTCACACAATAGTCTCTTGAGGCAGCCCAGGAGATGGTATGCATTAGGCCCTCAAGGAGCAAGTACCTGGACCCAGGGAAAGCTCTGAGAGATAGATGGAAACTCACTAATGTTGAAGCAGCGATGACTTCTTAACAGACGTGGTATCCAGGGCAGGTCCAGGACGTGGGCCCTCGAGGAGCGAGTACCAGTTCCGGACTGTGACCTGAAAAGGAAAAGAGAGCAAGGCCTCCGAGGAGTGGGTACCTCTAGTGCAGTGGTTCTCAACCGGTGTGTCGCGACACACCAGTGGTCGCCAAGAACACGCAGGTGTGTCGCCACACTTCCCGGTCCCCCCCGCTGACCCAGCTGCTCCCCGGTCCTCCTCCGCCCGGGTTTAAAATGCTGTCAGCCTGGGCGGAACGCGGCAGGACAGCTGGAGTCAGTGGCATCGGCATCGGCATGGTCTCTTCTTCCCGCCCCCCCCCCACCACCGCGGCCCGGAAAAGGAAGTGGTGAGCATCGGGTGCGTGCGCGGGAAGAAGAGACCATGCTAGTGTGGTCAGAATCGTCCCAATGAACAGAAGAGAGGCGCGGTCTGAAGAATGTGCAGCGCGGCTCGGAGGAAAATGAAGAAGAGCGTCAACCCCCGCAGCCGATGAGGGCTGAAAATGAAGGAGGTTAGGGTTGGGAGGAGGCTGCTGCTGCCTCTAGTTCCGGGGGGAAGAGAGTGAATGAGCAAGCAAGCAAGCATGTGTGTATGCGTGTGAGTGAGATAGCATGTATGTCTGTGATTGAGAGCCTGTATATGTGAAAGAGAGTATGTCTGTGATTGAGAGCCTGTATATGTGAAAGAGATTGTCTGTGATTGAGAGCCTGCCTGTGAGAGAGAGCATGAATGTAAGTTTATGATTGGGAACCTGTATGTGTAGGTTTGTGATTAAAAACCTGTTTGTGTGAAAGGGTATGTGTGTATGATTGAGATCCTTTGTGTGTGAGAGAGATCATGTGTATGTATGATTGAGAGCCTGTGTGTAAATGAAAGAGAGAGCATGTGTGTCTGTGTGTGATTGAGAGCTGGTTTAGGTAGAGAGCATGTCAGTATGTGATTGAGAGCCTGTGTGTAAATGAGAGAGAGAGAGCATGTTTGTAAGCATGTGAATGAGAGTCTGTGTGTGAGAGAAAAAGACAGCATGTATGTGTGTGATTGAAAGCCTGTGTGTGTAAGCGTGAAAAGATAGACAGCATGTGTGTAAATGTGTAATTAAGAGCCTATATAAGTGAGAGAAAAAGCATGTGTATATGTGAGTGACTGAGAGCATGTGTGTATAGGTGTGTAATTGAGAGCCAGTGTAGAGAGAGCGCTGGTATGTGACAGAGAGAGGAGAAAGTTCCAAGAAACCACCCCTCCTCCTGCTAATTCAAAACAATCTCAGGACACCTGGATATCAAACGTTTCCAGGTATGCAGAGCAAAAAAATTTTTGTATCCTTATTTTTCATTACTGGGTCTTTGTGTCTGCTATTTTGAAATATTTTATTGGTATCTAGAAATGTTTTATATGAGTTTTTAATTATTGGATATTCCACTCATCAGCTGTTTCGAAATAATCTGTTCTTTTGTTAGTATGGTTTTTACTGCTACTGATTTTATATTTCTTGATTTGTTTTATAAGGCTGATGTTTCTTTTTTCCTTTATTACACTGCATACAGAGACTCTGGCTTGTTGCAGTTTCCAATTCAGTTTTTTCTGCATGCTTCTAGTTATGCGTTTTGGTCTCTTTATTCTTTGTTAGGTGAGGGTCAGCACATGTAATTTAGGTGAGGTTTTCTGCTGGCGTGTAGTTTCTGTGTAGGGCTCTATAGCAGCCTGACTTGGTCCGTTTTCCTAATAGGAGATGTATTGGTGTCTTAAGGCCTGGTGTAATATTTCAATGTTGCCTTTTCTTAGGTAAGGTGGTTACTGTTTGAGTGCTGGAAATTGGTGCTGTTTTGGTGCAGGATGTTTACTATTTATGCAATTTCTGTTCAGACAGAATATGTATCTTTTCCTTGTGTCATTTTAAACAATAAAAATAATTACCGGACCTTTACTTTTTATTTCCGCCGTGAATTGTAATGAGCAGTGTGTCACACATGTGAGCGTGGCCTGTCAGGTGTGTCATGATGGGGAAAAGGTTGAGAACCACTGCTCTAGTGAAGTCTGAGGAGGCAGAGTAGCTGGGTTTGTGGAGAGCGAATCCCATCCGCAGCGACCAGGAGGAAGCGAACCTTTGCTAACTCGTCTTGTTAGCGAAAACTGAGACCTTAAGTATCTGGAGCTAGTGATGTCATCTCAGGGGGATGCCCCTGAGGTTCGCGCCAACACTAGTACATCAGTCGGGCTGCACGCGTGCGCCCTTAGGCATCTGGTCAATATGGCGGCTTGCAGCGTCGAGCTGGTCCGGGAACGCCGGAGGAGGACGGCATGGAGACGCTGCAGCAGCTAGCCTTCCATCAACCCCAAAGGGAGTCGCCAACGAGGTAAGGTGGGCGGAGCAGAGATGTTGGACAGCGCCAGACACAACAAAATCCAAGGAATCTTGTAGGGCACGGAGGCCTACTGGTTGGGGCTAATCTCGGATTCCTTGGAGTTTTTCAGGATCCATGGTAAAACCACAATTGGAGATAATGTAACCCAGAAACGGAAGATGAGTCTGTTTGAAGATACACTTCTCTAGTTTCGTCCCTGAGATGTTGGAGGACTGTTTGAACATGTGAACGGTGGGATTTCAGGTCCTTGGAAAAGATCATATATCGTCTAGATATACCACGACAAATGAGTATAGTAGTCCCGAAAGATCTCATTCATCAAGCGTTGAAAGACCACAGAGGCATTACAAAGTCTGAAAGGCATTACTACGTACTCGTAGTGGCTGTCCCTGGTATTGAAAGTGGTCTTCCAAATATCCTCTGGCTGGATCTTTACGAGATTATATGCCCCTCAGAGATCTAGCTTCGTAAGATCTGGGCTCCTGGGAGGCGATCGAAGAGTTCGCTAATGAGTGGCAAAGGATAGTGATCCTTGCGGGTTACGGCGTTTAGCCCACGATAGTCAATGCAAGAACGTAAACTGCCATCTTTCTTCTTCACGAAGCAGGATCCGGCTCCTGCCGGTGAATCAAAGGGTCTTATGAATCCCTTATCCAGATTCTCTTTAATGTATTCAGACATTTCTTTGGTTTCCGGAAGTGAGAGAGGGTAGTTCTGCCTTTGGGAGGCGTGGTACCTGGTAGGAGCTCAATGGGACAATTAAATTCCAGAGTGGAGGCAGGATGTCAGCATTATGTTTGGAGAATACATCTTGGAAGTCTGCCTACGGAGCAGGTAACCCGATCAGGGTTGTAGAGTTCAGAACGGTGACCCCTGGAGAAACCTGTCGCAGGCAGCGGTTCTGGCACTGGGAACCGCACTGGATTAACTACAGGGATTGCCAGTCGAAGTGAGGTGCGTTGCCCCTGAAGCCATGGAAGTCCGAGGATTACTGGGTGTGTAGAACGCTTCAGGACATATAGTGATACCTCTTCTTCATGGAGGGTTCCCACGGAAAGGCGGAAGGTTACAATGCAATGAGTGATATGTCCAGGAAGATGCTCTCCCTGGATGGACGCAATGCAGAGAGGTATGTCCAGAGGCTGAAGTGGGATCTGGAGCAGTGAGACGATATCGTCCAGAATGAAGTTGCCACTCGCCCCAGTGTCCACAAGGGCTGTTGTGGTAAAGGACCGTGACTCTCTGGAGAGAGACACGGGGAGTAGTAATTGGGGGCCAGTAACAGTAGTGCCCAAGCTCGGACCCCTGCCGGGCTCAGGCTCTGCAGTTTCCCGGATGAACTGGACAGGCTTGCCAAAGATGTCCGGAACCGTCACAGTACAGGCAAAGGCCTTCCTTTTTGCGTCGAAGGCGCTCTTCAGGAGACAAGCGCCCGCGGTTGATATGCATTGGCTCCTCTGGTGATGGAAGAGGCGCTGGTAAGGCCTTTAATTGAAGACTGGTGGCACGAGCTGGGTGTACGACAGAAGGTTGAGAGACATTTACCTCCTGATGTCTCTGGCGTAAGTGGTGATCAATCTTGCCAACCAAGGAGATGATATCCTCTAGAGATGTGGGAATCTCGCAAGCAGCCAGCTCGTCCTTGAGGGCAGGAGATAAGCCATCCAGATAGATTGCCCGTAGGCAGTCCTCTTGCCATCCCAGTTCTGTGGCTAGTGTCCTGAATTCTACCATGAATTCAGTGAGCGAATGCGAGCCTTGACGGAGATAGAGGAGCTGGTGACCCGCAACCGCCTGTTGGCCGGGGTCCTGGCAGGTTCGCTTGAACACGGAGATGAAGTGGGATAGATGACGGAGGATGTCATCAGAGCATTCCCAAAGTGGAGAAGCCCATGCCAGGGCCTTCCCTTCAAGGCGTGAGAGGATGAAGGTGACCATGGTATTTTCGCTTGGAAACAACTCAGATTGTAGTGCAAATTGCATAAACATTGGTTGAGGAAACCTTGACAGAGGCACAGATCCCCATTGAAATGGGGTGGAGCAGGAAGGGCCAGGGATGCCCGTGAAGGTGCAGGTTGAGCCCAGCCTCTTGAGTTGGCTTTAACAGAATCCTCAAGTTGAGACCGTAGTCTCTCCACAGACAAAGTCAATGCTTCTAGGGTTCGCTGTTGTTCTTGGACATGAGCAGCTAGGCCAGGGATGGCCTGCAAGGCAGAAGACTCCGCTGAGTCCATGGCCTTGGCCTTGGCCTGGTGCAGGATTGGTACGGCCCTCCGGTCGGACCCTGAGAGTGCCTGCCACCAGGAGGCAGAGCACAGGAGGAGAAAAAGGCTAGCTGGAGCTTCCCCAATAGCAACCCAGGGTTCCCTCATGTTGAGCCCTTGGTTACCCGGGTCACCTGGTCTTAGGTGGGCCTCGCAGGGGCTCCTAGAGAGAAAGTTCAAGAGAGTGCCCACCACGAACAAGGGTGCATGGTCGGTATCCAAACAGGGAAGTCCAGAGGTCGCAGGAGGCCAGAAGAGAGTGTCCAAGGGTAAAGTGAGGATCAAGGCCAGAGTATCAGTCCAGAATGGTCAGCCAAAGCAGGGTTGGTAACAGTGGTCAATCCGGGCGTAGTCAAGTCAGGCAAACGTCAAGTTCCAGGTGGTGATCAGGAGTAGTCAGTCAGAGAACAGGCAAAGGTCAGTACCATGAGATCAGTCCGAAGGGTACTACCAGGAATGGAAAGACGAAGGAACAGGAGACACTGGAACAGGAGACACAGGAGACGCTGGAACAGGAGACAAAGGAGACGCAGGAGCAGAAGACACTGGAACAGGAACGCTGGAACAGAAGACGCGCATGCCTAGGGGCGGAGTCGAGGACCAGGAGGATGCAGAGCTCCTGCGGGAGCTCCCTGTGAGGCCGGCGTTGGAGACAGTGAGCGGGGGAGCCGGGAATGCCGCGAACTTGCTGCAGCGGCAGAGGTGAGCCCGAGCTGGTAGACAGACGGGAGAGGTGAGCAGGACCCCCCCGGAGCGGATGCTGCCGGGAAGCGCAACACTATTGGCAGATGATGTTTTATTTACGCTTACTAATCCTGCTTTGTCTCTGTCAGCTGTTACGGCTGAGTTGCAGGCATTTGGGAAATCTTCTGGTTTCTGGGAAATCTTGACAAATCTGAGATCTCAATGTGACATTAGCCGATGAGGTTAGTCATTTTAAAGCCCTGTTTCCATTTAAGTGGGCAAAGAAATCAATAAAATATTTAGGAATCCAGATTGGACCTAGTTTTCATGATCTGTTTGCATTGAATTATTATCCGTTAATAAAAAAGTTAGATAAGGATATTCATAAATGGGCAGAGAATACTTTTCTTGGCTGGGATGAGTGGCGATTTTTAAAATGAACATCCTACCTAGGTTTCTTTATTTATTTTTCACCACTCTCCCAGTCTATATCATCAGCTATCCTGTGATCATGTCAGAGAAAAATGTTTAGTCTTATATGGAAAAAACGACCCCCCCCACGGTCTCAAGTGCATTAATGTATCAACCTAGGTCCAAAGGAGGTCTAGGCATCCCCAATCTTGCCTGGTATTATGCGGCTGCCCAACTTTGAGCGATTCCAGACATACATAGCAAACCTATGTCAAACAATGGGTTCTTCTGGAGCAACACCTAGTAGGTAATATGCCATTGGAGGCAATGCCATGGAGCCAAGGAATACCTGGTGCAGAATTGGACTTACTCCGTTTGCACTCCAGTCCCTTCTTAAAGTATGGAATAATGGCGGAAACGTCTAGTGGGGGATCGAGATTATGTTTCCTTGCTCATCGTTTTTGCAATAACTCTTTTCCAGCTGGCTCCCAGAATAAACCTTTTTGTTACTGAAAAAAACAGGGCATACAGCATATTGAACTTATAATGGAGGGAGGAACATTAATGCCTACACATACTCTACAGACTTGCTATAATTTGGAAGGGATGGACTTTTTAGCCTATGCGCAGTTACAACACTTCTTATCCACAAAACAGATACGCAGCTCTTTAGAGCTGGGGAAGACTCTCTTCGAACATTTATGTGTGGAAGTAGAAAAAAGAAGGGACTGGTTTCCAAGGTTTATAAAATACTTTTAGGTTCGGGAAGGGATCTTTCCCACATAATGGGCATAGGAAGCAGACTTGGAAGTCAACTTAGCCAGAAGTGGGGGACCAAGTTTACTTGTCAGCCTATAAATATTCTATATCTGCTAATATGCAAGAAAATTGTTATAAATTATTGTTATGATGGTACCTTATCCCATCTAAGCTACATCGAATTTACCCAGCAATAGATCCATGTTGTTGGAGGAACTGTGGTGAGTTAGGCACTTTCATATTTGGTGGAAATGCCAAAAGGTATCTCTCTTTTGGGACCAGATCTTGCAGTGGTTGGAATAGGTTCTAGGAGCCCAAGGTCTGAAAGATGCTGACCTGGTGTTATTGAATATCCCTCACCCCAAATTAGATAAATTTCAACAGTGTTTTAGCCATCAGATCTCTATTGCAGCTAGATCTGAATTGGCACTATTCTGGAAGCACCCAGAGGTCCCTTCACTGCAACTGGTGTTCAAAAGACTATGCTTTTATTATAGAATGGCTTCTATTGATGCGTATAAGCGCCACCGAGTATCGGTCTTCCAGAAGACATGGAGCATGTTTAGAAAGTGGGAACAACAGAATTTGGGGTCATAGGGACAAATACCTGGATAGAAGCCTTTTAAATACAAAAATCAAAAGCGAACTAAACATTCCATCTCTTCTCGCAGTTCTGTATAATCCACAGTAATAGAGCATGTTCATGGTATGACGGTAATGTCTATAAGGCCTAAAATGAACTCTTGTATTAGTAAGGAGATTAAGCATATGAATGAAAATCCATGCTGAATTATCTAAAAATGATGCGTGAAGGACAGTTCTTCTATGTGGAGATGTCCCAATATTGTGAGATAATGTGAGGTAAGGGGGAGGATGGGAAAGGGGAGTTCTATAATTTCTAAAACATAATAATGAAATTTGGTTGTATGGAATGGTTTGCATTTAATGCCTTATGTTTGTTATTTTGCCACCAATATAAATAAAAAAAGAAAGTAATACCAACAATAACCACACTTCGTCATATTCGTTGAGGGCTCTGACCCTCAAACAGCATCTACCTTTGACGGTAAAGGTTTGAAACCCTAAGCTGGACCAAACTCCTCAGGTAGTCCATGCGCATCAAAACACATTTCCCCCTGTTGGCTTTCCTACTTACACATTCTTCACCTCATTAGGACTTCCCTTGCCCATGATCGATGTTCTTGGTGGGAGTGGTCATTCATCAAAATGTGATGTATGACAGAACTGCGGGCCACCTGCGCACCTCGTCCTGATAGTGGCCAAAAACTGACGTAGGACACGGGGCTACCGGCAGCTTGAATGAGGAGGAGACCGCAGGACCCACTCTCCCCCCCACAGACTCCAGGAAAAAGAGAGGGAGAAGCCAGAGTGAGAGGAAAGGTGTATGAGCATGTTTGTGTGAGAAAGAGCCTATGTGAATGAGAGAGGGTGTGTGAGATCCTGTGGGGTAGATTTATAAAAAAGCGTGCGTGGGTTACATTTGTGTGCGCTACCCGGCACGCACAAATGCACACCTGATTTTATAACATGCGCATGCTGCCGCGCGCATGTTATAAATTCCAGGGTTGGCGCACACAAGGGGTGCACACTTCTGCACCTTGCATGCGCCGAGCCCTAGGGGAGCCCCGCTGGCTTTCCCCGTTCCCTCCAAGGCTGCTCCAAAGTTTCCGAAATCGGAGCGGCCTCGGAGAGAACTTTTCTTCCGCTCCCCCCCACCTTCCCCTATCTAACCCACCCCCCAGCCCTACCTAAATCCCCCCTACCTTGTTTCAAGTATTTACGCCTGCCCCTGGCAGGCGTATCTTGCGCACACTAGCCAGCTACTGGCGCGCCATCCCCCGGCACAGCCGCTGTGCCGGAAGCTCGGTCCCGCCCCCGGACCGGCACTCGCCCATGCCCCGCTCTCTTCCCGCCCCTTTTTCAAAGCCCTGGGATATACGCGCGTCCTGGGGCTTGCTTGTGC